>NW_026705078.1:532500-1132500 GCF_029867415.1 Vicia villosa
ATCTCACATTAGAGTTAACAACCCACTTACATCTACAGTACTTACTAATACTTTAAACAAGTCAAACTTAACGAAGTAAGACTCAAACAATCACAACTTATGCCTAACAAGACTCAAGACTAAGGAACAACTTCAACTTAGAGGTAAACACCAACATACATCTTAAGTACTTAACCAAGACTCAAGACAAGTCAAACTTAACCAAGTATGATTCACATAAACACAACTTAAGTCTAATAAGACAAGAAAAACACTAAACTCTTAACCAAGTGTTACGTAAACAAAACATCAAGCCTAATCTTCTAGGTAACCACTGAAGGTGGAGAAAAACACAAGAAAGTGGGGGATTGAATTGTGTTCTTTATCAACTAAAATTCCCTTTCTATAAATTCTTTTCTTTCTCTTTAGTATCTCATCTTCTAGATATGCTTTTAATGTTGCGGAAGCATGCTTGTAATGGAGCTGCATAACCAATGAGATATTCAATTTAACTTCTTCATATCATCAGAACTTATGACTTGTCTCAGTACAGTTCTAAGGATATTCTGCTTGAATGTTCTGAGTTAAATGAATTGTGCAGAAAGTAAAAGACACGTTCATTTTTATCCTAGTTCACCTTCTGAATAAGGCTACCTCCAGTCCACCTTCCTCAGGTGATTTGCCTCTGAACAGAGGACTTAATCCACTATAACCAAACTTGATTATACCTGCACGATCATCCATCGTGAACAACAACATGCACAGCCAACTACTGTGACTATCCCTGCACAAGCTACCCGCGAGTAACTCACCCCTAGATGACTGAACACCGTTCAGTGATCTCAGCAAGATATAACGTTCATCAATCTAGTAACCCTGCACAAGCCAACTGCTCGTGACTAACTGTAATGGACTGTTTAGTAATCTGATCCACAAATATAACATCCATTGACTCCTGCACAACCAACTGTTGTGACTAACCCTGCACAACCATCCTGTTGTGACTAACCCCGCTCAAGCCAACTGCTCGTGACTAACTATAGATGATGAACCGTTCAGTGATCCCATCAGGATATAACATCCATCAGTATTTCTGGAGATTACAAGTGTGCTTCTTAGATAAGCAGATTTCTCCTATTCTTAAGTACTCTGTTTATGACACACTGACTAGAAGTCACTTCTGGTGCCTAAACATCCTATCAAAAGTTTCTAAGATATAACACACTACGAGCAACAACTCTATGTGTTTTTACATATTATTACAAGAAACAAAATATCTTGTAGTCTTCTTGTCTTCAACTTCTGGATGAGCATCAGCTCCCAATGTTAAGTGCTTCTTCATGCTGATCTTTGTCTTCAAATCTTCTTAAGCTGATTTAGAGCAACAACTCTATTGTTGATTGCTTCTGATTTGGTCTTCATCTTCTGAAAGCGGATTTAGAGCAACAACTCTAATTTGAGTTGCTTCTTCAGGTGATCTTCCTCTTCTTGTGAAAGTAGATTAAGAGCAGCAACTCTTGTATTAATTGCTTCTTTCAATTTGGTATTTTCTTATCAGAGTAAGGAGATTAGAGCTTCAGCTCTTAAAATTAATTCCTTCTTGTAAGACTATCTTCATTTCCTCTTCAAGCAGATTTAGAGCAACAACTCTATTTTAAATTGCTTCTTCCAATGCTTGTCTTCTTCTTGAATACTGATCATGAAGCTTGTTACAGCTGATAACATATTTAATGATCATAAGCAAACATGAAACGCTCTACGAGCAACAACTCAGTGTATTCAATTTCTCAAGTCATTCAATGTGAGCAATGTATGAGATGATCAAGTATTACTGAACTTCTAATAGCTCCAGTGGAGAATATTGCTAAACAACAGAGATTTCTTTTTCACTCTTTTATGATTTATTCGCATAGGCTTATAGTTAGTGTATAACAACACTATGGATTGATTCATCACATACTGAGTATGTGTTTCCTCTTGTGTAACTTCTAATGGATGATCTCACATTTCTTCATTTGTACTTTCATGCTCAGCTTCTCTCTACAAATTTGCTCTTAATATTTCTCTTATTCTGCACTCTGTAGTTGCACCATGGATTCATACTTTGGATGCACATTCAATGCATTCTGTTGTACGAATGGACACTCACTCATGTTTGAAGTTTGATCTATATATATAGCTTGATAAGTTACCGTTGGAATCTAGCCGTTGAGATTTGTTTTAATATTGCTTTGAATTCTTTGTCTCGATTAAATCATGAATGATAAGTGTTGTTCTTCGCAGAATCTTATCTTTAGCGTGATGATGACAATTGGTAGTGTGTTTCCTTGATTAAGCTTTCCTTTTTCAACGTGCTGCATATGGGTTGTTTCTTCAATCAATCTTGGGAGTTGTTCCATTAACTTGTTGCAACCGTTTTGCTAATGATGATGTTTGTAACGGCTTTTATTTTGATTCTGAACTCTTGTATGTTGAAATTGTATTTTGTTTTCTTGTCCACATTTGCCTTTGCTGTTGTAGCTTTTTGTATGTCACTGCGTTGCTCTTATCAGAACTTCTGTTCTTTTAATCATGTGATCTCCTCGTATATTGATATTTCTGTTTAAGTCTTTGAAGCTTGTCTTGTTGAACTCTTTCTCTTTGTACCAGAGCTTCTGATGATGTGTCTTTCTGATGTTGTCGTATAAGACTCTACAACATAGTATCTGCACACTCAATGAAATCATTAGTAATAAAATTGTTACTCACAAAATATATGCTTGTTATCATCAAAACCAGATTCTGAACATAGATTCTCAATCTTGTTCTAACATTCACCTAATCATCAAAGCATGTTATCAAGGAATGGAATAAATATTGATATAAAAAATCTACCATACACTTCCCTAAGGAAAGCATCAAACATGTCACGAAGAATCTCATTTTAAACCCTAAGGTTATATCATAAAAAAAATCAAGGCAAGGCATGCCGAATATGAGATAGGAAGTGAATTTAACATCACAACACACATTCTCTAAAAAACAACCAACATGGCAAAATAAGAAGAAAAGACAAAACAAGACCCTAAGGTTCCAACACTTGACAAATCAAGGTATCAAAACAATTACACAAGATTCAACAATCAACATGTCTTCAAAGGAAATTGAATCAAATAACTTTAAGTTGTAATCCTAAACATGCATTAGGTTCTATTCTACCCTAACAAAGGTAATTGCAATTTGTAAGACAAGTTACCAAACCAAAATATCAATTAATATTGACATGATTTCAAGAAAAGAAACAAACTCAAGTTGAACACCTAATTCAAAGTGTCAGACAACATGCAAAGCTTAGAAGTAACCACCTAATTAACATGGAAAAGTTTCAAAGATTACCTAAAAGGAGTTCATGGAATCTCAATTTACAAAGGAAAAAACATCAAAATAAGACATGAAACAATGTTAACATACATCATCAAGAGAAAACAACTTCATATTGAACATTTAATTCAAAGCATCTAACAAGATTTCAAATTTTAAAGGTAACAACCTAAACATCTCAGAAAAGTGTCAAGCTTTAACTCAAATGAGTTCATGGCATAAAGATATATAAGATTCAGCTTTTACTTCATGCACAAAGATTAGCAAACACCAAGTTTAATTCACCAAGGTAACAACCCTAAGTATGCTTCAAGTTCAAACTCCTAACTAATGGAATCAAACTTTAAAGCATAGAATCAATCATGGAAAAAGATATTCACCAAAGCTCAAATTCAATCCCATAAGGTTCATTCTTTTAAGGATCATGCATTATGATTCAAGATCTAAATAAAGCAGTTAAACAAATGAAGAAAGAAATCATGCATCTAAACACTAACATGTTATCAAAACTTTATACAAAGGAAAGTTTCAAAACATAAGATTAATAGGTCAAGAGGTAAACACATAAGCATCATTTTAAACTCCTAAGGTTCATGCTCCTAAGTATTAGGCTTTATAATTACAAGACCTAAATAATCAATCATAATGAGTGCACAATGAACCAAGTATTCAATCATCAACATGTTGTCAACATTTAGCACACAAATAAGTTACAAAACCTAAGAAGAATGGATTAAGATGTGGCAGGAACTTGACAAATAATTTCAATTCAGCTATGGCTCAAAGTATGAGGAAGTTTCAAAAGAAACAAAGTCAAGAATTAGGTCAAAATATTAAGCAATCATCCATCCATTGGCACCAAAATGATTAACTTAAAGCATGACAAAAAATTAGTCAATCTAAACATGGAAAAGGCTTAAGTTATGTGTCAATAAAAAATACCCAAAATATAGCACAAGTGAATTTCAAATTATGGCATCAACACAAAGCACAATCACTAATTAGGCATGTATCGAGGCTCAAGAAAATGATAGAAGCATGACCCCAAATACATCATCAATTAGCACCAAACCAACCTAAAATACTTAAGCATTAAGGTGTCTAAACATGGCAAAAAAGATTGGCCCAAAATGACATTGAACAAGACATCAATCAATATCAAAAAAATATCATCAACATATAGTACACCTTTGAGAAATAAGCCTATAATAAAATCAAATAATATTTGAAAAATAAAAGTGTCTGAAATATATTTTTTATTAATTTTTATCATAAAAATAAAATTGAAGCAAAATTACAAAGAACACAAAATTGCACTAAGGCTGAGTGGGGGTGTAAAGCAGTAAAACAAGCTGAACTAGATTTGGTTATATTCAACAAATGGGCCAAACCCAGGGGGCACCAAAAGGAAGTGTGCTTAGGCTCATTCAACAATTAACCAATTATCCCATTTTTTCTGAATTAACTCTAATTAAATCAAATGTGAGAATGACATGGCAAGTGGATGCATGCGTAGGCCAATGGATTTTCAACACCTCAATGAATTGGATTCAAACATTGGCACCAAACATAAACCTTAGGCCTTTCTTCTCCGGTGAGACAGCCATTATGCCTGAGCTGGCCATGGTGGCGTAAAATTCCACAAATGAAAACAAACACCTCCACTCCACTCGAACTCTCCACCTAAACACGAATCTGACATTATTTTTCATTAATCATTTCTCAATCATCATGAAATCAAGCGTGAATGTAAGCCCTAATAAACTGAAACTTCAAGAAAACAACAACAAAATAATGCACCCACAAAGCCTACGAGAGTAGGACTTTAGCTCATGTCCCAGTCATGATATTAGCAACAAGATTGATCTAAAATGGTGCTTGAAATGAGAATAAAACAAAGCTCAGATGGTTACCTAATGGTCGTTGCCTCTAGATGCTTGCAAGAATTGAGAAAATGATGCTAAGAGCTTACTTGAACCTTGAGGAATGTAGATCTAAACTTATTTTAATTTGAAACTTGCTACAATTCCTTAACCAACTCAAGAAAATTGATGAAGAAGATGAAGTTGGACTGAGCTATGTATTGCTTCCAGATGGAGATGACTGCATTCAGAGGCTTGGAAAAATAATGGAGATAAATATGAAATCAAGAAAGAAGGGATAATGTGAGAGAATTGAGGGAATCAATTTTTTGAAAAATATGAGAGAGTGAGAGGTTTCTTGGATCTCCGCGATGGTGAATGTGTAAATGAATTGGTTAGGAGCTTGAGGGAAGCTTATATATGATGATTGGAGTTGGTTAGAAATGGTGATGTGGCTCAATAGTTTGTTACAATCTGTAACTGAATTTTGGAGCTTGAGAAAAATGAAAAAAAATGGAAAATGGAGTAAAGCTTAGCATTAGTTGTAAGTTTTTGGTGATGTTTGAGGTGATGAATAGATGTGAAGAGCAAAGGTTATGTGCATGTCAGCTGGAAAAGGATTAAACTTAGTGAGCAAGTTTGTTAAAAGATACCATTGTATTTTTGCCACTTCAAAGTATGTGCATGCATTGTACAATGTTGGTTGGCTTATTTAGGGCAAAGTGATGAGTGGTGTGTGAATGATATGATGATCACATTCAAACAAGAAGAAAACAATGCCTTTTGGACATAAGTGACAAAGTTGGTGATGTTGATCCATATATGACCTTGTGTCCATATAAGCAACTTTAAATGAGTTTAATTCATTGACTATTGATCCAAATGCTATGATCCTGATGTCAAATGATAGGTGGTAGGAAAATGAACAACTTTGGTCTTGGAATCAAGTTAAATTGGAGCTTGGAACCTCAATAAAATGGTCTTCAAAGTCATGCCCTTAACTGACTTGAAACACTTAGAAAAAATATAAGTTTTTTGGTCAATTCAACAACTTGATGTCATGGCTTTAGCTCCACATATCTCTTTCTTAAAGAAAGCTTTTTGGCTAAAATTTTCTCCTCAACATAGTATTACATACCCTCTATAAAAGCAGACCCAAATGTCCAAAATGAATCCTTGGATTGATCACAAATCACCTTAAAAATCATGCACCTGGCCATGTTGAAATACTTAGAGAAAATTCTAAGTATTATGGACTTTGTACCAACTTGAAGTACCAACTTTAGCATCAAATATATTCCACTCCAAAGAAGATTTTGAGTTCAAACCTTTTGCAAACATGTAGTATCACATGATATCTTCAATTAAAACCCTTGATTGCAAATTTTGGATCAGGGAGGAGAGAGATACATCCTTGTAAATTCAGCCACTTGATCATGCAAATTTGTACTTAGCAAAATTCTCCAATACCCTAATTTGGTAACTTTTGTGCTTTTCATGATTTCTCTTGATGAAACTTGATCAAACCTTATATTATCATGAGTAATGAATTGAAATGTCCTTGGTTGACCAGAATCTCAAAATTCAAATTTTGACTTTGGGCATCTATTCACTTTTTCTCAATTGAATCAATTCCTCCTCTTCTATCATTTGGAGTCACTTGAAACACTTTGAGAAGCTCAATTAGGTACACATGGATACCTTGGATCATGTACTGAACAATGGAATCAATTTTTTCTAAAAAATTTAAGCATAGGTTATTTTTGACCAAAACCCTAATCTTAAGCCAATTAAGTAGAAACTTGTTATCAACCTTGAAACAATGAAACCTTAATCTCTTGATGAGCTTGAGAAACCTTTGAAGTGAGTGATGACCTAAAGGCTTGAGATTATGAACATGATGATGAAATCAATCTTTGCCTCAGCTTGAATATGGTATCCTTCTCTTTGAATGGGGAGAACCCAAATCACAAGAAACCTTGATCCCTTGTCACTAGAAGTCCAATGAAATGCATGATTTTGTTTGTAATGACCCATTAAAGTACGCAAATGAATATGAAGCAAAACCCAATTAGGGTTAAAAATAAGAGGGCACATTTTGGGGTACAACAGTTGTCCATATTCAATCATTTTTAAACATTTGATGTAGAAGAGGATTGAATACCAAAAGAATCATAAAAGTTGCACTATGAGGATGAAAGAAAAGTATACTGAATATATTTTTTTTGGTAGTTTTGTGTGCCTCTACTAACAAGCTTTGGCAGGTAAGGAAGATTTTAACTTTGTACCAACGTAGGCTGGGCTTGAAAGGGGTGCCAATAGCGACTGTACTTGACTAGGGATACTAATAACCATTGGATATGAAAGGGTATGCTTGTAAACACTATACTTGAAAGCAATGCCAATCACCATTAGACTTGACCAAGGATGACTAGTAACCACAAGACTCTACCCAGGAATGCCACTCAACACTGGACTTTGAAATTAATGCCAATCACCATTTGACATGACTATAGAGGACTAATAACCACTAGAATCTACCTAGGAATGTCAGTCAACATTGGACTTGAAATCAGTGCCAATCACCATTGGACTTGATCAAGAAGGACTAGTAACCACTAGACTCTACCTAGGAATGCCAGTCAACACTAGACTTTGAAATTAATTCTAATCACCATTAGACCTGACTAAAGAGGACTAGTAACCTCTAGACTCTACTAGGGAGTGAAGTTCTCAACATAACTCTGCTAGGGAGAGAAGGTATGGAATTTATTAGAAACTCTTTTGAGGAATAAGTTAAGATGCTTGGTATACTGAAGGTATGGAGTAGAAAACTAGAAGAAAACATGTTGGGAATATCAAAGGATATCTGGATGGTATGTATTCTTCTTGGAATGTATCAACGATTTGTGCTTCTGGGAAATACTTGGCTTATGCTTCATGCATGTTTGAATTAACTAGGACTGAATCACACAATCCCAAACCTATGAGATTTTAATAGCGGGTTGATCTCGAACCTGTGAAGATTTTAATATCGGTTTAAGTTTCAACCTATCTTGGTTTTAATATCGTGCTGACAAAGAACCTAGGAAATTTGTTATCAGGATGATATCCAACCTAAACTAGGACTGAATCACATAATCCCAAAACAAAGCTTTTTACGGGTTTAGCTTCTAACCCAAACAAATCCCTAAATGGATAATATTCAACCAAGGTGTATGTTGATTTTTTTCATTCGTCTTCCTTTTCTCATCACATATTTCACTGTAGGAGTTGGATGGAGGAGAGAACATGAACATCAAGGAAGATAAAGGTCTTCAATGACTTCTGAAACCCTCAAAATCGCCACTTTGGTATCCCAAGTTGTCACTTTCTCTATGAAATTTAGAACCCCTTAAAAATTGGAATAAAATACATTTTTCTATCAATTATTTCTCGTTGGAACATTGCGCCTTTGTGCCACGATAGTACATCACTGTGCCACAATGTCAGTATTACGCACACGAAAATTCCAGTGGTTGAATTGCTTCTTTTCTTACTTTTTCTTAAACATTTTCACTAAGTCCATAATTATTCCTCTTAATAGGTTCTTGCTCAGTTATTCACACTTTGACATGTCTTTTGCTCGTTATTCCTTTGATTTCATAAAAAAATTGTAAAAATCACGTAATGATGATTGTCATCACGTGTCAACTTCAAAAGTTCATAATATTTTCAACATGCTTCTCAACAAATAGACCCATTAGGGGGAGAAGTATAGTTTATGTATTGATTAATTATTCCTCTCTATGTGCCTATTTTCCAACTCTTTATTAGGTAATTCATTCCTTTTAAATGTGGTTTATGTGCTTTCTTTTTGCTATGTCCCGGTTTTTTATTATACCAAAGAGGAAGAAATATACTTTTAAAGGGAGTAGGATATACTCTCTATATTTATGAGATAGAGTTTAACCACTCCAAGATTTTACCTATGTATTTCTATTTTTTTCTACATCCTTTAGATATGTGTTGCCATCATAAAAAATGGATAGAATATGGATCTATGTGCTAGCAGGTACAACTATTTGCATATGTTAATACTGATTTTGATGATGACAACACCTAATGTCAAACTAAATTTGATGGAGTCCCTTGTGATCTTTGGTCCTACAATGTTTAATGATGGTGTCTATCAAAGAAGCTAGATCAAGTCTCATCAGTAGAAGAGTCCAGTTTTAGATGAAGTGCCAAATCAATGATTAATCAAGTAGATGAACTTGAAGCTTCATTGTTGTGAAAGAGAGGAAGCGTGAAAGCTCGTCTGGTCTTATGTCTAAATGATCATTGTAATGTAAAGGTGTCATACCCCAAATTTGCCCATCTCATTTCCCTATACAAGCTCATACTAAAGTGCAAGACTCGAAGGCATACTCTCCTAAACAATGAACTCCTGAACTAGGGTTTTGGGTTTCCTGAAGAAATCAATGAAACAAAGGCTCCAAGGCATATCATATGGTTTATGATACTCCAAATTACCTCCATGGCAGAATTCAGGGCTCAATTCAAAGAGTTGATCACTCAATTGCTCAAAAAGTCAACAGTCGACTGATTTGACCTAAAAGTCAACTGTAGTCAAAGTACAATCAAAACTCCTGATTTTTTTTCAACATCCTTATTTTGAAGTATCATTCACCATTTGATCAAGAATTGATCATGGTTCATCAAGGAAAGATCAGGAATCAACAAATTCAAAAGTTTCTAAATTAGGGTTTTCATTGGAGAAAGTCAACTGAACTTTGACCAGCCATAACCTTCACATGGAACATCATAAATTTCCCATTCAAATCTCAATTTGAAGGAAATTAAATTCTCTACAACTTTGTCTCTCACATGCCAAGTCTAAAAATGCTTCATTTGAGAGATATGGATCAAAAGATTATAGGTCCTTCTTGAAAGTCAACCGAAAGCAGTTTTTTGTCAAAGCCCATATCATCGGGATAAAATCCTCAAATGGGAAAAAGCTTCCAAAGTGTCTTGTAGAGGACATCTTGAGGTTTCCAAAAAGTCCTAGAACTCCTATATATCTTAAAAATTGAGGGAGATATGCCTTGTTAAAGTTGGTCGATTTTAAGAGAAAAAATGTGAAAAAAGGCTTCAAATTGAATTTTCTTGCAAAGAGGCCCAACTTTTTTTGGCCCAAGCTTGATCCCCAAGTTATCAAAGACATCCAATCCAACTCCCATGAATTATTTAGTTTTATTTGATTTTATATGGATTTTTCATTCATTTAAAAAGTGATTTAATTCATGAAAATCAAAAGAAAATTAAAGATTTGATTAGGAGATATATTGATCAATTTAAATTATCAAATTACTCCATAATTAAGTCAAAATTCGTGCTAATGAAAATTGGTAAGATTAGATTGAAATTTGACATATTAAGGAAGATTTACAAATCAAATTCAATCAAATCTCCAATCATTGAGTGAAGAAGATTTAATCAATATTTGTTAACCTAGTTAGTTCTACTATATAACCACAAGATCACCAAAGGCAAGCAGGTTTTTTTGAGGCAAAGAAATCGGAACAGAAACCTGTGTTCAAGAGCAAAAAACCGTGACATTCAAGCAAGGGAGAGATTTTCGGATTCGATCAATTCAATCCGTTCCAAGGTTATCAATGGATTCCTCCTTGCCCTCTGATACATCCCAGCCATCCACAAGCAATCAGAGTGTTCTAATGATTGAAATCACGACCACGGTAAACATGAATGAAGCTTGGGGCAAGTGGTGAGAGCAATGCGCTACTATACTTGGTGTCTGGGGTTCAACTCCCACGTGTGACACTTTCGTTTTTATTATTTGATATTTAGTGCCATTCATAGATCCTGTGCAGACAGCCAGCGCAAGCCTACGATATGACCTCATCTCATCACCAGCAGATCTCAAACAAGTTCAAATCCAACGCATCTGAGAGATAAGGAACACCACGCACCCTCATGGCCAAGCCGCACCAGATTCCAGCTAAGTCCCCTTAAATTTTTTTTATTTATTTTATCATATAATTTTATTTATTCATTTATTTTCTTTTATTCTCTTTATGTTATTTAGATAAATTCCTTTAATCTTCTTTTATAAAAAACATTTATTTTCAATAATCAATTAATTAATTTAATTTGGTTCTTAATAATATGTTTTATAATTAAATGGTTGAATTAATTTGTTGGTTTAATTGTTTGTTCAATTACAAATATTTCTATTTATTGATTAAGAATAAATATTAGAGTAAGTTAATTTAATCAAAAACCTCATTATTGCCGATTTAATTAATTAGGTTGAAAACCAATATTTAACTCATTCGATTTTATTTATTCTATTAACCAGGGTTAACTTGTGCCCTAATCAGGGTTTACGAAGATCACACCTACACTAAGAATTTTCTGTTTCTTTGTGCAGTTTCAGGGTTAGCACCAGGGTTTCCTCCGACTACGAATCATATTAGATCAAAAGCTAAGTCCCGATTTAATCCTTATTTAAGTATTTGTTTTTTTCCTCTTTTATTTAAAATTAGGGTTTGCCCTCAAATATAATGAACTCCGCCTACACTCATCCCTTTTCTGTCTATTTTTCCTGTTCCAATTTTTCAGGGTTAACAAACCAGTCAAAGCTCAAATGTTCGGTAACCCTGAAACTCAATTTACTTTGTTTTCCTTTATTATTATTTATGTCAGAACTATCTGCCTTGTGGTTTTTTATTGCTTTTCTTCCCCCATTCCCATAATATTTTTGTATATGCTCCGAGGTTGTATTGTGTGGCCTTGAAGGCACTTAAATCTGTCATATTATATTATTGTGTGGTTAGTAATCCTAGGGAGTGCAACCTTGAATTGAATTAGAATCATTTAATTACAAGAAAATTTATTCTGAATCTGATCACGTGATTGTTGCACCCACGCACCTTTTATGGTACCCCTCTTGTTGCCTGTTGCCTATTGCCTCGTGTTTTAAATGCAGAATAGCCAAGTCCCTCGAATACGAGGATACCTCAGCAATGTTGCCCTCGGTTCATTCAAAGATCATAAGTCCCTAATGATGCTGCCTTCGATTCGCCAAATATGATCTCGTCCCTCGAAGTTGCCTACGAAGTGATGAGGTATCCTCTGGTTGCCTAAACGAAAAATGGCTATTCTGATCCTTCCCTTAGACTACCTGCCCCCCCTATGGCATGGGACAGTCTTGTGGCGAACAATGATTCGACGACCCTTCAACCTCCAAATAAAAGGACTTCCTTACTCTCCTATGGTATGGATAGCCCTGAAAGGCTAAAAGAACATTTTTCATCTAACCAGGTAATTTGCCCCTAATTGCTTTGCTCTAGTTTAAAAATCTTTTTCTTACACTTTTTCATAAACCTTCAAAAAGGCTACGCTCATTTACGAGCTAAAGTCCTTATTTCTTCTTCTTCTACATTTCTGAGCTTTTGGCTTCAAAACTAAAGAGCAAAGCAATTAGGAGCCCATGGAAAACCATGGATACAAATGGTGCCTTACACATTCCCTTTGTATAAATTACCCCCCGAACTGAGTTTTTATTTAAAAGGTTTTTCCTGTTCTTTTAGCCTTTCTGTTAATTTGGATAAATAAAAGTCGGTGGCGACTCTTGCTTAACCGCGACATTTTGATAAAGTCAGTTCACCGTATTACAGAACTGGCGACTCTGCTGGGGAGAATTTTCTTATAAAAGAGGGGTTACCTTAAAAGCTTAGGATTCACTTAAATGTTTTCTATTGTTACTTTGTTTGTTTTATTTTTCAGGGCTGTTTTGGGAATTAACTGAAGGACGAATCCTACACACAGATTCAAGTACATCTAAGATAGGAAGTGGCATAGTCATGGCGACCTCCTTCATGTATGTGGAGGATTGGTCAATATGAGAGTTCACGCTTAAGTTAGGCCTCTATGGGTGTTTGCATGCTTCTCTTGTATGAGGGAGGTTCGTGCGGATGTCCGTGGGTGAGTCGGAGCTTAAGGACCTTTAGTTACCTTTAACCCATCTTTACTTTTAGTAACGTAGTGGGGGGACTACTCTTGATGTATGTTAAGAGCATAGTCGCTACCCGATACTACAGCTCAGATAGGTTCTTTCTCAAAGTATCATTGCATGGTATGTATGTATCATGTTCGAGGGTGCTTTAGGAGGGCTGACAATTCTGGGTAACTCGGTAGAACCCGTTGCTGATATCATCTTTATCCTTAGAAGTACCTTTGGGGAAGGGTATCTCACATGATCTAAACTTCATGCAAGCCGAGCCTAAGGAAATTGTGTGACTTGTGTGACTTGTTTGTGTTTGCTACTAACTTTTGTTTCCCTGCAGGTTTTGTTAAAAGACTTGTTTACCCTTACTATCTCACGCTGTGTATAATGAGCTGCATTCACACAACATCATGACATCATGACATCATAAGCATAACATGTTGACTAACCCTTTCAAGGATCTTAGGAATTTAGGGCGCACAATTTCAGGTGCCCTTATCAAAGACTGAATCCCTAATCCAGGGGCAAGAGGATTTATTTTCCTCTGGCCGTGTGCCTTCTAGTTCAGAAACACAGTACCTATCAAGGGGCAAGAGGATTTATTTTCCTCTAGCCATATACTATCAAATTCAGAGATATCCCGAATCAGAGGCGATGACCCACTCGACATGGTGAGCTTGATTCTCAAAGAAGGACGTGCCAAGACGACAGTCAAAGTTCTTCAGACGAAGCTGGGGTTGATTCAACGTCTAAATATTTCAAACTAAATTTCCTAAAGATCCTTGAAAACATTGCATCTGCATTCATAACATCGCATAGCAGGTTTCTTACAATAGGTCTCTCATCCTTCCTCGCTATTTATTTCAGCATCATGAATCTCGAGCAATCAGTCAAAAATCTTCAGGCTCAGAACAACCAGTTCCAAGAAATGATCTTTCACTTGGCCAAGGGGCAAGAAGAATTGAAGACACTTCTGATCAAGAAAGAGAGGGACCAACATACGCAGCAAGATGGTCAAGACAAATGGAAATCCAAACCCAAGCGATCATTCACTCCATTCCACATGCCGCTGTCTCAAGTTCTGCAACAACTGCTCAATCAGAACTTGATAACCCTTTTACCTCTGTATTCAATTCCTACGAATCCTGCTCCTGGGTATAAGTATCACGCGAGATGTTCCTATCATTCGAATAGTCCCGGTCATGATACAGAGGATTGTGGACCGTTGAAGCATAAGATCCAAGATTTAATTGACGACAAGATCATTGACTTCAACTCACCTGAGAAGCCCTACGTGGCTAATGCTGTGTACAATCAGAAAGGTCGAGATAAATGCAACCAACAGGTTGGGGGAGTTCTGATCTCCACACCAGCATCACAACCACAACGTAACATAATGCGCCTAAAAGACAATTCACAAAGATCAACATGACTCTGGCTGAAGCGTTGCAACAGATGTTGAAGAAAGGGCTAATTACTTTGAGGGATCCTCCTCGGAATCCTAACACTTTGTCTCATCGGTATAATCCTAATGCAAGATGTGCTTATCACTCCGACAGCATTGGACATGACACTAATGATTGCTGGCTATTGAAGAATAAGGTCCAAGATTTAATCGACAAAAAGATCATTGGCTTAAATTCAACTGAGGAACCTCACATGGCTAATACTATGTACAACCAGAAAGGTCATAATGAACGCAACCAATATGTGGGGACAATTCCGATATCTACACCAGTTCCACAACAAGGTCGCAAGTCAGGTGCACCTAAGCGTCAATTCACAACGATCAACATGTCACTGTCTCAGGCATTACAACATTTGTTGAAAGCAAACTTGATTACTGTGAGGGATCCTCCTGTGAAGCCCAACACTTTCGCTCCTAGCTATAAGCCCAATGCGAGGTGCGCATATCACTCCAATAGCCCTGGACATGATACGAATGATTGTTGGCCATTGAAGAACAAGATCCAAGACATGATCGATGCTGGTGAAATTGAATTCCATCATCCCAAGACTCCTGTAGTGATCACTACTCCCATGCCTAATCACGACAAGATTGATTAATGTCTAAAAGGATGAACTTTTAAATCATTATACTTATTTTCATGCGCAATTTCTATTCTGTTTGTTTAAACATTTGACTTATGATAGACATTATCTGTTTTAATAATCATCATCAGTGCATTGCATATGTTTGTCTTGAATAAATTATTTCGCTATCACTCATTTAAATTGTGTCTTTACTTTGCATATGTTTTGTGATATCCAACTCATGCTAAGCTGTAAACCTTTTGAGGGAGGATGACGAAGACGATGCCGCAACCTCATACAGTGATGCTTTTGAACAGACTGTGTTGACGATGTACAGGCATTGTTTCAATTCCTAAACAGTGGAGATATAAGGATGTTAGTCCCTTGTCAACCCCTTTGAGCCTAAGGCGTAGGAGTTTTCTTTCTTGAACAATTTAAAATCTTTGATCATAACCTGGGGCAGGGTAGTTACTCAGTTAACTCAGTCGTGCCAGTATGCTTTTACACAAATAATGATGGTTTCCCGTAATCATTAAATCAGGCAGTCAACATCTATCAAAAGAAAAAAGCTATTAAGTCAAAACCTATGAAGTAGACTTATATAAAATCGAAACATCCCGCTGGCTGTAATCTCAAAATAAACAGTTCAGGCAAAAGTTAGGGATAACAAAGTCAAAACAAAAAGAGGTCATTATAAATCCTCGACAAAAGAAAAAGAATTACAAAAAGGATGACTGCCTGTCCAAATAAACTTCAGGTGCTTCAACCATCATCAAATGTCAATGTTACGAATTCAAGCTTTGCTAAAGCTGAAACGCAAAGTTAACTGAGCATAGGATTGAAGAACATCACGAAGATTGGAATGGGTATAAATAAATTTTGAGCCATTATCCTTTGTTTCTTAAACCGTGAACCAAGCCACGTTACAACCCTTAAAAGTCCTAACTGAAGCATGGTTAGTTCGAAAGCATACTGTCATAAAAAAAAGGGTATCCTGACTCCTTAAGGTTTACCACAAATGCTGAGTTGATACTTAGTTTTTACAAATATCACGTTTTATAAGCATCACGCTTTTACATCTCCTGTTTTAATGTTTTTCAAAAAAAACTCAAGACAAACATATGCATTGCATCTCATGAATTCGTTATTAAACATATTCTGCTACATAATTTCAAGTGTTAGCATCAGAAAGAATCTGCACAGGGTACAACTAATGATTAAAAGGCATCCCGACAGACGAAACTATCTCGGTAGCAACACCTCTTATAACTGACTCAGTTGATTAGAAATCAATGAACACAAGGGGCATGACATGCTTCGACCAGTCAATCTGGGGCAATCAAGTCGATATTCCGAGAAATCTCTCAAGGATGCCAAAAACAATCAGGGGCATGCATCCAAGTAGATCTGAAGCTATTTTCCAATCAACATGGGACGTTGTCCTGGGCCTATGATTACTAAGGGAATGTCTCCCATAGTGTACATCTCATAAAGTCCTCGCGAGGCGAATCTCTCCAAAGTCCCTAGTAGCAGGGGCAAATCTATGCAAGTCCAGTTTAACATCTTGATCAGTACTCAGTGGTGTGTCCTAATCAATACAAAACCAGGAATGGCAGTTACTATAGTACTGGGGGAAACGTTCAAGACATCCATGCTTTCCCACAAAGTCGGTTTCACAGGATCATATCCCCACAGAGTAATCGTCTCCAAATGTTCTCGTCCCACAAAGACTTAGTTCCTCAATAGAGTTTACATCTTCAACACTACCGGTCCCCCGACACCGGGCTCTTCTCTAACATGGTTTACTAATATCTTTCATCCTCGGGCAGGGTATATCAAGTCACTGATCATCCCCAAGCAGAAATCATAAATCCCCGACTGAGCATCTCCAAGATAAGATCAAAACATCAAAATTACAGAAAGATCTATCTCCTCAATCAAGATGTTTCAAATAGCATAAATCATAGTCATACATCATAAATCATAAACATATTCATACATCGCATACATTACCCCATATGTACGTTCCTCATTTATTTTGAGGAATTCGTCACGTAACTCAAGCACCATAACATTGCATAAAAAAACTGACAATATCTGACAGGTACATTACGAAGATTCGAATCTTATTCAAAGCAAAGTCTAACGCACGGCTTTCCAGACATCTACGGATGCAAATTGGATTTAGTCTAACGTGTAACACCCTTCTAAACCCCGCGGAAATTAATAAAATAATTCAGAGTAAAACATGAAAACAAGGGTGCCACAATTCCAATTAAAACAAATTTATCATAACTTCATTGTCATGCTTTCACTAAGGAACAATTCATCATAATACATAAACATCTCATGTTAACACAGCGGAAAATTCATCATACGGATAAGCATAACATCATCTATGCAATATCCCACAGAATTAATACAATAACAACACGATAGAGTATCATCATAAACTCTAAACTAGCGATCCCCCAGTGTTACAATATCAGAGCATGACACCTGACGCTACACTAATACACTGACTTATGAGCTAATCCTCACCAAGTCGAAAGCAGCTATCCTCAATCTGAAAATGTCAACAGTAAGGGTGAGTCTCATCACAGTTAACAAATGTTATTGCATCTTAAATAACAACACATCATAGTTATATCATTCACCCAATTTCATCATATTCAGATTATCAGGAACGTCCATCATTTACACAAATGCCAACAGAGCACATCTTTCAAACAGACAATCATACTCAACATTAATTCAACAAAACACGCAACCAACACATCATCAATATTTATAACACTGGAATACTTCCAATCATGTTATAAAAGTATGCATATGTATGAACTGACACTATGCATGTGGTACCAACCTCATTAAATGGGAATAACCCATGACCGATCCAACATCATCAAGATACGGCCCTGCCAGCACATATTCCACACAATGGGAATCATGCCCTTCACTGATCCAACACACCCTTATGGATACAGTATCATCAATGAACATGAATGAATGCAAACATACATGAACATACTTATACCATCGTCAAGTCTAATGAGTAACATCGTCAAATACTCATTTCATCATCATCATCAACATCATCAGCATTATCAAAGTATGTTCATATACATTAGCATCATTCAAATACAATCAATCATCATCATCATCAATAAAGAACATACATGTGTCCACATCAATCATCATCATCAATAAGAAGAACACACATGTATCCACATCATTCCACAACAATCAATCATCATCATATAATTCTCAACAAATCATCACATCATAATGTTTTTCAAAACAACATTTTATATTGTCACATTTCATCATATATGTCAACAATACATCATCCAATTAAACAAATCGTCACATGATTAATATTTCAACATAGCATGTATTTAACACATCTCATCACATATATGTACAATACATCATTCACTCAGAAATAAAAATCATATTTAAAAAAAATATTTGGATTCACACCTCATTCCATCATTTAAACACGTAGACCATCTAGTAAGATTCATCGTGCTCGAAACGACACTAAAGATAGACCTACGGTTCGAATGTTACACATCATTTAACTTTTCCAAGAAAACAACCATCGCTACAGCACGCGGCGCAACCAAGGTTCGCGGCGCGACCTGAACCACACAAACGAGTTCTCGGCGCAACTTATGCACGTGGCGCGAAACGAGAAAATAAGTACGCCTTCGCGGCGCCAAAACTGGGACGCGGCGCGAACTGGCAATTTCACAGACTTTCGGGTCTGCGTCAGATCCTGCGATCTCGCCCAATTTGAGTCCAAAACTAACTCCAAACATCATATACAGGCAGTTAATCATCAATTACATCATTATTCATCATCACACATCAAAACAACACATAAATCAATCAATAATCCATGCAATTTTCATCAATTCATAACCTACCCAAACCTAACATATAATCCAATTGACTCAACAACATTCTGTCGCACCCCAATTTTTGACCACATTTTTCATTCATAGTTGGCTTGTCCCATTTTATTTCATGTATATTCATCATTTAAACATCGCATCGTTGCATATTCTGAAAAAAACAGACTTTTGATAAAGTTGATAAAAATAGCTTGCATTTTCACATCTTTGAATATTTTTATTCGAGTTACCATTTTTCGAATTTTTATTTTAGATTCCATAGATTTTAGTTTCTTTATCATCATCATTTTAAATAAAATATAAATTTATTTAGATAATTGTAGATTAATTTTTGTTATTATTTTATTTTTAGGTTTAGATTTTTTATGTAGTTTTTTTATATTAATCAAAGAGTATATAACAAAAAAAGAGAGAGTTTTTATTAGTCTAGGCCCATTTAGTTAGAAGCCCATTTTACACAAAAAAAAAATATAGTACAGAAATTAAACAAAAATATAGCATCTTCACTTCTATCCCAAGCCTCTGCTCTTTCTGCATTGTCCCTCTCACCAACCTGCTGCACAAGCATGCTACAAAAAACCTGTGCAATACACTCCAAAATTCTGCTTCACCAGCTTCATAACAGTCTGAAACTTACACAAGAATAGCCATACAGTCCCTGCATCAGAAAGCAACAAAAACAGTTACTTCAATTGTTCAAATCTTCATACCATTTTTCCCCCAATTCTACATCTAAAACCCTAATCTCAGCCTATATAAAGATATACTCCTCACAACAGCAAAGGGGGGGCAGCCACGAAGATCATAGAAAATAACCTCTGCTCAATCTCTCAAATCTCTTCATTCATAAACCTTCAACTCTTAACCTCGCGTCAAACACTAACGAAACAGCCCTCAAACCTTAAAACTCAAAACCACCTTACTTTACTTATCCACAAAAGACCGCATCCCATCATCAACAACTTCATAATCTCTGCCCAGAAAAAAACATTTCACCCTTCAACCTCTCATACAAACCGAAAACCTCACTCTATAACCCACCCGATCCACACGAACAACAGTCACAGCAACACACAGTAACTCACACATCTTGCAAATCACCACATATACCGCACGCAGCAAGCCATAACTCACAGGAGGCGAGAGAAAGAAGGGATTCGAGTTTGCGTACCTGGGGAACTTCGAAGACAATTCTCAGTTATCTGTCGGTACCATTTTTATTGTTGTAGCTTCGTGTAATCTTGTTTTCGTTGCTTCTCTATTGATGTATCATGTAATCTCAGAATCATAGTGAAATTGGGGTTTAGGGTATTATGTGGTAATATTTGTTGATGTTTGAATCGGTTGAGAAACAGAGTGAATCGAGAGCGTGAGAGTTCGAGAGCGAGAGAGAGCGTGAGTTCCTCCATGGCTTCGGTTGAGAGAGAAAGAGAGAGCTGAAGGTCGTTGCCTTTTTTTTTCTTTCGTAAAAAGCAGAGTGAAACAAGGAGCTGCGTTTTTGCCTCTAGGGTTTTCTAACCCGATCCATGATGAAGAGGGATATTGGATCCTATAACCCGCTCCAGATCCGGCCCAGTCCCCTTTATTTTGTTTTTTATTTCATTGTTGGGCCTCACACCCTATCCGATTCTTTTAACACCCACTGGCCCAATATGTCTCTCTTTTATTTCCTTTTTTATAAGTTCATATCTCTTCTCTTTTTTTTATATATAAACAAAATGATAAGTAATTCCTTTTTTAATTAAAAGTTAGATTTATTTTCCTATAAAATCACAAAAATGTTTATTGTTTATTTTATTTACTAGATTTTAAAATCATATAAAAATAGTTTTTTTTTTAAATCGAATCGAGTTTTGAGTTTTAATTGGAGAAGAAGGGTTTGTACGTACCTATACAAATTGTTCTTAAACATTTAGGCGATGGCCGTTAAGCCTTTGTTTGGATGTTTAGACTCCATTAAAGACTCATTCAAACTCGATTTAATTCACCTTTTTTTTTTTTACAAAAAAACGCTTTTCTTTTAACATTCAAATCATTTTATCTATAATGGAAAGAAGAGTTTGTACGTACTTGTACAATTTGTTCTTTAAACATTTAGGCGATGGCCGTTAAGCCATTGTTCGAATGTTTAAACTCCATTAAAGACTTCTCAAACTCGATTTAGTTCACCTTTCTAACAAAAATGCTTTCTTTTAACATTCAAATCATTTTTATCTATAATGGAAAGAAGGGTTTGTACGTACTTGTACAAGTTGTTCTTTAAACATTTAGGCGATGGCCGTTAAGCCTTTGTTTGGATGTTTAAACTCCATTAAAGACTTTATAAAAATCAATTTAACAAACACTCTTTCAAGTATCTTAAGCGATGGCCGTTAAGCTTTTGTTTAAATACTTGGATCCAATTAAATGTCTTTCAACTCACCAAATCATCTTCATCACCTACGAGGAGGTTGTACGTACTTGTACAATTTTCTCTTTCAAACATTTGGGCGATGGCCGTTAAGCTTTTGTTTAAATGTTTGATTTCTCTTAACAAACAAACTTTCAATTCATTCACACCCTTTTACATTCTAAAACACTTTTTTTCATAAAACGAGACACTTATTCAATTTCAATACGAACATACTTCCACATGTGAAGATCTAACATCTTCCACTCGAATGCGATGATGGCCAAAATCATGTCTTATCTTGATTTAGTTATCCATTCTTGTAGTGATATCATATCCATGTGCGCGTAGTATTTCCATTTGAAAGCGATCGAGTACCTCTCGCTAAAATCAATCAACAAAACATTTCGTAGTTTTACCCCGAACTACGATTGCTCTGACTTTCCCATTGCACTAGGGAATACGTAGGCACAAGATACAAATGTCTTGGCGAGCACAATAATAAAAAACTTTTTTTGTTCCTTTCCAACCTAATAAATAACGCAAGTAGATAATAAGCTAACAATTGATCACAAGATTAACTAAATGGGTCCCATCGAGTACGATGGAGGTGAGGGGTGCTAATACCTTCCCTTTGCTTAACCGACTCCCGAACCTAAATTTGGTTGCGATGACCATCTTATCCATTCTTTTTAATTTGTGGGTTTTATCGATATTTCCCCTTTCCTTCTTGGAATAAATAAAGTTCGGTGGCGACTTTGTTGTACTTCGAATGCGTGAAGACGTGTCGAGTCACATTTTTACCGCTACACATTCCTAATTAATATTATTATCTAAGAACACGATAATAGACGATAACCAGAGAGTCCCCCTTACCTTAGCCAAAGATTCTTGATTGGTTCTTTTCCTCTTTGTTCCTCTTCACGTACCAGCTTTCCAATCTCTCATCTCCTCTGCTCTGCTTTTCACGTTCCTTTTTCCTTTCTCCCAATTTTCCTTATTATTTATGAAAAATAACATTTTAATTAGTAAAGGGCTTTACTAACATAGCACCCCCTCTTTACTAACACCACACTTGGCCCAATAGCCCATCTCATAATTCTTTCCAAATAATTCCACAAAATACCGAATAATTCCAAATAATAATTTAATTTCCGATTAAATTAAAATTAGAAAATATGGGGTGTTACAACTCTCCCCCACTAAAAGAGTTTTCGTCCTCGAAAACATACCTCAAGTAACCAGCTCGTATAAGAGTCCTTCACCTGACTCTCCAGCTCTCAATTAACATTACCATCAGTCAATCCTCAAAAATCCATCTGACATAACCAACAGGAAGCATGTTTCATACATTCAAATCCCAAGTCTTACGTCGCATTTGACCATCCAAAAGGATACCACTCGCTATATCTCCAAAAGGTTAACAACAATAGAACATTGAGGTACAACCTATATAATACGCTTAACAACTGAGTAATGCAATTACACAATCCATAGTGTGATCACACTGATCAACACTACAGGGATGCATACCATCTACCGAACTTATCATCCTCAGACACACTTTTCCATTTGAGTGATAAGGTAATACTTACACTTTTCACCAACCGATTCCTTCAAGAAACTCAATACTCATATTCCTATACCATTGAATTCCAATTATCTGACTCCTCTTAAGTCACACCAGCAATTATCCAACACGTTACATTCCGCTTTTTCTGCACTACTCTGATTACTCATCACAATCATCTATACCAAATAGATTTCTGAGTTTCACCCGATTCCGACTCTCTTTACTCATTCGTCCAAGAATCATTCCTCATCATTCATGGTACTAATCTTCCACTTAGCAATCCTTACTCGCATCCAACGAAAACCAATTCCTGATTTAATTCCTCTATTTAAACATCCTAACCATCAGAACAAGTACACACAAGTAATTATAGTCACACTCATTAGCATCAATATACCATTGCTTACAAAATAGCCCAACTGAGTCCCACTCTCTTTTAAGAATTAAATCCACTTCGTGAAGGATAGAAAAACACTTAGAAAGGGGGGGTTTGAATAAGTGTAGTCTTAAAAACTTGAACGATAAAAACAATTTGCACAGTTATTTTTATCCTGGTTCGTTGTTAACTAAACTACTCCAGTCCACCCCCACGGAGTGATTTACCTCACCTGAGGATTTAATCCACTAATCGCAACAGATTACAATGGTTTTCCACTTAGCCCACGACTAAGTCTTCTAGAGTATCCTGATCACAACCTGATCACTCTAGGAACAAATGCTTAGACACAAGCTAATACTTTCTTAGAGTATCCTGACCACCACGTGATCACTCTAATTACAACTGCTTAGACACAAGCTAAGACTTCCTAGAGTATCCTGATCAACACTTGATCACTCTAGTTACTTACAAATTAATGTAATCAATTCTAAGAGTATTACAATGCTTCTGAAAAGCTATAATCACAACAGTGATATTTCTCTTAACGTTTAAGCTTAATCTCACTAATATATTACAACAGCAATGTAGTGAGCTTTGATGAAGATGAAGTTTCTGAGCTTTGAGTTTGAACAGCGTTTCAGCAAGTTTTTCAGAATTTATTCTTTCAAAAACGTCAACCTTGCTTCTCATCAGAACTTCATATTTATAGGCACTAGAGAAGATGACCGTTGGGAGCATTTAATGCTTTGCGTGTTCCGTACAGCATTGCATTTAATGTTTCACGCTTTTGTCAACTACCTCGAGCCTTGTTCACGCTGTGTCTACTGACGTTGCCTTTAATAGCTTCCAACGTTCCTTTTGTCAGTCAGCGTAGCCTGCCACCTGTACTTTCTTCTGATCTGATGTTTGTGAATAAAATGTTTGAATATCATCAGAGTCAAACAGCTTGGTGCATAGCATCTTCTTGTCTTCTGACCTTGAAGTGCTTCTGAGCGTGATACCATGAGAACTTCAGTGCTTCTGCTTCTGATCTCAAGTTCTTCTGATGCTTCCATAGACCCATGTTCTGATTCTGCCTTGACCATCTTCTGATGTCTTGCCAGACCATGTTCTGATGTTGCATGCTGAACCTTCTGAGACAAAGCTTCTGAGCGCTGATTTGTGCATACTCTTTATATATTTCCTAAAAGGGAAATTGCAATGTATTAGAGTACCACATTATCTCACACAAAATTCATATCCTTGTTATCATCAAAACTAAGAATATTGATCAGAACAAATCTTGTTCTAACACTTCGTCCTTCATAGAGTGTAATTACTCATTATATCTGGAATCTACAATATCACCTTAATAACAACACAAAATTATTACAACATCATATAGTATCAATTCTTCGTTTTAATTTCGCCGAATACATACTCGTTAACTACGTACAACCGTAATAACATATTCATCATCTCGGAAATTATTCAAAAGAGTTATAATTCTTCGACACGACATCCTTACATCCACTAGATTCTAAATCCAACATATAGATCAACATATATTCTCTATGTAAGCTCCTGACATATTAATTCCTCACTTCCCACGAGTAGTACTCATAACACTACTCCACATCACACTTTCGCTGTGCGACTCTGATTACCCGTCTTAAGTCATTTGTCCATCATGTTGCACTCTTTCATATTCACCTCTTCATAAATTCACACAACATAGTGAGTGATTATTCCCACGGCTTCGCATTCATCACATCTTATACCATTAAGGTAACAAAACAAGCTCATCTCATCTATATGATTCCATCTACTACCAACAAGAGATTTAGGGTGATCAAGTCCTAAATTTGTCAATAGATAGTTGAAAATCATATTTAAGCATAAACCGTCGTTACTACATAATAGTTTCCATTTCCGAGTTTGCACCCAAACTCATTAACATTGTCATAGTTCAATAATCCACTACGGTGTCCTTCTTCTAGAATATTCTTCTGAAGCTCAAAACATCAGAAACACAAATCCAATCACTCAACCTCATTATATTATTCCCGTCGATTCTGAATTCACCGCCTTTACCTTGGTAATTCAAAGTCAACCTATCGATCAACTCAACATCATCTTTCTGACCTTCTCTAATCTCATCAAGAATACCACTAGTCAGCCTTAGCATACCCAAACTAACACTATTAGGATCACCTTCACATACCAACTCAAGTCTCTAAATTGTCCAATTAAATCCAACTCCTTCACCATTAGCACCGACATATTTAAAGACTTCCTACGCAACACAATAGCTCAACATTTTTCTTACCAGGATGGTAATTCAAACCAAAATCTTAATCCTAAAAAAGATATACTCTAATCATCTCTGCTGCCTCATATTAAGCCCCTTTCTGTCCAAAGAGGTACTTCAACTCTTATGATCACTAAACACTTCGAATCCTGAACCATACAACTAACCTGCAAGACCAAGACCACATTCATAACTCGTGGTTTTAATCCAAATTCCATGACATCCTTCACGTCCAAATATCATTCCACTCGGAATCTCAACGAAGTCTTCCTCACATCAATAGGTGTCAGAAATCCTCTAAAATTCTTCTTTTATACTTATTGTTACTTTGCCATCACAAATACGATTCTAAGAGTTCTAAAGTTTATCCCATCTTTACTACTAATTCACTTCTCACTAAAATCCATCGGCCCTCAAACCATATTTATTACCGAACATCTCATCAACAACATGTTCCACTCAATTTTGTTTCAAACAATCACGGTAGTAGGCATTCCTATTCAACAAGTTTCACGCTTCCTTAGCCGACTTCACAATATCTCCTTATAGGATCAATCTACTGTATTTATAACTCTCCCATAAGGTAGAACATAATCTCTCCTCTTCGTAGGTTCAAATGACACGTCAATCTGACACTCGGAACCCAAGATATGAATTTTCCATCGTTATCCGAAATGCAACATCGACATCGTGCAGCGACGCTCTATACGGTATTCCCAAAACTCTTCAAATGGTACATCTAATTCTTAAAATTACTTCTCAACAAATCTTCTAATTATTCCTTCAATCCGTTCAACACTGACACTGACATCCCGTGCAGTACCAATAAACAAGTCTAGTTATAAGAACAAGAGTAACCGTAACTTCACCTCTTTCCGACGTCATTCTATCGCAATTAAATATGTTACAGCTGCTGCAACTATTTTTATAACAAAGTTCCATCTCGTTAGCTTTCCGATGCTTCAAACGGAACTCAATTCGGATGTCCAAAACTCCAGTTATGAATTTTCGAAGTTCTGCAGCTATTCAACAATTTTCCTGCGTTTTGCTTACGAAAATCTCACTCGAAAACTCATTCTCTTCAACTCGATCACATTCCAAACAGCCCCTCATCGTATCTCTTCACTTCCAAACATTCTTATAACTTAAGCGACAAATTCCCCCGCCGAAGTCCGCTTTCTGAAACATCACGACAGCAATCCTCCTTGCAAACTCGTAACTGAACCTCTTCCGAGACGCAAGGCTACTCAACTGACAACTTCGCAGCACACCAGCAGAGCTGACACATCGCAACTTTCTAATTTTCCTCTCCTACAATTAATCACGAAATACTTCTAAGCATCTTCTTTCAAGATGTTCCAATTTAATTACCAGTCAAATCTTAATTCCAAGTCACCTTCAATTCGGGAAACAACAAACTCCAACAACGCTTGCACTGTTGCCAACAATAGCCTACTGAATCAATCATCTTACAACTGAAACATAACCGAGAAGCAAAGCTTCTCCCCCACTTGTTTCAATCTAACACCTGCAACAAAACAAACAAGTACCGACAGTTATTCACTCACATGTCGTGTACCAAGGGATAAAACGCCGACAGAATACAACTGTCGTGCAACTCAACTGACTCGACAATTGTCCGGACGGACCGACCTGCTCTAATACCACTATTGTAACACCCTTCTAAACCCCGCGGAAATTAATAAAATAATTCAGAGTAAAACAAGAAAACAAGGGTGCCACAATTCCAATTAAAACAAATTTATCATAACTTCATTGTCATGTTTTCACTAAGGAACAATTCATCATAATACATAAACATCTCATGTTAACACAGCGGGAAATTCATCATACGGATAAGCATAACATCATCTATGCAATATCCCACAGAATTAATACAATAAAAACACGATAGAGTATCATCATAAACTCTAAACTAGCGTTTCCCCAGTGTTACAATATCAGAGCATGACACCTGACGCTACACTAATACACTGACTTATGAGTTAATCCTCACCAAGTCGAAAGCAGCTATCCTCAATCTGAAAATGTCAACAGTAAGGGTGAGTCTCATCACAGTTAACAAATGTTATTGCATCTTAAATAACAACACATCATAGTTATATCATTCACCCAATTTCATCATATTCAGACTATCAGGAACGTCCATCATTTACACAAATGCCAACAGAACACATCTTTCAAACAGACAATCATACTCAACATTAATTCAACAAAACACGCAACCAACACATCATCAATATTTATAACACTGGAATACTTCCAATCATGTTATAAAAGTATGCATATGTATGAACTAACACTATGCATGTGGTACCAACCTCATCAAATGGGAATAACCCATGACCGATCCAACATCATCAAGATACGGCCCTGCTAGCACAGATTCCACACAATGGGAATCATGCCCTTCACTGATCCAACACACCCTTATGGATACAGTCTCATCAATGAACATGAATGAATGCAAACATACATGAACATACTTATAACATCGTCAAGTCTAATGAGTAACATCGTCAAATACTCATTTCATCATCATCATCAACATCATCATCATCATCAAAGTATGTTTATATACATTAGCATCATTCAAATACAATCAATCATCATCATCATATTAAAGAACATACATGTGTCCACATCAATCATCATCATCAATAAGAAGAACACACATGTATCCACATCATTCCACAACAATCAATCATCATCATATAATTCTCAACAAATCATCACATCATAATGTTTTTCAAAACAACATCTTATATTGTCACATTTCATCATATATGTCAACAATACATCATCCAATTAAACAAATTGTCACATGATTAATATTTCAACATAGCATGTATTTAACACATCTCATCACATATATGTACAATACATCATTCACCAAGAAATAAAAATCATATTTAAAAAAAATATTTGGATTCACACCTCATTCCATCATTTAAACACGTAGACCATCTCGTAAGATTCATCGAGCTCGAAACGACACTAAAAACAGACCTACGGTTCGAAAGTTACACATCATTTAACTTTTCTAAGAAAACAACCATTGCTACAGCACGCGGCACAACCAAGGTTCACGGTGCGACCTGAACCATACAAACGAGTTCGCGGCGCAACATATGCACGCGGCGTGAAACAAGAAAATAAGTACGCCTTCGCGGGGCCAACACTGGGACGCGGCGCGAACTGGTGATTTCACAGACTTTCGGGTCTACGTCAGATCCTGCGATCTCGCCCAATTTGAGGCCAAAACTAACTCCAAACATCATATACAGGCAGTTAATCATCAATTGCATCATTATTCATCATCACACATCAAAACAACACATAAATCAATCAATAATCCATGCAATTTTCATCAATTCATAACCTCCCCAAACCTAACATATAATCCAATTGACTCAACAACACCCCTAATCAATATTATTATCTAAGAACACGATAATAGATGATAACCAGAGAGTCCTCCCTTACCTTAGCCAAAGATTCTTGATTGTTTCTTTTCCTCTTTGTTCCTCTTCACGTACCAGCTTTCCAATCTCTCATCTCCTCTGCTCTCCTTTTCACATTCCTTTTTCCTTTCTCCCAATTTTCCTTATTATTTATGAAAAATAACATTTTAATTAGTAAAGGGCTTTACTAACATAGCACGCCCTCTTTACTAACACCACATTTGGCCCAATAGCCCATCTCCTAATTCTTTCCAAATAATTCCACAAAATACCGAATAATTCCAAATAATAATTTAATTTCCGATTAAATTAAAATTAGAAAATATGGGGTGTCACATAACGCACGACTCGTCCTTCAACCTAACGCACGGTTTTCCAGACATCTACGGATGCAAATTGGATTTAGTCTAACGCACGACTCGTCCTTCAACCTAACGCACGGTTTTCCAGACATCTACATATGCAAATTGGATTTAGTCTAACGCACGACTCGTCCTTCAACCTAACGCACGGTTTTCCAGACATCTACGTGAAGGATAGAAAAACACTTAGAAAGGGGGGGTTTGAATAAGTGTAGTCTAAAAACTTGAACGATAAAAACAAATTGCACAGTTATTTTTATCCTGGTTCGTTGTTAACTAAACTACTCCAGTCCACCCCCTTTGAGTGATTTACCTCACCTGAGGATTTAATCCACTAATCTCAACAGATTACAATGATTTTCCACTTAGCCCGCAACTAAGTCTTCTAGAGTATCCTGATCACAACCTGATCACTCCAGGAACAATTGCTTAGACACAAGCTAAGACTTTCTAGAGTATCCTGACCACCACGTGATCACTCTAGTTACAACTGCTTAGACACAAGCTAAGACTTCCTAGAGTATCCTAATCACACTTGATCACTCTAGTTACTTACAAATTAATGTAGTCAATTCTAAGAGTATTACAATGCTTCTGAAAAGCTATAATCACAGCAATGATATTTCTCTTAAAGTTTAAGCTTAATCTCACTAATATATTACAACAGCAATGTAGTGAGCTTTGATGAAGATGAAGTTTGTGAGCTTTGATTTGAACAGCGTTTCAGCAAGTTTGTATTCACAGAATTCGTCAGAATCGGTAACCTTGCTTCTCATCAGAACTTCATGTTTATAGGCACTTGAGAAGATGACCGTTGGGAGCATTTAATGCTTTGCGTATTCCGTACAGCATTGCATTTAATGTTTCACTCTTTTGTCAACTACCTCGAGCCTTGTTTACGCTGTGTCTACTGACGTTGCCTTTAATAGCTTCTAACGTTCCTTTTGTCAGTCAGCGTAGCCTGCCATCTTGTACTTGCTTCTGATCTGATGTTTGTGTATACAACGTTTGAATATCATCAGAGTCAAACAGCTTGGTGCAGAGCATCTTCTTGTCTTCTGACCTTGAAGTGCTTCTGAGCGTGATACCATGAGAACTTCAGTGCTTCTGCTTCTGATCTCAAGTTCTTCTGATGCTTCCATAGACCCATGTTCTGATTCTGCTTGACCATCTTCTGATGTCTTGCCAGACCATGTTCTGATGTTGCATGCTGAACCTTCTGAGTCAAAGCTTCTGAGCGCTGATTTGTGCATACTCTTTATATATTTCCTGAAAGGGAAATTGCAGTGTATTAGAGTACCACATTATCTCATCCAAAATTCATATCCTTGTTATCATCAAAACTAAGAATATTGATCAGAACAAATCTTGTTCTAACAATCTCCCCCTTTTTGATGATGACAAAAACATATATAAATGATATGAATTTGCGATCAGAAAGAGCAGACGGCTAAAGACAATTACACAGCTAATGCATAAGCATGTGAATATGTCTCCCCCTGAGATTTATAATCTCCCCCTGAGATAGATAATCTCCCCCTGAAATAAATACTAGAAGAATTTTAATAATAAAAGACTTCCCTGAGTATTTCAGTAGAGACGTTCACATATGCTTGATCTTCAGAACATTCATGACTTTTGATTCTTGCTTCCATCAGACAGCTTCAGAACTTGAATTTCTTTGATCTTCAGAACATTCACAGCTTCTGATTCTTGCTTCCATCGGACAGCTTCAGAACTTTGAATTTCTTTAGATCCTCAGAACATTCACAGCTTCTGACTCTTGCTTCCATCAGGACAGCTTCAGAGCTTGAATTTCTTCTTACATCACTTCATGCTAGATTGTATCAGAACATTGTTGAATGTACCAGAGCATCATCAGAGCATCTCTACATCCTGAAATGTTACAGAACAACGCTAAACGACAAAAGTCAGCATGAATGAGTCAGAACATAGAATATGTTTCAGAATACATAATATGTATCAGAGCCACATAATATGTATCTGAACAAATAGACATAATGTTTCAGAGCATATTCTATCATCAGAATATCTGAACATTCTTCCTTCTTGCTTCTTGCTTCTGATTCTGAAGCTTCATAGCACTCAGCTTGCTTCAAGAATCCAAGAGCTTGATTCTTTAAACTTGCTTCTCCTTGAAGAGGATCTTCAATTCCTGCAACAACAAAACTTAAAGCATAGAACTTTGCAAATTCTGTTAGAAATGTGGGGACTTTCACCCAGTAACTGATGAAATAAATCAGATCATTTATCACATTTTCTCCCCCTTTTTGTCATAACATCAAAAAGAATATAAAAGATTCAGATGAAATGCAAAAGACAATAGGAATGAAACAGAATTAAACTTTTTCATTGAATTGAAAGAGAAAGTACACAAAAAGATGCAGAACAAACAGATGCAACAAGGAAAGAAAACTACAGTGACCAAAGACTAAGACCCTAGCATAGACAAAATCTGCGCCAGTATGTCATGAATCCTGTCAGTGCTTGCAGTTTTCCTTGCCATGAAGGAGCGAAACTCAGCATTAGTTGCTTCTTGCGTGTCCAAACGAGAAGCTAGCATGGCTTGATTCTGATGTAGAGCATCCAAAGTCTTCATCAGAGCTGAGGGTTCACCAGAAGAAGAAGCGCCAGAGCTTCTGCCAACAGGGACAGCAATCTCAGCAGGGCGATCTTCTGAAAGGTCTTCAGCTTCTGCACCTTCCATCTCAACATCTGAGTCTGACTCAGAAGCAGCCTCAGCATATTCTGGTTCAGGCAACTCAGAAGCTCCGACTTCCAACGCTTGAAGAATAGCTGCTAGGTTTGTTGGAGGAGTTGGACCAGCAACTTCTGCAGGATAAACCACTTCTGGAAAGACCATGTGAGGAGCGCTTTCAGAAGGGTTCATTCTGAACCAATTAAACAACCATTGAAAATCTCCAGTCAGCATTGGATTCCATGGTCTCCATACCACGATGTCTCTGCAGGGATTTCCTTATTCCATCTCATCTGCAGGTATCCTCTCTTCAAGAACTCTTATGTTCCTGATGAGATGGTGATAGCTGCTTTCACCAGCTTCCAAAAGAAGACCACGAGCACCAGGTGCTTCAGTCATGATCCTTCTCTGGACATCCATAGCCCTAACCAGAAAATCCTGGCGAAAGGCTTCCCAGAGGTTGCAGGTAGCAGGCTCATCCAGATGGTTATGGTGTGCAGCACCCAGAATCTCCAACCAGCTATTTACATCTGAGTGTAAAAGCTCTAGATAGGTATGAGTGGTAGGTGTTGGAGGGTTGACTGTGAATCTGGAATCAGGATACACACAGCTGTAGGGGTTAGGTGTTCTGGTGGGAAAAGGGTGTGAGAGAGATGAGAAGATATCTGTGAGATGGGTTGAGGGGGAAGATATATCAGACGGTGATGATGGTGGTTGCAGAGAGATGAATGAAGAGGAATAGGTGGTGGAGGTCTGTAAAGAGGGAGGTGATTGAGGGATACCTTCAAGGGGTTTAAACACACGTCTAGAGTAGTTTCCAGACAACATAGCTTCAAAAGGATTCACCTTGAGAGGATCGTGTGTGATCCTTGTCCTTTTTGGTTTGTTTTCAGATTCTTCGGTTGCCTTTCTCTTTTGTTTACGATCAGTTGCTTAATTTGATGAGCTTGACGAAGGATTCATGGTGACGTTACAGATAGTGAAAACCGCTAGGGTTTATGATATGAATGCAGAGAGAGAGCAAAAGATGAAACTAAATGCAAGAGAGAGAAATATAAGAGGGAAAAAGAAACGTTTGAAGAATATAAAAGAAAAGAAATAAAAAAGAAATGATGGATAGCATTTAATGTTACGTGACGTGAGGAGAGATAATTATGACAAAAGAAGTGATTAGCACAGTTACCTAAGTAGGCGTCCCCTCAACTGCACGCATGCTTGTCCAGAAATAGTGAATACGTGTTCATTTTCTGGAGAGACTGGTGACAGCTGTTTTGCTTTAAAAGAGCTTCTGAATCAACTTAGATAATGACACGTTAGAGATAACAGAATCAGAGATTCTAATTGATTAGTATCAGAACTTCTTATGGCTGCCTAGTCTTAACACATTTCAGAAGATACTCAAACAAAGATCTTCTCATCTTATCATTCTGGGCACAAGTCCATACTAATATTCTTCAGAATGTACTTAAACCTATCTTCAGCAAGGGGTTTTGTAAAGATATCAGCCCATTGATGGTCTGTATCCACAAAGTTTAAAGATATAACACCCTTCTGAACATAGTCCCTTATGAAATGATGTTTAATCTCAATATGTTTATCTTTTGAATGTAAGATAGGATTCTTTGATAAACATATAGCAGAAGTATTATCACAGAAGATAGGAATGTTACTCTCATATATCTGATAATCTTCTAGCTGACTTCTCATCCAGAGCATTTGTGTGCTACAACCAGCAGCAGCAACATATTCTGCTTCTGTTGTTGAGAGGGCAATAGTAGCTTGCTTCTTGCTGTACCATGAGATCAGATGACTTCCAAGAAATTGACAACTTCCAGAAGTGCTCTTTCTTTCAATTCTATCTCCAGCATAGTCAGCATCACAGAATCCTACTAAGTTGTATTCTTTGGATCTTTTGTAGACTAAACCAACATTAGTAGTACCTTTCAGATACCTCAGAATTCTCTTAACAGCAGTCAAATGAGATTCTCTCGGATCTGATTGGAATCTAGCACACAAGCAAACACTGAAGAGAATGTCAGGTCTAGAAGCAGTTAGGTATAGAAGAGAACCAATCATACCTCTGTACAACTTCTGATCTACCTTCTTACTTACCTCATCCTTACCTAGGACACATGTTGGATGCATAGGAGTTTTGGCTTCTTTGCTTTCAGAAAGATTAAACTTCTTCAGAAGTTCTTTCACATACTTCGTTTGATGAACATAGGTTCCATCAGAAGTTTGGTTGATTTGAATCCCAAGGAAATACTTGAGTTCTCCCATCATGCTCATTTCAAATTCAGCCTGCATAGACTCAGCAAACTCCTTTCCAAGTGTAGCATTAGATGTTGATGTCCCCCAACCTCAGTGTTGATGTCCCCCAACCTCAGTGTTGATATGCTCCAACCTCAGCGTTGACGTCCTCCAACCCCAGTGTTGATGTTTATCCTTTCTTTCAATTCTTATGGATCGTAGGTCCGTTGACCTTATCCTCATCTTTTTCATTTCTTGTGGATCGTAGGTCCGTTGACCTTATCCTCATCTTTTTCATTTCTTGTGGATCGTAGGTCCGTTGACCGTATCCTCATCTTTTTCATGTCTTGTGGATCGTAGGTCCGTTGACCTTATCCTCATCTTTTTCATTTCTTGTGGATCGTAGGTCCGTTGACCTTATCCTCATCTTTTTCATTTCTTGTGGATCGTAGGTCCGTTGAACTTATCCTCATCTTTTTCATTTCTTGTGGATCGTAGGTCCGTTGACCTTATCCTCATCTTTTCCATTTCTTGTGGATCGTAGGTCCGTTGACCTTATCCTCATCTTTTTCATTTCTTGTGGGTCGTAGGTCTGTTGACCTTACCCTAGTTTCGAGTCACGGATCGTAGGTCCTACCTTTCCATCAAACCCATACTTTCCAATCATAGTTTCATACAATAATCATTTCCATTGAGAACCTTGTATTGGCACCTTGGCTACGTTACAAGCTATCACCATTCAAATCCAGTTATTCACTGTAAATATTTCCACCAGAAAAACAATAAATTTCCCTTTCCCCAGCAGATATCAAAACAAAAACAAAGAATAAAACCATACCATCTTTTCAGGACAAATTTCAGGTCTTGGTATTTAATCTTCTTCTATCTCGAGCATTCGAAAGGCTAGCGCCAATCTCACCCTCGAGTATAAGACGATTAAATAGGGGCAGCTGTCATACCCCAAATTTGTCCTACCCTATTCATGTGGCTTATGGTTCATGTGCATACATTACTTAGGTCATAACTCATATTCATGCATCCATATCATTGGTATTATTCAAAAAAAAGAGCTCTATTGCAAAGAAGTTTGATCAGAGAACAAGGAAGACTGAGGTATAATCATATGGTTCTATGTTCATTGAAGTCCTCCTGGATTGGGGTGTCTCTCTGCTTCAAATCAGGGCATTGATTGAAGAGTGCAAGCTTGCGAATCATCTGGTTCGTTAAATCAGGGTTTCTTTGACCAAAGTCAACCAGTTGACTTTCTGGTCAACATTTAATCGGGAATGGCTCCTATGTGTGGAAAACTTCTCATGCTGACCTTGTGGAGGGGTTTGTTTGACTGGATTCGATTGGAAGAGGTTTAATCGGGAATTTCATCAATAGTCGGAAAAATCGGAACAGTTGACTTTTGGGTCAGAATCAGAGGAATTATTCAAATATTGACTTTTGGTGGAAAATCGGGCAAGAAAAGTCAAAGAATAGATAAAAACGGGAGTTTGACAAAAAGCTGCCAAAAATAGAAAAAATGACAAAAAAGGCAATTTTCAACACTTAGAAAATTTTTGGGTGTTTCGAATCTTGTTGGGCAGTCCACTTCAGCACTGAATTACACGTGGCAAACGGCATTTTTCGGAGACATTTCCAACATCAAAGTTCTTCCTCTCATGGAGGAGAACAACTTTGTAGTTGGACACTTTTTTATTTGAAGCTTGTATGAAGAGTTGAAGTGGTGTGGAGTTTCTGAAAACTCATTTAAATCAAGGCACAATCCAGGTCACAAGGCAGGTCATGACCCGGCATTTTAACAAACACATGGCGTGCCAAATCTCCAGCCATTTTTAGAGCTCTACAGAAGTGCTATGAATGCAAACTTGGTATCAATCTCTTCCTTGCCATCTCCTCTATCCATTGAAACAAGAATTGGGACAATTGGACAAATATTGAGTGAGATACAAGCCTTCAAAGTGGTGCCCCAACCCTGACCAAACTCTGCAGGCAGCCATGACACAGAATTCTGGGCACGCAACGCATTTCAGCAAACACGTGGCGGGCCAAATGTCAAGGCCTCTTTCTCCCTCCACAAGTCTCTATCTTAAACAAGCCCAGTTCTAAACTATTCTTTGCCATGTCCTCTATCCAATGAGACCAGTATCACTGATTTTGGACATGTATTGATCGAGATAGAGAGGCTCAAAGTACCACCCTCGCAGAGTCACAATTTGGCCATACGCACGGGACTACATGCTGCTGGGCGTGTGCAGTGATGGTTGCATGACTTCAAGGCCATTTTTCTCATATTTCTAAGCCTTATCTTGAGATATTTTCAACACCAATCTTGTTCTATCCCATGCCCTCTTTGATATGACACCATTCTTGCATCATTTGACCACCCATGGCTTGAGATATAAGTGTCTAAAGTGAGCACCATAGCATGAAGAAAAGAGCAATTGCAACATACAACACAAGTTAGAGTCCCACCTTGAAAAAATGAAAAAAGGTGATGGTGCAAGTCCCACATTGGAGAAATGGAAAAGGTGTGTTGCAAACTACATTTTTCAAGTCCCACATTCAAGAATCCAAATCACAATCCAACCATTGGCAATATAAATAGAAGCACATACATTCACATAAAGAAGAAAAAAAAAAAGAGAGGAACAACTTGAGTCTCCCTTGCTTAAGGGTGCCACTTGAAACGTTCAAACTCTCTCTCTCTCTCTCTCCCCCTTCTCTCTCTCTACTCTCTCTCTCTCCTCCCTCACCAAACTAGGTAATAAAAATAGTTTTTTTTATTCTCTTTGATTGATTTGATTGATTAATTGTTTTTTTCTAGATAAAAAAACAACAAAAATAATTTTCCTACCAACTAGTTTTTTTTAAATTTCTTTTAAGTGACTTTTAATTAGCATTTTTGTAGAATTTTAATAAATAGTTTTTCATACAAAAAAAAACCATAAATAGATAATAGTCTTCTTTATTAATTCAAATTAATTTCTCTATTAAATAAAAAATGAAATTGTTTGTGATTAATTTCCTTTATAGTTTGTGTGATTTTCTAATTGTTTTGTGAATATTTTCCATTGTGAAATGTCTAAAATGCCCTTGGTCCTTGATGTTGGTTTTAATCCATTTAATTGCTTTTTCCTCCCTATTTTTCTTTTAGAATATCCACAACATAGATTTAGAAATTAGAACTAGTTCCCTATTTTCATTTCTTTTTTCTTTTACAACCCTAAAACATCTAAAAATATTCAAAATAAACTCCCATAAAAAATACCAAGAAAACTCATAAAAAAATGACTAATAAATACTTTGACTAATAAAAAGGGAATGGAAGCTTGTAACTTCCCTTGCTTAAGGGATGTTCGGGTGCTTGGAGCTCCCTTGCTTAAGGGTTCCATTCAGGCGTAGGTTCCCAACCTCTAAAAAACACAAACCAAAGAGTAACTCGAGTTTCCCTTGCTTAAGGGATTTCCTCGAAACACTCAAACTCTCTCTCTCTCTTCTCTCGCTTTCTTAAGGGCACCGTTATTTCCGCTCCATTGCATCCTAGGCTGTCCCCTTGTGCAAGAGCGCGAACGTTAACGCCGCCCAACTAAAAAACACAAAAACAAACAGAAACTATTGAGCCGAACTACGGCGCTCTGATTCCTGAAAAGGATACGTAGGCATCAAGTCGCGGGGCTTGAACGAGCACACTTGTAAATAATTCCTTCTTTTCCCCGTATTTCTTTTGCATTCATTCGCATATAGACATAGACATAGAACACACCCTTTAGATAGAAACAAACATAGGTGGATACCATCGAGTACGATGGGCGCGAGGGGTGCTAATACCTTCCCCTTGCGTAACCGACTCCCGTACCTTGATTCTCTGGTCGCAAGACCCTGTTCCTTCCTTTGTTAGGTTTTCTGATATTCCTTTCCCTTATGGGATAAATATATTGGTGGCGACTCTGTTCATTTTTCGCGAGCGTGCGACAGCTGGCGACTCTGCTGGGGATGTTGCTAGACCTATTGCGGGTCCATTCTTAGCGAGTCGATCCTAGCCTGCGTTTGTTTGTTTATTTACTGGGTGTTTACTTGTTTTATGTCTATACCTTGTATATATGTTTGCATGCTTATTCTTTGCCTGCATATCATGTTTATTTTTCTGTTTGCACATCATGCATATGGATTATATTTTGTGTTCCCTGGGGTCTTCTGTTCTGTTTTGCAGGTGGGGGTTTTTGTGAGGTAAAAGGCCCACTACCCAGGCCAAGTGACACATAGGATTAGCGTGGATGCTCATGTTGACTCCCGTAGCCCTTGCTACGATCGAGCTTGACATGGGGTACCACAACTGGGCGAGGTTCTTTCATGGAACACTGTGTCTGGCACGCTTGTTGCCTCAAACACTTTGTACCCCGTGGGAACTGTAGACCCTGGTGACCATTAGGGACCACTTGTCCGTGTCTAGACTTCATACCCGTGAGATTGGGGTGGGACAGGAAACCTTGACTCCTACATACCATTGCTTCTTCATATTTGAGGTCGGACCTTTATTTGGTCCGTTCTCATGGCTTGATATTCTGGTATTCAAAAAGGTGTCGAACCTTTGATCCTGTGACACTTGGCCTGTACAGAAGCTTCACATCAGTAATTCAGAGGATTGTGTAGTGGTTACTCAGATCATATGGACCTTGATCCCATGCTTGCATTGCATAACATCATTGTTTTATCCACTTCATTTGTGAGGAATTCTAAAGTCTATTTCCAAAAAAGGAAATGAAAAGAAAAAGGAAATAGAAAAGAAGGAAAAAAGAAAACAAAAGATATGCTATAAAAAAGAAAGCTTTGATTCCAAAAAGATAAAAGAAAAAAGGACGTGTGAAAAGACTTTAGAATTCCTCGGAAATGAAACATTGCATTCACATCATATTGCATTTCATGGTTCCATATCAGAGGCTAATTGGGGTCCCTTCTTCAGATTTCTGCTTCATCAACGCCTTTGACTTCCCTACATCCGTAGCATACAAGGATTAATCAGAAGAGAATCATGGACCGTCTTGAACAGAATCAGGCTGAACTTCGTAAAGACTTGGATACTATGGGGGAGAGGATGACCCAACTCTTTGAGACTCTCCAGGTTGTTCTTCAAGGACAAGAAGAGCTAGGACAAAGTGTTGCTAAGTTGGCTAATGGTACTCCGACTACTGTTGCTAATGGGGGATCAAAATCTGTGCCCGTGGAAATTCCAAACAAGGAGGATTCACATCATGAGAACGATTCTGAACTCGAAGCATTCAAGTTCCCGATTGAAGAAAGTGAGAGAAAATTCCATCTCCTGGAAGAAAGATTGAAGGCTTTAGAAGGTCGAAGCTCCTCAGGTTTAAACGCTATTGATTTGTGCCTAGTGCCTGATATCAAGATTCCCGCTAAGTTCAAAGTCCCCAGTTTTGAGAAATACAAGGGTACCACTTGTCCGATGAGTCACATCAAGGCATTTTGCAACAAGATGGCTCCGTATGCAGAAGATGATAAGTTGCTAATGCATTTCTTTCAGGATAGCCTAAGTGGGGCATCCCTTGAGTGGTATACACGACTTGAACGAACCCATGTCCGTACATGGGATGAATTAGCAGAGGCTTTTCTCAAGCATTACAAGTACAACAGTGACATGGCTCCTACTAGACTACAACTCCAAAGTTTAACTCAGAAAGTTGATGAGTCTTTTAAAGAGTATGCACAAAGATGGAGAGAATTAGCTTCCAGAGTCCAACCTCTACTCTTGGAACGAGAGCTTGTAGACATGTTCATGAATACTCTGAAAGATCCTTATTTGAACATGATGATTGGATGTGCTTCCTCCGAATTCTCAAGTTTGGTTGTCGTAGGGGAACGAATTGAAAACGCCTTAAAGATGGGTAAAATCCAAGATATGGTCAATGTTCCTGAATTCACTGAAGAAGAGAAAAGTGAAACAAATGCAATTTCAGAGAATGGAGAAGAGGAACTCCCTGCTTATCCTCAGGTTCATGTTCTTAACTATCACCAGAATTACCAACAACAAGGTCCACGAAGGCCGAGGAAACCACCAAGGAAGATTGACCCGATTCCTATGACTTATAGTCAACTGCTCTCCCATTTACTCAATGAATCCTTGGTCGAATTAAGGGAGTCTAAGCCCCCTCCAACACCGATTCCTCAAGGATATGACTTAAATGCAAAGTGTGAGTACCATTCTGGGACATCTGGTCATTCAACTGAGGATTGTAATATTTTGAAACACAAAGTCCAAGATCTCATTGACTCCAAAGCGATATCATTCACTCCAAATGGTCTTCACATAAATTGAAAGGTTCATGGGGCTCCCGCACGAGGGATAAGCAAGACGTACTCTTATCTTGAGCATTGCATCACTCGCATTGCTCGAATCCCTAAAGTAAGGCAAAAGTTTACAACTCTTGGGTGACTTCGTTGGAGTTTTCTTTTGAAGTAATCTGAAGTATTTGGAAAGAACTGCAAAAAGTATTCAAGATCAACAAGTCCAGACGGAGTCAAGCCTCCTCAACAATGGCAATCATCAATCATTTCTGCATTTTCATTTGTAGTTTTCCTTGTTTTGTTAAATGTTTCTTCCATGTAAAACTTGTTTGTTTTTTAATGAAAATAAAAATGCATTGCATATGCTAGTTTCGAATCAATCCATTCGTGTTCACTCATATCTTTCTGTCTATCGATATCAAACTCTGGATTAAGCAAAAATATCAAAAGGAGAATGATGAAAAAATAAAAACGCAAAATCTAAAATTGTGTGCTTTTGAATAAAACCCCGCTGAGGATGTACAGGCATTGTTTCAAATCCCCAAACACCGGAGATATAAGGGAGATAGACCCTCTTTAACCCCTTTGAGCCTTGAAGTAGGAGTTTCTTTTCTATACAAAAAAAAAAAAAAAAACCTCACATTTAACCCAGGGGCAGGGTAGCGTTCAACTAACCTGATCGAGCAATCAAAATTCATCAGGAGTATGCATCCAAGGATACAACAATGGTTATCTTTCAAAAAGATTGAGGAAAGTCAATACTACAATGGTAATCCCTCATCAATCAAAGAATGAGGCAGTCACAATCACTCCCACAAGTCAGAGATTCAGGATCACACGACTTATTCAAAAAAGAAAGGATTGAAAAAAAAAGAGCCCGCTAAGTCAACAACTTGAAAACAAGTGACTTAGGCAAAATTAGGGCATCCCGCTGGACTCCAAAATAAAATTCAAAAAGAATTTGTCCAGGCAAAAGTTAGGGAAATAAAAAAGAAAGGCAAAGCAAAAGCAAAAAACGAGGATTACAACATAAAGATCCTCATCAAAGGAACGAAGTCGTGTGATCAGACACCAAAAAGAAAGTGAGTGACTGCCATGTCCAAGAAGGCTTCATTGGTTCCTCAATCATTTCAAACTCCTCTTGAAGGATGGACACTCATATCAGGTTAAATTGAACTTAGGACTGGAGAACATCACGAAGAATGGGTGGGTTAGGTTAGACTTTGAGCCTTAAATCCTTTCTTTCTAAAACCGTGAACCAGGCCACGTTACAACCCTTAAAAGACCTAATTGAAGCGGGGTTTATTTCAAAAGCAAGCTGTGTAAAACTGACTCCTAGATATTGCTTACCATTCATGTTGATATCGATGTGACAAATAATTCAAACACTGAATGTCACAACTTTGTTTCAAAAACTTTGATCTCGAAGCTAGCATAAGCATTGCATTTGGATTATCATCTTCAAAACAAATATCTTTTACTTGTGAATAAACACTTGACATCAAGGAAGATCAAACAATGAACAACTGCAGAAAAGTTGATCGATTCCATGAGCCATTCACTTCAAAGGCTGATTACTCCAAGGGGCAAGTTGTGTGAAGACTCTGTCAACTGAGGCATCCGTTCAAGTTTCCATCGATCTAGGGCAGTTACGTCGAGATTTGACAAATCTCTCCAAGGATCCTTTGGGGCAAATTCCTCCATAGTCCACGAAGCTTGGGGCACAATCTTCTGAGTTTTATTGCTCCCTCCTCAATCATAGGAGTTTATTTCTCCTGGAACTTCGGTCCCTCCCCAAGCACATGAGTTTATTTCTCATGGGAGTTGTTCCGCTTCCCCAATCTGGGCTTCTTATCTGAATTTCTCATTCTCAACATGGTAAATCAAGGGAATCTCCTCAAGCTCACCGTCCCCAAGCAATTCAAGATGTAGGGAAAGTCAGATTAAGTCCCTTCATCCCCAGCAAAGCTAAGCTCTAACCCTCAATACATTTGCCAATGATCTTTGGTACTGTAAGGTTTCCGACACCAATTCGTATTGGTAGCTCAAGATAACAAGCAACGGACCCCAATAATCATGCTTCTCTATCACACCGACGCCTTTATTTGGCACTTTTGCATATAGAATCCATTGCATATAGCATTGCATCCTCAAAAAGCGTAGCATATCCATTACAATGGATTATCACGCCACAGAAAAATTCAAACATGCATACAAAGCATAATCCAGATAATACAAATCAACATTCAATCAAGACGATGATACATCCCCACAGAAAAGTTGTCCTTACAAACTCTGATTGATATCTGCTACTACATCACAAATCTCCTCAAACCATGGTGCCAATACCTGGTATTCTCAATCCCAAAAAGAAATCTTATCTTCTCTCTCCTGTCTTTCTTCGTCAGAATCGTTGTCTCCGAGGTTATTTCCCGTGTGCTGCGTGAAGATTAGAGTGTGAGTGAGGGTGGGCATTCAACCCACCTCATTTTTCAATCATTTGAATAACCATACTTGGTGTGTGGCAATTCGAACGATTGCCGCTCTTGAAGAGTTACACCCCGCCGTTGGCCTGAGGGATTAATGTAATTCTTATGCTTCACCAGCATCAACATCTCCGTGAATTGCCAATGTTTACCGATCAAGTCTAGTCGTCACTAGTCTTCGTGATCCCATCCCTCGTGCGGGAAAACTTTTAGATCCAACCCCCGTGTTGTGTATCCTTGGCCTTCCGTCCTGGCAAACCATTTCAAAACTAATCCCCAATTTCCAACCTCAGTGTTGATATTAATTCTTTCTTCCTTCGACCTCAGTGTCGATACCTTTCCTTTTTCAACCTCAGTGTTGACGCTTATCCTTTCCTTGTCCAACCTCTGTGTTGATGCCTATCACTCCTTCACCGACCTCTGTGTCGATGCCAATCGTTATTCACAACCTCAGTGTCGATGTTTATCTTTCCTCGTCCCAACCTCGGTGTTGATGTCCTCGACCTCAGTGTCGACGCCTTTCCTTTCACAACCTCAGTGTTGATGTCCCCCAACCTCAGTGTTGATATGCTCCAACCTCAGCGTTGACGTCCTCCAACCCCAGTGTTGATGTTTATCCTTTCTTTCAATTCTTATGGATCGTAGGTTCGTTGACCTTATCCTCATCTTTTTCATTTCTTGTGGATCGTAGGTCCGTTGACCTTATCCTCATCTTTTTCATTTCTTGTGGATCGTAGGTCCGTTGACCGTATCCTCATCTTTTTCATGTCTTGTGGATCGTAGGTCCGTTGACCTTATCCTCATCTTTTTCATTTCTTGTGGATCGTAGGTCCGTTGACCTTATCCTCGTCTTTTTCATTTCTTGTGGATCGTAGGTCCGTTGACCTTATCCTCATCTTTTTCATTTCTTGTGGATCGTAGGTCCGTTGACCTTATCCTCATCTTTTCCATTTCTTGTGGATCGTAGGTCCGTTGACCTTATCCTCATCTTTTTCATTTCTTGTGGGTCGTAGGTCTGTTGACCTTACCCTAGTTTCGAGTCACGGATCGTAGGTCCTACCTTTCCATCAAACCCATACTTTCCAATCATAGTTTCATACAATAATCATTTCCATTGAGAACCTTGTATTGGCACCTTGGCTACGTTACAAGCTATCACCATTCAAATCCAGTTATTCACTGTAAATATTTCCACCAGAAAAACAATAAATTTCCCTTTCCCCAGCAGATATCAAAACAAAAACAAAGAATAAAACCATACCATCTTTTCAGGACAAATTTCAGGTCTTGGTATTTAATCTTCTTCTATCTCGAGCATTCGAAAGGCTAGCGCCAATCTCACCCTCGAGTATAAGACGATTAAATAGGGGCAGCTGTCATACCCCAAATTTGTCCTACCCTATTCATGTGGCTTATGGTTCATGTGCATACATTACTTAGGTCATAACTCATATTCATGCATCCATATCATTGGTATTATTCAAAAAAAAGAGCTCTATTGCAAAGAAGTTTGATCAGAGAACAAGGAAGACTGAGGTATAATCATATGGTTCTATGTTCATTGAAGTCCTCCTGGATTGGGGTGTCTCTCTGCTTCAAATCAGGGCATTGATTGAAGAGTGCAAGCTTGCGAATCATCTGGTTCGTTAAATCAGGGTTTCTTTGACCAAAGTCAACCAGTTGACTTTCTGGTCAACATTTAATCGGGAATGGCTCCTATGTGTGGAAAACTTCTCATGCTGACCTTGTGGAGGGGTTTGTTTGACTGGATTCGATTGGAAGAGGTTTAATCGGGAATTTCATCAATAGTCGGAAAAATCGGAACAGTTGACTTTTGGGTCAGAATCAGAGGAATTATTCAAATATTGACTTTTGGTGGAAAATCGGGCAAGAAAAGTCAAAGAATGGATAAAATCGGGAGTTTGACAAAAAGCTGCCAAAAATAGAAAAAATGACAAAAAAGGCAATTTTCAACACTTAGAAAATTTTTGGGTGTTTCGAATCTTGTTGGGCAGTCCACTTCAGCACTGAATTACACGTGGCAAACGGCATTTTTCGGAGAAATTTCCAACATCAAAGTTCTTCCTCTCATGGAGGAGAACAACTTTGTAGTTGGACACTTTTTTATTTGAAACTTGTATGAAGAGTTGAAGTGGTGTGGAATTTCTGAAAACTCATTTAAATCAAGGCACAATCCAGGTCACAAGGCAGGTCATGACCCGGCATTTTAACAAACACATGGTGTGCCAAATCTCCAGCCATTTTTAGAGCTCTACAGAAGCGCTATGAATGCAAACTTGGTATCAATCTCTTCCTTGCCATCTCCTCTATCCATTGAAACAAGAATTGGGACAATTGGACAAATATTGAGTGAGATACAAGCCTTCAAACTGGTGCCCCAACCCTGACCAAACTCTGCAGGCAGCCATGACACAGAATTCTGGGCACGCAACGCATTTCAGCAAACACGTGGCGGGCCAAATGTCAAGGCCTCTTTCTCCCTCCACAAGTCTCTATCTTAAACAAGCCCAGTTCTAAACTATTCTTTGCCATGTCCTCTATCCAATGAGACCAGTATCACTGATTTTGGACATGTATTGATCGAGATAGAGAGGCTCAAAGTACCACCCTCGCAGAGTCACAATTTGGCCATACGCACGGGACTGCATGCTGCTGGGCGTGTGCAGTGATGGTTGCATGACTTCAAGGCCATTTTTCTCATATTTCTAAGCCTTATCTTGAGATATTTTCAACACCAATCTTGTTCTATCCCATGCCCTCTTTGATATGACATCATTCTTGCATCATTTGACCACCCATGGCTTGAGATATAAGTGTCTAAAGTGAGCACCATAGCATGAAGAAAAGAGCAATTGCAACATACAACACAAGTTAGAGTCCCACATTGAAAAAATGAAAAAAGGTGATGGTGCAAGTCCCACATTGGAGAAATGGAAAAGGTGTGTTGCAAACTACATTTTTCAAGTCCCACATTCAAGAATCCAAATCACAATCCAATCATTGGCAATATAAATAGAAGCACATACATTCACATAAAGAAGAAAAAAAAAAAAAGAGGAACAACTTGAGTCTCCCTTGCTTAAGGGTGCCACTTGAAACGTTCAAACTCTCTCTCCCTCTCTCTCTCTCTCCCCCTTCTCTCTCTCTACTCTCTCTCTCCTCCCTCACCAAACTAGGTAATAAAAATAGTTTTTTTTATTCTCTTTGATTGATTAATTGTTTTTTTCTAGATAAAAAAACAACAAAAATAATTTTCCTACCAACTAGTTTTTTTTAAATTTCTTTTAAGTGACTTTTAATTAGCATTTTTGTAGAATTTTAATAAATAGTTTTTCATACAAAAAAAAACCATAAATAGATAATAGTCTTCTTTATTAATTCAAATTAATTTCTCTATTAAATAAAAAATGAAATTGTTTGTGATTAATTTCCTTTATAGTTTGTGTGATTTTCTAATTGTTTTGTGAATATTTTCCATTGTGAAATGTCTAAAATGCCCTTGGTCCTTGATGTTGGTTTTAATCCATTTAATTGCTTTTTCCTCCCTATTTTTCTTTTAGAATATCCACAACATAGATTTAGAAATTAGAACTAGTTCCCTATTTTCATTTCTTTTTTCTTTTACAACCCTAAAACATCTAAAAATATTCAAAATAAACTCCCATAAAAAATACCAAGAAAACTCATAAAAAAATGACTAATAAATACTTTGACTAATAAAAAGGGAATGGAAGCTTGTAACTTCCCTTGCTTAAGGGATGTTCGGGTGCTTGGAGCTCCCTTGCTTAAGGGTTCCATTCAGGCGTAGGTTCCCAACCTCTAAAAAACACAAACCAAAGAGTAACTCGAGTTTCCCTTGCTTAAGGGATTTCCTCGAAACACTCAAACTCTCTCTCTCTCTTCTCTCGCTTTCTTAAGGGCACCGTTATTTCCGCTCCATTGCATCCTAGGCTGTCCCCTTGTGCAAGAGCGCGAACGTTAACGCCGCCCAACTAAAAAACACAAAAACAAACAGAAACTATTGAGCCGAACTACGGCGCTCTGATTCCTGAAAAGGATACGTAGGCATCAAGTCGCGGGGCTTGAACGAGCACACTTGTAAATAATTCCTTCTTTTCCCCGTATTTCTTTTGCATTCATTCGCATATAGACATAGACATAGAACACACCCTTTAGATAGAAACAAACATAGGTGGATACCATCGAGTACGATGGGCGCGAGGGGTGCTAATACCTTCCCCTTGCGTAACCGACTCCCGTACCTTGATTCTCTGGTCGCAAGACCCTGTTCCTTCCTTTGTTAGGTTTTCTGATATTCCTTTCCCTTATGGGATAAATATATTGGTGGCGACTCTGTTCATTTTTCGCGAGCGTGCGACATTAAGGAATGCCCTTGTTCTGATGGGATCGTCTTTCTTTCCAAGAATCACATCTTCTGAATGAGCTGATGCAAGTCTGGATGATCTTCTGACTATTGGCTCTTCAGAAATCCTGAGATTCTCTAAAGATGCAGCAACTTGATCTTCTGATCCATTGCTTCTGAGACTACCAGCTTCTGCAGCTTTGCTTCTTGGTTCTACAGCTTCTGATATATCAATATCTATATCTGCAAAATTCTCAAACTGCTTTGGTTTTTCAAGACCAAGCTTATCATCAAACCTGATATTGATTGATTCTTCTACAATCAATGTTTCAGTATTGTATACTCTGTAGCCTTTAGATCGTTCAGAATATCCAAGAAGGAAACACTTTTGTGCTTTAGAATCAAACTTACCAAGATGATCTTTAGTATTCAGAATAAAACACACACATCCAAAAGGATGGAAATATGAAATGTTGGGCTTTCTGTTCTTCCACAATTCATAAGGAGTCTTATTTAGAATAGGTCTGATAGAGATTCTATTCTGAATGTAACATGCAGTGTTTATTGCTTCTGCCCAGAAATGCTTAGCCATATTGGTTTCATTGATCATGGTTCTGGCCATTTCTTGTAGAGTCCTATTCTTTCGTTCTACAACTCCATTTTGTTGTGGAGTTCTAGGGCAAGAGAAATCATGGGCAATACCATTTTCTTTGAAGAACTCCTCAAAGAATCTGTTCTCAAATTCGCCACCATGATCACTTCTGACCTTAATGATCTTGCACTCCTTCTCAGATTGGATCTGAGTGCAGAATTCAAAGAACACTGAATGAGACTCATCCTTGTGTTTTAAGAACTTTACCCATGTCCAGCGGCTATAATCATCTACGATGACTAATCCATATTTCTTTCCTCTAACAGATGCTATTTTGACTGGGCCAAACAGATCAATGTGCAAGAGTTCTAGCGGCCTTGAGGAAGAAACAACATTCTTAGACTTGAATGCAGGTTTGGAGAACTTGCCCTTCTGACATGCTTCACAAAGAGCATCTGATTTGTATTTCAGATTTGGGAGTCCTCTGACCAGATTTAGTTTGTTAATCTGAGAAATCTTTCTCAAACTAGCATGTCCTAATCTTCTGTGCCAGACCCATTGCTCTTTAGAAACAGACATAAGGCATGTCACCTTCTGCTTCTCAAGATCTGAAAGATCAATCTTATAAATGTTGTTCTTTCTCTTGCCTGTAAATAGGATTGAGCCATCCTTCTGACTTACAGCCTTGCAAGACTTTTGATTGAAGATTATATCATAACCATTGTCACTTAATTGACTTATGGACAATAAGTTATGCGTTAATCCTTCTACAAGAAGTACATTAGTTATGGAAGGAGAGTTACCAAGACTTATGGTTCCAGAGCCAATGATTTTGCCCTTCTGATCTCCTCCAAACTTGACTTCTCCACCTGGTTTAAGCACCAGGTCTTGGAATGTAGACCTTCTTCCCGTCATGTGTCGCGAGCACCCAGAGTCCAGGTACCATGACATTTTGCTTTTTGTCCTCTTTGCAGCCAAGGATATCTGCAACAGAAATTATCTTCTCCTTAGGTACCCACAATTTCTTGGGTCCTTTCTTGTTAGTTCTCCTCAAGTTCTGATTGAACTTGGGTTTAGCATAATATTTAACAGGAGGAACAACATGATATTCTTTAGGTTTGTCAGCATGATATTTCTTAGGATGTGTCACATGCTTCTTGGTGTGAACAGTGTTAAAACTCTGTGCATGTGAAGTGAGCCTAATATCATGTGCATGGCCATATTTGAACTGATCATACAATGGCTTGTATGTGATCTTCAGATCATCAATAGGTTCAAATTTATGTGAGGTATCACCCTCATAGCCAAAGCCAAACCTTCTGTTTCCAGAAACACCATATATCATAGAAGCAAGATGACTTCTGCCAATACTTCTAGATAAGAACTTTCTGAAGCTCGAGTCATATTCTTTCAGAATATGATTGAGACTCGGAATGGATTTTTCTGTTTCAGAAGGAGATCCACTATCTTTGGATAGATTTAAAACTTTTTCCTTCAGTTCAGAGTTTTCCACTTCCAGCTTCTTAGTTTCAAATTCAAACTGCTTCTTCAGCTTTTTGTATTTGATACTAAGATGAGCCTTGAGTTCCAGAAGTTCTGTTAAACTGGAAACTAACTCTTCTCTAGATAGTTCAGAAAATACCTCTTCAGAATCTGATTCTGATGTAGATTCTGATCCATCATCTTCTGTAGCCATCAGCGCGAAGTTGGCTTGCTCTCCTTCAGAGTCTGATTCTGATTCTGATTCATAATCATCCCATGTTGCCATAAGACCTTTCTTCTTATGAAACTTCTTCTTGGGATTCTCCTTCTGAAGTTTTGGACATTCATTCTTGAAGTGTCCAGGCTCATTGCACTCATAGCAGACATCCTTCTTCTTGTCAGATCTTCTGTCACCAGAAGATTCTCCTCGTTCAAATCTCTTTGAACTTCTGAAGCCTCTGAACTTCCTTTGCTTGCTCTTCCAGAGTTGGTTTACCCTTCTGGAGATCATGGACAGTTCATCTTCTTCTTCTGATTCTGATTCTTCGGAATCTTCTTCTTTAGCTTGAAAAGCGTTAGTGCATTTTTTAACATTAGATTTTAATGCAATAGACTTACCTTTCTTTTGAGGCTCGTTTGCGTCCAGCTTTATTTCATGGCTTCTCAAGGCACTGATAAGCTCTTCCAAAGAAACTTCATTCAGATTCTTTGCAATCTTGAATGCTGTTACCATGATCAGCCTTGGTGTAGCCTTTATCCAGAACTCTTAATCCAGCAGTTAGCGTTTGAAATCTTGAGAACATCTTCTCAATGTTTTCATCATCCTCCATCTTGAAGGCTTCATATCTCTGGATTAGAGCAAGAGCTTTAGTCTCCTTGACTTGAGCATTTCCCTCATGGGTCATTTTCAATGACTCATATATATCATAGGTCGTTTCCCTGTTAGATATCTTCTCATACTCAGCATGAGAGATAGCATTCAGCAAAACAGTTCTACATTTATGATGATTCTTGAAAAGCTTCTTCTGATCATCATCCATTTCTTGCCTTGTAAGCCTTACGCCACTAGCTTTCACTGGATGTTTGTAACCATCCATCAGAAGATCCCATAGTTCACCATCTAGACCAAGAAAGTAACTTTCCAATTTATCTTTCCATTATTCAAAGTTTTCACCATCAAATACTGGTGGTCTAGTATAACCATTGTTACCATTATATTGCTCAGCAGAGCCAGATGTAGATGCAGGTGGGTTTGTTGGAATTTCACCAGCCATCTTTTACTGAAGCGTTTTTCTCTTCCTGAATCTTTTCTAAACACGGTTAAGTGCTTGCACCTTAGAACCAGGCTCTGATACCAATTGAAGGATAGAAAAACACTTAGAAAGGGGGGGGGGTTGAATAAGTGTAGTCTAAAAACTTGAACGATAAAAACAAATTGCACAGTTATTTTTATCCTGGTTCGTTGTTAATTAAATTACTCCAGTCCACCCCCTTGGAGTGATTTACCTCACCTGAGGATTTAATCCACTAATCTCAACAGATTACAATGGTTTTCCACTTAGCCCGCGACTAAGTCTTCTAGAGTATCCTGATCACAACCTGATCACTCCAGGAACAATTGCTTAGACACAAGCTAAGACTTTCTAGAGTATCCTGACCACCACGTGATCACTCTAGTTACAACTGCTTAGACACAAGCTAAGACTTCCTAGAGTATCCTAATCACACTTGATCACTCTAGTTACTTACAAATTAATGTAGTCAATTCTAAGAGTATTACAATGCTTCTGAAAAGCTATAATCACAGCAATGATATTTCTCTTAAAGTTTAAGCTTAATCTCACTAATATATTACAACAGCAATGTAGTGAGCTTTGATGAAGATGAAGTTTGTGAGCTTTGATTTGAACAGCGTTTCAGCAAGTTTGTATTCACAGAATTCGTCAGAATCGGTAACCTTGCTTCTCATCAGAACTTCATGTTTATAGGCACTTGAGAAGATGACCGTTGGGAGCATTTAATGCTTTGCGTATTCCGTACAGCATTGCATTTAATGTTTCACTCTTTTGTCAACTACCTCGAGCCTTGTTTACGCTGTGTCTACTGACGTTGCCTTTAATAGCTTCTAACGTTCCTTTTGTCAGTCAGCGTAGCCTGCCATCTTGTACTTGCTTCTGATCTGATGTTTGTGTATACAATGTTTGAATATCATCAGAGTCAAATAGCTTGGTGCAGAGCATCTTCTTGTCTTCTGACCTTGAAGTGCTTCTGAGCGTGATACCATGAGAACTTCAGTGCTTCTGCTTCTGATCTCAAGTTCTTCTGATGCTTCCATAGACCCATGTTCTGATTCTGCTTGACCATCTTCTGATGTCTTGCCAGACCATGTTCTGATGTTGCATGCTGAACCTTCTGAGTCAAAGCTTCTGAGCGCTGATTTGTGCATACTCTTTATATATTTCCTGAAAGGGAAATTGCAGTGTTTTAGAGTACCACATTATCTCATCCAAAATTCATATCCTTGTTATCATCAAAACTAAGAATATTGATCAGAACAAATCTTGTTCTAACACTACGGATGCAAATTGGATTTAGTCTAACGCACGACTCGTCCTTCAACCTAACGCACGGTTTTCTAGACATCTACGGATGCAAATTGGATTTAGTCTAACGCACGACTCGTCCTTCAACCTAATGCACGGTTTTCCAGACATCTACGGATGCAAATTGGATTCAGTCTAACGCACGACTCATCCTTTAGCCTAACGCACGACCTTCCAGACATCTACGGATGCAAATTGGATTCAGTCTAACGCACGACTCATCCTGCAGCCTAACGCACGGCTTTCCAGACATCTACCGATGCAAATTGGATCCGGTCTAACGCACGACCATCCTCCAGTCTAACGTACGACTCATCCTAAGTATATTATTCAGATACGGTCTAACGTATGACGTATTCTAACTCTCAAGTCTGTCAAGCTGGATGGCATCTTTAAGCCCATCTAAATCAAGTCTCCCAACATCCGGATGGCATCTTTAAGCCCATATCCGACAATACTCTGCCTGAATGGCATCTTTAAGCCCATCTCCGAAAAGGTCCCTATATCATCAAGGGCAAATTTCTTGGTATTCTAGTGTTCAATCCTCTTCCACCTTCAGATTCCAACAGGCACACATGCCAATCTACATCTTCAGGTTTAATAAGATTGAACAGGGGCAGCTGTCATACCCCAAAATTTGCCCATCTCATTTCCCTATCCAAGCTCATACTAAAGTGCAAGACTCGAAGGCATACTTTCCTAAACAATGAACTCCTGAACTAAGGTTTTGGGTTTCCTGAAGAAAATCAATGAAACAAAGGCTCCAAGGCATCACATATGGTTTATGATACTCCAAACTACCTCCATGGCAGAATTCAGAGCTCAATTCAAAGAGTTGATCACTCAATTGCTCAAAAAGTCAACAGTCGACTGATTTGACCTAAAAGTCAACTGTAGTCAAAGTACAATCAAAACTCCTGATTTTTTGTCAACATCCTTTTTTTGAAGTATCATTCACCATTTGATCAAGAATTGATCATGGTTCATCAAGGAAAGATCAGGAATCAACAAATTGAAAAGTTTCTAAATTAGGGTTTTCATAGGACAAAGTCAACTGAACTTTGACCAGCCATAACTTTCACATGGAACATCAGAAATTTCCCATTCAAAGCTTAATTTGAAGGAAATTAAATTCTCTACAACTTTTTCTCTCACATGCCAAGTCTAAAAATGCTTCATTTGAGAGATATGGATCAAAAGATTATAGGTCCTTCTTGAAAGTCAACCGAAAGCAGTTTTTTGTCAAAGCCCATATCATCAGGATAAAATCCTCAAATGGGAAAGATCTTCCAAAGTTTCTTGTAGAGGACATCTTGAGGTTTCCAAAAAGTACTAGAACTCCTCCATATCTTAAAAATTGAGGGAGATATTCCTTGTTAAAGTTGGTCGATTTTAAGAGAAAAAATGTGAAAAAAAGGCTTCAAATTGAATTTTCTTGCAAAGAGGCCCAACTTTTTTTGGCCCAAGCTTGATCCCCAAGTTATCAAAGACATCCAATCCAACTCCCATGAATTATTTAGTTTTATTTGATTTTATATGGATTTTTCATTCATTTAAAAAGTGATTTAATTCATGAAAATCAAAAGAAAATTAAAGATTTGATTAGGAGATATATTGATCAATTTCAATTATCAAATTACTCCATAATTAAGTCAAAATTCGTGCTAATGACAATTGGTAAGATTAGATTGAAATTTGATATATTAAGGAAGATTTACAAATCAAATTCAATCAAATCTCCAATCATTGAGTGAAGAAGATTTAATCAATATTTGTTAACCTAGTTAGTTCTCCTATATAACCACAAGATCACCAAAGGCAAGCAGGTTTTTTTGAGGCAAAGAAATCGGAACAGAAACCTGTGTTCAAGATCAAAAAACCGTGACATTCAAGCAAGGGAGAGATTTTCGGACTCGATCAATTCAATCCGTTCCAAGGTTATCAATCGATTCCTCCTTGCCCTCTGATACATCCCAGCCATCCACAAGCAATCAGAGTGTTCTGAAGATTGAAATCACGACCACGGTAAACATGAACGAAGCTTGGGGCAAGTGGTGAGAGCAAGGCGCTACTATACTTGGTGTCTGGGGTTCGACTCCCATGCGTGACACTTTCGTTTTTATTATTTGATATTTAGTGCCATTCACAGATCCCCTTAAATTTTTTTTATTTATTTTATCATATAGTTTTATTTATTCATTTATTTTCTTTTATTCTTTTTATGTTATTTAGATAAATTCCTTTAATCTTCTTTTATAAAAAAACATTTATTTTCAATAATCAATTAATTAATTTAATTTGGTTCTTAATAATATGTTTTATAATTAAATGGTTAAATTAATTTGTTGGTTTAATTGTTTGTTCAATTACAAATATTTTTATTTATTGATTAAGAATAAATATTAGAGTTAGGTAATTTAATCAAAAACCTCATTATTGCCGATTTAATTAATTAGGTTGAAAACCAATAATTAACTCATTCGATTTTATTTATTCTATTAACCAGGGTTAACTTGTGCCCTAATCAGGGTTTACGAAGATCACACCTACACTAAGAATTTTCTGTTTCTTTGTGCAGTTTCAGGGTTAGCACCAGGGTTTCCTCCGACTACGAATCATATCAGATCAAAATCTAAGTCCCGATTTAATCCTTATTTAAGTATTTTTTATTTTTTTCCTCTTTTATTTAAAATTAGGGTTTGCCTACACTCACCCCTTTTCTGTCTATTTTTCCTGTTCCAATTTTCAAGGTTAACAAACCAGTCAAAGCTCAAACGTTCGATAACCCTGAAACTCAAATTACTTTGTTTTCCTTTATTATTATTTATGTCAGAACTATGTGCCTTGTGGGGTTTTATTGCTTTTCTTCCCCCATTCCCATAATATTTTTGTATCTGCTTCGAGGTTGTATTGTGTGGCCTTGAAGGCACTTAAATCTGTCATATTATATTATTGTGTGGTTAGTAATCCTAGGGAGTGCAACCTTGAATTGAAATGGAATCATTTAATTACAAGATAATTTATTCTGAATCTGATCACGTGATTGTTGCACCCACGCACCTTTTATGGTACCCCTCTTGTTGCCTGTTGCCTGTTGCCTCGTGTTTTAAATGCAGAATAGCCAAGTCCCTCGAATACGAGGATACCTCAGCAATGTTGCCCTCGGTTCATTCAAATATCATAAGTCCCTAATGATGATGTCTTCGATTTGCCAAATATGATCTCGTCCCTCGAAGTTGCCTACGAAGTGCTGAGGTATCCTCTAGTTGCCTAAACGAAAAATGGCTATTCTGATCCTTCCCTTAGACTACCTACCCCCCTATGGCATGGGACAGTCTTGTGGCGATCAATGATTCGACGACCCTTCAACCTCCAAATAAAAGGACTTCCTTACCCTTCTATGGTATGGATAGCCCTGAAAGGCTAAAAGAACATTTTTCATCTAACCAGGTAATTTGCCCCTAATTGCTTTGCTCTGGTTTAAAAATCTTTTTCTTACTTTTTCATAAACCTTCAAAAAGGCTACGCTCATTTACGAGCTAAAGTCCTTATTTCTTCTTCTTCTACATTTCTGAGCTTTTGGCTTCAAAACTAAAGAGCAAAGCAATTAAGAGCCCATGGAAAACCATGGATGCAAAGGGTGCCTTACACCTTCCCTTTGTATAAATTACCCCCCGAACTCAGTTTTTATTTAAAAGGTTTTTCCTGTTCTTTTAGCCTTTCTGTTAATTTGGATAAATAAAAGTCGGTGGCGACTCTTGCTTAACCGCGACATTTAGATAAAGTCAGTTCACCGTATTACAAAAGGTATTAAAGTAATTTTAAAGATATTAAGGCAATCACACTCATGCATGGAAAATTCTCTTAAAACCTCTCTTATATCTTAAAATCTCTTGAAAACCTATCAATTCTTGTGTGGGATTGATGAAAAAGTATATCTAATCAATAGGGGAATATTTTACACTGTCTAATCAATTAGAAACGAGGTCTAATTGATTAGAGCAAGTAAAATGACTTCCTAATTGATTAGAAACACTACTAACCGATTGAAACATATATCCATTTAGGTTTCCTTTATTGGATTAAGGTTGTCACCTTTTGGTGTGCCTTAATCGGTTAAATAGTGAATTAATTGATTAAATCAGTTAATTTGACCCATGAATCATTTTCATTTTGAGACAAATTATTTCCTATATAAAATAGGTTTCTCCTTATTCCATAACACACTAGAATTCATTTTGAATGTCTTATTTCTCAATTTCTACTCTTATTCTATTCTTTCACTACAGTTTCTCTAGTGCCTTGTGAATGAAAAATATTTGTGAGAGTTCGGTTGTATTGATGCCTATGCTTTAATTGTTCTTAATCAAGAGTGTGATTCTCTTGTTTGGTTCTTTAGATTTTATTGGTAACATCTTTGGTTGGTCCTTGAGATTATCCTAGTAAAATCATTGTTTGATTCTTGAGGTTAGCCAGTTAAAATATTTGTTTGGTTTGTGAGCTCAGCATGTTAAAATATTTGTTTGGTTTGAGGGATCAACTTGTGTAAAAGCTCTCATTTTTTGTAAGAAGGTTTGTGGGCATATCCAAATTTAAAGAAATTTTATTAGTGGAACTCTCAAGAAGAAATTCTTGGAGACATAAGTATGCCAAGTAGTAGGTCGAACCTATATATATCCCGGTGATATCTCTCTAACTCTATCACTTTCCTTTCTGTTATTTAATTTTATTTCCTCTCTAATTCTTAATGTACTATTTCTTTATCTCTATTTAATTGTTGAACTAACATAAATCATTTTTAAGAAATTATTTTTTAAATTAATCTTGATTTTTAAAAATCACTATTCACCCCCTCCTTCTTGTGTTTGGAGTCACTTGTTCAATACGGTAAAAAATTGGAAATGGGGGAGTTTGTGAAATTGATGGCATGAGATATGTTTGAGTTGAAATTGGTGTTGAATGCAAGTTTAAACTGAAGAGTGTGAGAAATATTCCTGATATTTGTCTTAACTTAATTTTGGTCAAAGCCTTGGATATTGAAAGTTATCATACTTACGTTGGTCACGGTGGCATATTTAAAATCACGAAAGGGTCGCTAGTGGTAGCAAAGAAAAAGTCCCACAACTATTTATGGTGTACCTCTAAAGCTATGCTAGGAGAAAATGAATGCATTTGAAAAAACATCTAGTGACTCATGGCATACACGCCTTGGTCACTTGAGTGATAAATGACTTGACATTCTTGCAAAGAAAATTTTTCTTTCGATGAAAGGTATTCCTCTAAAAACATGCACTCATTGTTTTTATAGTAAGCATCATAAAGGTATCTTTCATAGTAATGGTCCTCATAGGAGGCCAAATATTCTAGATTTAGTTCACACAGTTGTTTGCATGATGGATGATAAATCTTCAGGTGGTCCATCATATTTTATTAATTTTATTGATGACCACTCTAGGAAAGTGTGGACTTTTATGCAAGTGTTGAAAGTACTTGGTATTTTTAAGCACTTTCATGCAAGTGATGAAAGAGAAAAAGGAAGGAAATTAAAATGTGTCACAGTTGGTACCGATGGTGAGTATAGAGATCCATTTGAAGAATTTCAAAGGAAGTGGAATCAAGTTTGAGAATATTGCTCCAAAGACGCCTCAATATAATGGAGTTGTAGAGAGAAACAATCCTATTATTAATGATATAATCGAGTACATGATCACTCGTGCAAAGTTTTTAAAAGCATTTTGAAGTGAAGTATTGAGAGTTGCAGTGGATTTAATCAATCTTTCTCCTTCTTATCAACTTGATGGTGATGAGCCAAACATAGTATGAACATGGAATTATAATGAAGAAAATTTTGTATGGTCTTAAGCAAGCTCTGCGACAATGGTACAAAAAGTTATATTCTTCATAGAACGAAATGATTATGGTAAAACTACTAGCGATCATTATGTGTTTGTGTAGAAATTCTCTAATGGTGATTTTGTTATTCTCATCTTATACATTGATGGCATGTTGATTATTGGTCATGATACTAAGAAGATTTAAAACTTTAAGAAAAGTTAAGGAAGTTCTTTGTAATGAAGGACTTGGGTCTTGCGCAATAAATCCTTGGCATGAAAATTTATCGTAACAGGAAGAAAGGTAAATTATGATTGGCTCTATACAATTACATTAAGAAGGTGTTAGATAGATTTAACTTGAGAAATTCAAAACTTCTGAGTAATTCCCTTGTTAATCATTTCAAATTGAATTATGAATAATATATTTCAAGCTAAGAAGACAGAGAAGATATGAAGATTATTCTTAATGGATATGTTGTTGGTATTTTGTTATATGCTACGGTATGGACAATACTATATTATTGCGCATGTTTTGATTTTGTTAGTTGATATCTCTCTCATCCTGATATCTCTTACGTTTTCGGTGTGATGATCATGTGTTAGATGGCTAGAGATATGAATATATGGCTGATGATATTGATTCTAAAAAACCTACTACTAGATACATGGTGACTTTATAGTGGGAATAGTGTCTTGACAATCAAGGTTACAAAAGTGTGTTACTTTATCTGTTATCGAGACTGAGAGGGGGATTTATTGGACGAGCTTACTCTTAAAGTGAGACTCACCCTTTATTTAAAAAAAAACAGAAAAAGAATTAACAAAAAAAAAAAAGAATATTTTAATATTGGTAGCTCAAACCCTGAGTATTTTTATGTTTGGTCTAAGAAGGGTTGTATAATCCTTAATATAAAATCAATACAACAACAAGAAAGAAAAGCACCAACACAGAAAAAAGAAAAGTGATCATTACTATGAGAGAAAAAGAGGAAAATTGATTCCGGGTGATGGATTGGCACGTAACAAATTTTATCAATTTTAGTCACAAATTCAGTATAATTTTAGTCACAAATTCAGTATGCCATTCCTATCACTTAGTTAATTATGTCTATATAATTTTTTTTTAGCAATTTTACATTCTCTTAAAATTATTTCTATTTCCATATTGTGAAAATGTGCTTTCCCATTTTTATTCTTTATTTATTAAGATCGTTATTCTTTAGTGTTATTAGAAAGATTTTTGTGTATCTATTAATTATATAGTAGAAGAATTTACAGTTAGTGTAATTTTTATTCTTTCATCTATGGAGAAATTTTCCACATTAAAATTTTAGTGTCTTTTTGTTATTTAATTTTTTTCTTATCATTATTATTGTGTTCTATAATTGATTTTATATTGGAAGCCTATTACATAAGTTTGAGAAAAAATATTCTGCTTTGAAAACACCAATTTATTTAATTATTTACCAATACGAAGCAATGATATAATGCTAAATAATTTTATTATTAAGGACCGGCCTTTGTTAAGAAAAATAAGTGTGTGAATTGAAAGTGTTAAGAAACAAAGTATGAAGAAGTTTCATAATGATTAGGAAATTCAAAATTGAACATTTTATAAGGAATTATAAGTGACAAAATCCTCACACCTATCATTTTAAAATTTTAGATAAAAATAGAAAATTTCTTTACCCACCTCCCTATGGGGTCACCCCCAGCGAAATCCCAAAATTACCCCTGCTTCGGAGATGCATCTCCGAAGTTATTTTTTTTAAAGATTTTTCATACATTTCGGAAATGCATCTCCGAAAACACAAAAAAAAGTGGTGTTTTCGGAGATGCATTTCCGAAGTAAAAAAAAATCCAAAACCGTGAATATTTCGGAAGTTCATTTCCGAAAACATTTCTGCATATACAATTTTCCCTCCTTCACTATTTCATCATTTTTTCTCCAAAACTTCTCCAAACCCTCTCCAAAACTCAATCAATCTCCATCCATTTTTCGTCTCAAAATCAAGTTTCAAACCGTTGATCACGTTAAAGGGAGCATAGAAAGCTACAATTTGAGGTAAACATCTCTCATTTCATCCTCTATTTCACTACATTGATTCAACAAATTTATGCTGAAACCTGCGATGGTTCGGAAGTTCATTTCCGAAATATATTACCTAACAAATTTCGGAAATGAACTTCCGAAATATGCCCTGGCAGTTAAAAAAAACAGTTTTGGCCAATTTTGCTAATTTTTGCATATGTTAGGTATGGTGCATCCGGACAACATTGTGCAAGACGATGACGCAGAAGTTCCAGCAGTTGTCAATGTTAATAACGATCCGGTTATCGACGTTAAATCTATGATCAATGCGGTTGATGTTCGGCAACAATTTACAAATGATCGGAGCTTCGGTAGTCGCGAACAATTGATTGATTGGGTTCGGAACGAACCTAGTAAACATGGATTTGAAATTGTTATTTTAAGGTCCGACAATGGAAATAGTAGGCGGAAAGCTTTCGTTGTTTTGAATTGTGAACGGGGTGGGAGTTATGCACAATCAAACCGGGTGCTAAAACACGAAGACACGGGATCGAGAAAGTGCAGGTATCCGTTTAAGTTGCGCGCGACTCGGAGGGTTGATGATTTGTGGCGTTTAACCGTAATTTGTGGAATTCATAATCATGCCTTGGATGCCAAGTTACACGGACATCCAATGGCGTGTCGTTTGTCCCGCGAAGAGAAGAATGTGATTTCGGATTTAACGATAGTCAAAGTGGCGCCTCGCAACATACTTGCCGATTTGAAGCGTAAAAAACGGATAGCGTTTCAAATTGTAGCAACCTGCCTAAAAATTTAATGTTTAGAGTCGCCACCTATTCTACCAAGGCGAATAGGAAACCTCGCGCAGTTAAGAGATCAGGGTAAGATACTATATTCAGGTCGAGGGAAGGTGTTAGGCACCCTCAACCCTTTCCCATGGTTTGCATTTTAATGATCAGGGTTTGTGGCAAAAGATAAAGAAAGATGACAGACAGTAAATAGAGTTAAAGGCTAATTATTTGAACATGATTAGAGTTTGAAAGATGACAGACAGTAAATAGAGTTAAAGGCTAATTATTTGAACATGATTAGAGTTTGGAAGAGGGGGACTCGCCTTGTTGCCAAGTGCCTACGTACCTCCTTATGAAGGATCAGAGTCTACGTAGTTCGGGGAAGGGTTGTACGCCCTTAGAGTTAGAGTTTGAATGGTTTGAAGGCTTTTTGACTGGCCTGTCGTAGTTTTGAATGAGGATGGAAATCCGTATGTTTGAAATTTGTGGTTTTGAAAGGTTTGAAAAGTGTTTTTTTTTTTAGATTTGGGCGTACAACCCTGATTTTGATTTGTACTATTAACCGCGATAATCGATTGATTCAATTACCATAGTTAACAGATTAATAGTTGTATCATTACCAATTCTAATCGATCGATTCGATTATCACTAATAATGAATTATAATATTTTTTTTAATAATTTTATGAATTGATTTGCATTGTTACCCCTCGCAATCGATTGATTCGATTAAAAAGAATAACAAATTTAAAGTTAGAAAAAAAGAAAGGATTAATCATCACAACTAATAAGATAGTTGCAACCATTTAATCGAATATAATTTAATTTGTATTTTAATTAAATAGCATTTTAATTAAAATTATTGTTGACCATAACGATTAATCGATTTAATCGGCACGAACAACAAATTAAAATTCTTAATATAATCATTATATATTTATTTTATTAAAAAATAATTATTATATAATTAATATATATTAAAACAGATATTTCAATTAAAACCAAAATAAATAATTAAAATTATTTAAGTTAATTAGGATTTAGATTCAGTGTGGCAGCTTTGAGGGTTTATGTTATAGACATCAGGTCCCAGGTGCGTTGGATCTATGTGGCTAGTGGTTCTATGGCTCAGATTTGGGGACTTATAATAGGGCGCATAGACTGTGGTACACAGGATCACTGAACTAATGCTTCATAAAAAATATAATCTAGGAGCGAGGGATCGAACCCTCGTCCTTTGACACACACACGTTACCCCTTTACCAACTGAGCCAAGTTTGCCATCTGAAATATATACGCGCTCTAAACAATATACGAAGGAAAAATACCCCTAAATGACAAACGCGCGCGCGATTCAAAATTGACGAACCCCATGATGACAGCTCATCATCGTCCCCAACAGAACTGCAAAACCTGCAAAGATTAGCTACGACTTTGCTACGAAATTGTTCATAGCAACCAGACCTGGAAAATAACGATTTGCACATCCCAACATATAAACATGGCGCGACCTATCAGATCTCTCCGTCTCCCTTACACGAACCTAACCACGCTCCTATTGTGACCTAATTTTACTTCTAACGGCAAAGCCCCAATTTGACCCCAAGAACCCTAATTCGTGTAACAATGGCAATTCACAATTTAAACATACAAACCATAATTAAAACAACCAGAAACATCAAGGAGACCAAGAATAACCAGAATATTCAACCAATTTGCTATGGATGCGCATGAATTATCCTAATCGACCATAACTTTAAAAGGACATACCTCGGTTAGTTGGAGAGTAATCTGGGGGTGTTGATGCGGAGTAAGTATCCAGATAGCTTCAGAGTGATCCCTCAAACGTATTGCAATGCTCTAATCCCTTTGAAACCTCTCCAATTTACTAAACCGAAATTGAGTTTTTTTGGAGAAATTTGGTTCTTGATGCTCTGCCTCTGACCAGAATGTTCCAACCCCTATTCATGTGCATAGCTTCAGATACTTATAGGCTTGTATTAGGTCAAGAATTTGAAGCCCAATGATCACTTAATCCAACTTTGCCATGTTTGAGAAAATTCACTTTATTCTTGATTCATAAGTTACCATATTTGGCAAATATTGTATCAATCTTCTCCATTTGATTTATGCACGAAAATTAGATATATTTTGCCATTAATGTTATTTGGAATTGACCAAAATATATTTTCTACCCAAAATATTTGATTTCCCATTTATTTAAATCATTAAAAATCAATTTTAAATGAAATAAAATTGTGTAAAAATCAAATAAAATGAGATAATTCGTGTCATATGTTTTGGATAACTTGTGGGCCAAATTTAAGTCATAAAAGTATGGGCCTATTTGCAAGAAATCCAATTTGAACCTTCTTATTTCACATTTTGCCTTCAAAAATCACCCAACTTTGATCAATCATATCTCACTCAATTTTTAAGCTATGAGGGAGTTCTAGTACTTTTTGGAAACCTCAAGATGTCCTCTACAAGCCACTTTGGAACATATTTTTCATTTGGAGCTTTTATCTTGATCATATCCTCTTTGCAAAAAAACTGCTTTTGAAGGATGCTTGAAAATGACCTGTAATCTTTTGTACTATAACTCTCAAATGAAGCATTTCTAGCCCTGGCTTGTGAGAGACAAAGTTGTAGAGAATCCAATTTCCTTCAAAATAGGCTTTGAGTGGGGAATTTTTGATGTTCCATGTGAAAGTTATGCCCAGTCAAAGTTGGGTTGACCTTCTCCTAAAGAAACCCTAATTTGAACCTTTTTGTATTTGTTCATCTCTGAGTTTCTATTAATGGAATCATGATCAATATTTGATCAAATGATGGTTATGCACCTCTATGCTTGATGTTTGACCAATGATCATAGGTTTGAATCATGCTTTGATTGTAGTTGACCTTCAGGTTTGAATCAGTTGACTGTGGATCTTGGGATTGTTTGAGCAAGGCTTTGGAATTGAATCTTGAACTTTGAATTATTGTAAATGGAATATGGAAGGCAAATTTTGGGGTACGACACAAATATCAAGCAAGTTTACAATGAACGACACAATATCAAAGTTTTGAAAATGGGCCCTCGGTCGGAAATGCAACAACTTTTGAAACTATTAGGCGATAACAAATATGTGTCAAGCTTTCGAACATCCGAGGACAAAGTTATGGTGCGTGATATTTTTTGGACTCATCCTGAAAGTATCAAATTATTCAACACATTTCCAACCGTTCTTGTCATTGATTCGACATACAAGACAAACAAATATAGGCTTCCTCTTCTAGAGATAGTCGGTGTGACTTCGACGGACAAGACTTATTCGGTCGGGTTTGCTTTTTTGGAGTGTGAAAAAGAAGAAAACTTTACATGGGCTTTGGGAATATGCAAGTCTTTGTTATTTGATCAAAAGGTTATGCCAAACGTCATTGTCACCGACCGGGACAATGCTTTGATGAATGCGGTTGATACCGTCTTCCTGACATCGATCGTGTTACTTTGTCGGTATCACATAACTTGCAACGTGAGAAGTAAGTTGAAACCCGTGGTTTGGACAAAAGATAGGCAGGATGAAAACGGTAAAGTTATCAAAGCTGGTGTTGTGGTTGATAGGATAATGGCGGCATGGAGGGAAATTTTAGATGCATACTCCGAAGAGGTGTATACCGAGAAATTGGTACACTTTAGGTCTTTGTGTGGTTCCATTAAGACTTTTTGTCATTACGTCGAATCCACCATTCTTGACAAAGTCAGAGAAAAAGTTGTGTGCGCTTGGACAAATCGAGTTAGACATCTTGGTTGCACCACGACTAACCGAGTTGAATCCGCACATGCGGTCTTCAAGAGGTGGTTGGGTGATAGCAAGGGAGATTTGTGTCGGGGAGGGGACACCGTGAATCAAATGCTTGAAAATCAACACAATGAAATTCAAACATCGTTCGGTCGGAGCAAGACGGTTATGGAACACCGGTATAAGGGCCAAATTTTATTCTCCCAATTGATTTACAACATATCCCGATCGGGTTTGAATTTTTTGTTTCATGAAGCGAAGCGGTCTGAGACCACGGGGCCGGATAGTTCTTTATGTGGGTGTACCATTAGAAAGACATACGTCCTTCCATGTGCTTGTATACTTTCAAAAAAGAAGAAGTTGAATTCACCAATACGCATGGATGAGGTAGCCGACCATTGGAAGAAGCTTCGTTTTGATGATTTTGACCCGCCGAAAGAAAATGAATCCAAAATCACCATCTCCGACGAGTTGGAAGTGATAATGGAGAAGTTTGCTAAAGCGGATGACACAATGAAAATGCACATAAAAGAACAATTGCGAAAAATTGCATTTCCGGAGACCATCGATTTGAAACCGCCATCTCAACCGGTTAAAACGAAAGGTGCACCGAAAAAGTCCAAAATTACACAAGAAGACACATCAACAAAACGATCTCCTTCCTACTTTGAACATGTTGATGCATCATTCTCGGATTCACCGACACCGAAGTCCAAGTGTAGTGGTAACAAAGGAGCCCGTATTTCGAAGCCACCTCGCACACCGCCGATCAAAAAATCACCCATTGTCTACATTGATGAGATGCCACTTTTTATGCACAAATATATCGATAACATCGTTGATGTTGGAGGCGACGGCAATTGTGGATATCGGGCCGTTGCGGGTTTGCTCGGTAAAGGGGAAAATAATCACACTTTAGTTCGACGGGAACTTATTGCGGAGTTGACTTCGTATCGGGACATCTACGGCCGACTATATGAAAATCAAGAAAAGTTTACGAAAATTCATGATTCACTTGTTCCATCACTTACCGGTATCGCTCCGGTTTCGAAGTTGATGTCATTCCCCGATATGGGTCATCTAATAGCAAGTGCATATGATATGGTGTGTGTCGATTTGAAGAGGTTTGGAATAAGTGAGACTTTCTTTCCACTTCATAGTCGACCGCCATTGGACGCGTCGAGCCGCATCATATGCATCGGGTATCTACGATCGCGGCACTTCGTCGAAGTGTTTTTGAAACCGGGGTGTCCTATACCGGCTACTTCTTGTCAATGGACGGCACATCATTCAAATGAGGCGGAGACTTGGCCGGATCCTTTCATTTCAAGAATGGCGGAGTTTGAAGAAATGATGAGCCAAGAGCGCGAGCAAAATAGAGAGCGGTCGAAGAACATACCTATTTTGGACTTAGGATCCACCGATTGGTTCGGTGAATTTTAGTTTGTTCCGGATCGTTTTTTGTTTGTAATGACCATTTTTGTATGTATTGTTGTTTATCATATAAAATCGGACCGATTCAATACATATATAATATAAGTATTGTCTAATTTATGTCTATTTTGAATTCCTTTTGTATTTTTTACACAAAACACTAAGCAATCAACAAATGCAAAATTTACATCTGTTTCTGCATAATTCGGAAATGAACTTCCGAAATATACTAGTCTGCCTCCAATTTTCGGAAGTTCATTTCCGAAAAGTCCACTGAGCAGGATAAGGTTTGTTGGGCCATCATTGCTCCAATAAGTCTATAAATACAACACACCTTTATTCATTCTCTTCACACCAGAAAACACAAATGACACAAACCTACCCTCATCTAGCATTCGTCTACTTCACCACCGGCTACCCGATGCCGTTCCAATTTCTCTTCTCGCGCGACACGCCGTTTGCGGAGTTGATAACGTTGCTCAACACGCTATTGCAATATCCCGAAAATCGAAAGGTTGTCAAGCTCGAGTACCGCTCGCCATCGCTTAACGACGAGGGAGACATTGAGTTCACACCTTTTGAGATCAAGAACGACGAAGATTTAGGGGTTTTGTGGACAACGTTCGACCGATTTTCCTATGTATTGTCTAATTTATGTCTATTTTGAATTCCTTTTGTATTTTTTACACAAAACACTAAGCAATCAACAAATGCAAAATTTACATCTGTTTCTGCATAATTCGGAAATGAACTTCCGAAATATACTAGTCTGCCTCCAATTTTCGGAAGTTCATTTCCGAAAAGTCCACTGAGCAGGATAAGGTTTGTTGGGCCATCATTGCTCCAATAAGTCTATAAATACAACACACCTTTATTCATCCTCTTCACACCAGAAAACACAAATGACACAAACCTACCCCCATCTAGCATTCGTCTACTTCACCACCGGCTACCCGATGCCGTTCCAATTTCTCTTATCGCGCGACACGCCGTTTGCGGAGGTGATAACGTCGCTCAACACGCTATTGCAATATCCCGAAAATCGAAAGGTTGTCAAGCTCGAGTACCGCTCGCCATCGCTTAACGACGAGGGAGACATTGAGTTCACACCTTTTGAGATCAAGAACGACGAAGATTTAGGGGTTTTGTGGACAACGTTCGACCGATTTTCCTCGAAGGGTCCGATCGAGTTGGACGCGAAACTTCAAAGATCGGGGGCCGACGTTATCAAAATGTTGACTCATCCTCACCTACCCGTGTTTAACAATATGTAACTTTAATCTTATGTAATGTGATCGATGTAATCTTCATCCGATTAAATAAAGCGAATCGTTCTTGGTTGTTATTTTTCTTCTGTCCAGACCTTATTTCGGAAGTACATTTCCGAATTCCTCCAAGGGGGTGAATTCGAAGATGAACTTCCGAATACACCAATTTTCTGAAAAACAACTTTATTTCGGAGATGCATCTCCGAAATCAATATTTTTCATTAAAAAAAACACCTTTTCGGAGATACATTTTCGAAAACACATTTTTTTCAATAAAAGTACGTTTTCGAAAATAAACTTCCAAAACAAGGGGTATTTTAGCAAATTCACCAGAGGTGACCAAAAAGGTTAGGAGGTGGGTGAAAAAATTTCTTAAAAATAAGATATGTCTTTCACAAGGTTTGTTGCTCATAAAAAAAATCAATAAAAATATTCCCTCATGTTGACTCCAAATTAATTACTTAACACATTTTACCTAAATAATTTCTATGTATAATATGTTCATGCATTCCTAATTCCTTTTACTTTTACCGCTGAAGTTTTAATAAAATGATGAGATCACCTCACCCCACAACTACAGCAATAACAGACTTACTTAGTTCATCCAAAGGAATTAAAATCAGAAATAAAAGAATTTAGATGTATATATTGTCCGGTGGTCCTGTTTAAGTACCTTAATCCTAGTAACTAGCAACAAACTGCCCAATATCCATATAATGATACTAATGAATGGGTGCATTTATCAACCATATTCGCACCAATAATTAGCCTCAGTTTTGTTTCGTACTGCTGCTATATTGATCCAAAGGAGAAGTCGTGCAAGAGAGTAGAAACCATATCATATATGGTCCCAAACTGGAATGGATAGTGACACCACATGTGTTGCGTAATAGTGTCATATAAGCAAGATTGTGGAAGGGATGAAGCCAGACCCCTACCAAAAGTGAGCACTTTTGGTACGAACGATGTTAAGCACGTGTCGTTATAAAACCTTACAAATTCAAAATAGGCAAATGAAGTAAGTCTCGCAATATTTTGACCAGAGTCTATATATGGTCAGTGGCCACATGTGAGACAGTCTAGTCCTGAATCGCCAACTGTATCTAAACATGAAAGGCTGCCTCACCACAAAAGAGCTTGTTGTTGTTTGGAAAGCTATAACTCATGCACATACTGCAAGAAGAAAAACTTTAACAATTGGGTAGCATTATATAGGTGTGTCATCCTGTTTAAATCCGTCTAGCAAAAGTCCGAAAAAAATAAAGTAGATGGGGCGTGTTTTCTTCAATGTGCAGGGCTAAAATATTGTCCTGTCCCAAAAAATAATGTTTGGGACGGGACGGACCCATGATATTGCATCTTTTAAGTTTTAAAATTGTAAATTTTTATGTTAATATCTGCGTCCGAAAAAGCTTGAAAATAATGGGATGGACATATTAAAGAATATGAGTCTTAAACTTTAGATCGCCCTAAAAAAACAGATAAAATGGACATGTCTGACAGGTCAAACCCGTTTTGCTACCACGAAAACTCAACTCCTTTTCAAGGACCGGCATGCTGTTCTTTACACCTGTCATCAAATTGAGCAATATCATATGTGACCCTTAACTTATTCTTGTAAAACTAAGTCGTAAGAAGAAAAATGTCTATTTTTACAAACTCTTCAAATCTTATCCATTTTTTAAAATAAAAATAAAAATGAAACTTGTGTTTTTCTAAATACACCACAATGCATGTACAAACTCTTTAAGTCACACGCCCAACACAATTACGTATTATTTAGGCGTGTGACCAAAGTGGATATGCTTTAATTCAATATAAAGTTTTTATGTAGTGTCTTGACTTAGCTTTTAAATAAAGCCATGGTCGCATAATTTTTTTCAGTGATTTTGGTCTGCACAGCGTGGTCGTCACGGTATGATTTAACCACAATTTATTTTTTATCACAAAAATCGTGAATAATAGTATTGGTAATGGTTTCGATGTTGTTTTGATACCATTTTGTCACGACTGTTTTGTAGTACCGGCAGTTTTTTAAAACCTTCCGCACTTTGTAACCAGAACATTTCTATGGTAGTCAGGATTCTTCATGTATTATAGCAACTGGTCAGATTTAATTTCACATGGATGAATATGACAGGTCATTATGACTATACTAATGAGGGAAAGAGACTAGCTCTCTGATACTGTTTATCATTTCTTACCACTTTACCAGAAGATGAGAACTACTACACGCTGATAACTGTTAAGATTTTTTATAGCATCATTTACAAACAAATATAACTGTCCATCTTACTTTTAATGACCAAATTTAGCAAAACTGACCAATAAACTTCAGGTATATGAATTAAAGTTTGTTTATAGAAAGGAATTTACAGTAGATTATCGTTGGTCCCAATTGTTGAATGCAGTATAGCCTTCAATTCATCGATATCTTTAAGCAATCTCTCATTTTCCCACTTCTTGCTCTGTATATCACATTCCAATGCTGCAGTAGGTAAATGTTAAACTCCCAATATATGTTATCCTTTATTTGGTATAATGGAATAATATAAACCAACACCAACTCCTAGAAGTAATAACTAGCATGAAAAACTATTTGGACGATGTTAAATACTAATCAATGATTTTTTTATTGGATACATGTATCACACTTAGAGTATACATAAAATTTGTTAAGATAGTACTTAGTTAATCAATTTGGTTAGTTACTTAGTCTCTTGTTTTTTAAACAGCTCCTTGTTGAGAGGACAACTTATCTTTGATGAAGGATATTACCTTCAATTTTCTTTTACATTATATAGATTTCTATTACCTGAGTTTGAACTGTGAAGATCTTCAAGGATTTCCTCTACAAATGCCAATACCGAATTTTTCAAAACACAATTCTTGTCATCCAAAACTTGAATTTCATTTTCAAGTGAATATTTCTCAGACAACAAAGTCCTCACTTTAAAATTTTCCCTCTTATCAATTTCTCTTTGAAATTTTTGGCATAGTGCTGTAAATTCTTCCCTGAATGTCAACAAATCAATAAGTTAAGGTCACATTATGAGTTAGAATACAGACACAAATATTTGTTATTTGAGTTGGAGTAGCTTATTCACTTTTCCTTAACATCTACAGTTTCTTTTCTGTTTGAATAAAAATATAGATACAAGTGTATATACTAGAAATGTGAGATAAGAATTAACTTCATAGTTATATATCTAGTCAGCTATAGGGTTTTAGAAGTTATCCTCAAACTATTACTGAATCTTATATTAATAGTAGATATCTCAAAATATCACATGCCACCATACCACATGTGAATGGCTAGGTAATGTTTTTCCCATCCCAATTATTTGAAGTACTACAACATATATGCATAGACTACATAAGGCAAACTTTAAGCGAAACAAAAAGATAAAAATCGATATTTCTTACAGTATAGTATTGATTTCTTTGCGAGTTTAACTTGTAGTGAAGTTCTAAACAAAATAAGACTTCAATAACAACATTTGTATCTACAGATGATAAAATATGTTTCAGTACCGTTTTACATCCGTTCTTTTAACCATGTCATCCCGCTTGATTTTAAGACAATAGAGCTCATTCTCCAAACTATTCACTGATGCCTTGAAATCAGCTACAATAAAAAAGAGAAAATGTAATACAGCAAAAGCAAAACTGTATAATTAAAAATGCCAGAGAATTATTTATTCAGTAAGCTAGTTTTAGAATATATCATTTTGATAACCATGTTATATAGGTTAAGAAGATTAATGATCACTTCGAAGCTACTAATCTCCATGTATAACGTATTAGACACACAAGGTAAATTATCTTCTCTCAGCCGGGTTCTAAAGACATTTTCAGATTTTCCAAATCAAATTGGCTTAAAATTTGTCAAAGAATCAAAAGATATAAACTTTGTTAAGATTAAGTAGTTAGTTCGTTAAGTCAATTACTTCTTTGTGAAGTAACTGCTTCTATACTCTTGAATGCTCAATCCTAATTAATGAGAATCATAATTACCCTTCAAAAATAATAGAGAAAAACGTAAAAGTAATTTTACTCAAAAAAAAAACGTAAAAGTAATCAGATAGAGAAAAAAAAGAGTAAAAAAAGCCTATCAATATGGGATTGGGCCAGGAATACATTTGGTACTTCTATCCAGACATTATTATTCTCAACATGGGCCTGTTTAGCTAGAATGAGTGCAACCTGATTTTTACACCTATTTGCAAACACAAAACTCACTTTGAAAAAAACCTAATTTTTAGAATGCTTTTAGCTATCAAACCCCAAATACTTCTAAGAAATCTTAAAATGTATTGTTTGAATCAACAATCTGATTCAAAGGTGGCATTTCTGAAACAACAATCAGTTGCAAAATCAATAAAATGCATAATAGTTTTTGTTTCTGCAACAACAGCAGTAAGAAGTGAAGGATTGAACTTGATAGCTAGGTAGGCATGTGCTAGAATTAATTAAGTTTTTTTTTTATCAATAAAGAACAATTTGTGGAATATGACAATAGGGTTTTAAATAACGGTTGCGTTGCGATCGTATTAAGGCTTTCGCGACTTCGGTCGGTACAGGTGTTGCGACACTAATTGCAGTCGTCGCGGTGTGAATTAACCACAATTTGTTCTTTATCATAATAAAAGTAAATAACGGGGTTGTCGCAGTAATATACCGTTTTTTAAAACCCATCATCCAAAATTCAAGTTTTAAACAGTTTCAAAATCAAAAGCGCTACCAAATGTACTTCCAAAATCCAAATGCCTTACTAGTAATAAGTAAGCAAAGAGTAAACCCTAAGAATTGACACTAACAGAAAATAATTGATCAAATTAACCATCGAATTATTGTCGCTTTTCTGTTGTTTGATCTATTATTTAACAATTATTGTTAAATTAAAAGTTTGAATTCAATAATAAGAAAAAATTGATCTATAATGTGAAATGTCCTCTTCTAACTAATCGAATATTGCTAAACGAGCTTTTTCATCAAAGTAACCAATTAATTTTCGAATCAGAACAATCAATGATATAAGTTAAAATATGAAGATGAAATGCAAAGGGAATAATTCTAACCAGCAACGGTTACATATCCAACAGTGTCGAACTGCAAACCGGCACTGGTTGCGATCAATTCAGCTTCCTTAGTTGCAAAATGGCTCTCCATCTCCTCGCATTTGACGATGCTGGATTCGATCTCTCGTGTGACCTGAATATGAGCTTCGATTTCTTCGTTGACCTAATGTGATCAATAATAACAATGAAATTAGTATTGTTTAACTGTGAATGGAGATCGAGATAGATCGAAGAGAATAATACCTGGTCAAGCATTTCCTTCAGAGATGAAATGTGAGAGAGAATCGCTCCTGAATCTTCCATGGCGGTGATGTTCTGTTACCAATGCAAGGAACGCTATGAGCGAGAGTTACCGCTATATTTCAATGGTTCAGTTTCATGTTTCCCGCGCCTCAATATTTCATACCAAATTCTTTTTCTTTACACACGTGTTGACATATCAGTTTCAGCCCAGTCTCTCGATTGGTTTTGGGCTTTTTAGGCCTTTTTTTTTTTTTTTTAATATTTAGTTTAGACTATTTCTCATTGCACTCATATACCGTCTCACAGAATCGCGGAGAAAACTCTAAAATATCTCTTTAATTTGGAAATGCATATCCGAATTCACTTTTTTTCAAAAAAAATGATGACTTTACATATGCACATCTGAAGTCACCCTTTTTAAAAATAAAAAAAAAAGTGAATTCGGATATGCATATCCGAAATAGTTTGGGTTATTACACAAAAGACAAACAGTCACCCCTATTGTTTACAAACGCGAAATTTTCTCTTCAAACACCAAAATTTCACTTCAATCTCATTTTTATTAAGTTCCATTCAAGCAATCCTACTCTACAGGTTTCATTCAAGCACTCCTACTATCTCAAAGTCCATTTCAAGTTCTACTCAAATCTCCAAATATTTGTGAGTTTCCTATACTTTCTATCTCTATCTCATAGTTGTTTTGGAGATGTTTAGGGTTGTTAGAATTTAGATTAATGTATAGGTTGATGTTGTTGATGTTCAATGTTAGTGTTTAGATAAAAAAAAATTGGATTTTGGATGAGTTAGGGCAAGAAATGGAAGTTGAACAACAATGGTTGTTCGCATGTTATTTCGGAAGTGTATATCCGAAATCCCCCTAAACTAGTTTCAGATATGCACTTGCGAAATGTCCTTAGAGTTATTTTTTTTTAATTTTCAAATCTGTGTCATACTCTTACCAGTGACTTTGTTTTTAGGAAAATGGTTAATAACCAGACACCGACCGGTCGACTTAGACAAGGGAGGCCAACTCAGACAACTTCAGCTCGGCGCGAGAGAGCCACACAACAAGTCTTGACTCGGGGACGGGGTCGAGTCTGAGTTCAAGTCCAAATGGATGAGGCGCTTACAGGATCCTCATCAGCACCGAGGAGTCGGCTGTCTCGGGTGTCTTCCTCTTGTGAGGTTAGTCAGGACGAAGAGGAGGAGGTACGTGAGGAGGAGGAGGAGGAGGTACCCGAGGTTCACCCTAAGCACGGCGATAATACTCAGGACGCACAGGATGGTGGCTACCCGGAAGGGCCTTCGAACACGTCTGTCTTGACATACTATCATGACCATGTCGTCCGACATATTTGGGACGGATGTTACCCTGGAATTTCGACTTACTATTTAAAGTATGATTGTGAAAGCATGTCGATCCAAAGAGAGAAGGTTTGAAGGACTTGTTGAGTCGAAGAGCCTTCGACCTCATATAAGGTTTATAGTCGACGGTAAGGTTTTGCTAGTATTATACTTAGAAGAAGGAACTGAGAAATACTCATGTGTTTAGTAGAATCAGTCGAAGTCGGAGGTAATGGATAAGACCTGACAGTTGTTTCTCTAGAACACGGGGAGGTCTGGTAAGCAAAGATTGCGTGATCGAGACACGTGTTGGCAGATGCTTGGTCGACCGTTAAGGTAGTTATTGTTTCAGAAATCCATATAAGCAGTGTTGTTTGTAGGTTTTAGGGTCCGTATTTTTATGTTACAAAAGAATACTCTAAATCTCTGTGCAAAAATGGGAAACGAGTGTTACTTTATGGAAATGTACGTATGCGTACCATTTTAATCATTATGCAATAGATTTTTGTTTTTATCTTTACATATATTTGTATTGTTTTTTTGGTACTTTCATTACCTGCCAATTTTTTCTTACATGCCTTTATTTTCTGTCATGCCTTAAATTATGTGCACAGCCTCTTCTTAATAATTTGTCTTTTATGCATTGAATATAAGTCAAACCAAAATAGGAACAGAATATAGCACAATAGAGTTATGGGATTTACTAGTTGATCCTGCAAAGTAACCTTTAAAAAGAAACTAGCGGTTGTTTACCAAAATTCTGGGTAAACAAATTGGCACACCCAATGGGACCCTTTGGTGCTAATATTCATTCTGACTAAATCATTGTTTTGAACGTTATTTCGTGGTGACAAAACAGTATTACGATTATGAATGAGATTAAGAAGTGATAGACAATTGAATGAAATGTCTAATAATAATTCAAACGCTTTTGATCCCCTTATAAATAATGTGGATATTATCCCAACCGGTACACTTCCACGAAGTTCAACGGTTCTGTCTGCGGTCGGGACATCAACCGTCTCTGGTTCGACGGCAACCATTGCTTTGTCACCAGTAAATCCACCACGGTCGCCTATGAATCTGGCAAGACCGCTATTACCGGGAGGAACCATTCCTTCACCTGGTTTTCCCCCTTATGGTATGCCTACATCGATGATGGTAGTTTTACAAACTAACCCGTCGACTTATTCTTTGGTACCCCACAAGTTCCACCTATACCCACTCCGCAGGCGTCAAATATAAGGCTTGTCGAAACACCAGGAAATGGGGCTAGGCCACAAAACCAACGACAAGTCCCAGATCGGGACGAAGAAGAGCGTATCGACCATAATGTTCCAAGAATGATACAGCGTCACCAAGACGCGGACCAAGTTCTTAGAAATGTCCAACACAACCCATATATTGGCCATAATAATATTTCGAATGTAGTAGAGCAAATTTTGGCTCAAAATGGTCTCAACATAGGACTCCATAGGCCTAATTTCGTGTCCCCATTGTCGGAATATGTTAGGCAAACTGAATTACCTAGGGGTTGGAAAGTCCCAAAACTCACTAAGTTCATTGGCGAAATTGGTGAGTCGACAGTTGAGCATGTGGTTAGGTTTCAGACTAAAGCGGGTGATTTATCCAATAACGAAATCTTAAAGATGAAATATTTCCCAAGTTCTTTAACAAATAATGCTTTTACTTGGTTTACCACCTTGCCTCCACAATCCATGCATTCTTGGAACCAATTAGAAAGATTATTCCATGAATAGTTTTATATGGGTCAATCAAATATTAGCCTTAAGGAATTGGTAGGGGTGAGGCGAAAGGTTGTTGAGTCAATAGACGATTATCTAAATCGTTTCAGGTTACTAAAATCCAGATGCTTCACATAATTCCCTGAACATGAATTTGTCGAAATGGCTGCTGGGGATTTAGATTATTCCATTAGGAAGAAACTAGATACCCAATATCTTAGGGACATGGCACAATTGGAAGATAGGGTTCGTCAATTCGAATGTCTAAAAGTTGAGAAGGCCAGAGCAAACAAGTATCATAAAAAAGAAAGAGTTGCATATATTGCAGCTGACGAAATTGATTCTGATATCGAAAGTAGTTATGACAAAAATGAGGTCAACATAGCGGAATTAAAGCCAGGGCCTCCTTATATTTGTAAATTGCTCAAACCTTCAAATGAGAAGAATCTCATTGAGAGCAATAAAAATGATAAGTTCGTCAATAAAACATACACGTTCGACATAACTAAATGTGATAAGATATTTGACCTTTTAGTAGCCGACAGACAGATTATTGTTCCCCTAGGGCTAAAACATTCTCCTTTAGAACAAAAAAAAGAAATGAGGATTTTGTAAATTTCATAATTTTTTGGGTCATAAAACATCTCAATGTGTGCTTTTCAGGGATTTGATGCAGAAAACATTGAAAGAAGGCCGACTACAATTTGGAGAGAAACCAAAATCCTCCATGCAGGTCGACGTGGATCCGTTGCTGGTTGGAGAAGCTAATAATGCCGAGCCTTTAGATGTGATGATGGTCGAAGCTACTGAGGGTTTCGATGGAGGACAGGACGTTGTCGTTGATAGCAAAGTGTTGAGTTCGGTTTACCCCAAAACTGGAGAAGGTTTGCTAAAGTTCTTGGAAAGATGCCACAAAAACAATTCTCAAGTGGGTATTTTTCCAAGGTGCGATGCTGTCTATTATGTGGATGCTGCTAAAAAGATAAGGTTCGACCCTCGTCAGAGTCAGGATCGACGATTCATGCTCGAGGGAGAAAGTAGTGGTCGTCAAAATGAAGTTTATAGGAAGAAATTTGAAAGGCCTCGACCTAGGACTTTCCGTCCCCCATCTGATGTACCCCAAGAGAAGTGGGTAAAGCCTATTAACTTCCAAGGTGGGAAGCGTCCATAATGGCAAGTGCAAGATTATGGAGCAAGTGCTGAAAAATCCAAGAATAGTGGCAAGTCGAAAGATTATGATTATATATCCCCAAATTATAAAGGGAAGAATCCTATGACAGAACACAATGGAGACGTTATTAGAGAAATCAGAAGGTGAGGAAAGAAGCCTCAGCTTTAATTCAGAGGAATTCTGATAAGTCTCCAAAGAAGCCTTACTATAAGAAGTTAACTGAGGAGGAAAAGAGAGTGGCGAATGAGCGCCTGGCAACGGGAGTCGTCCTATGGAAGTATAAGGATGTTGTTGAGATTACTCCCGAGAACACCAATAACTTCGAACGCGAGCCTGAATACACTCCTGGATCAGACGAAGAGTTAGTGGATGACAACTTCGACACAGAATCTGATGAATTGTTAATTGACTGTGTTATTGTCTTTGTTTTGCCTGCAAAGTATGATAGGGTGTCAGAAGTGTCGGAGAATGATGAGGATTTCGTTCAGGACGAAGTTGCTGATTAGAAACCAGTATGTTATTATGTTATGGGAAATGGTGTGGTTGAGGAACAAAAGGCCATCTTTGAGAAACCAGACCATGGAATGACATATCATTTGAAGCCACTGTTTATAAGGGCTAGAGTCGGCGGTGTGGCGGTGAAAAAAGTTTTTATTGATGGCGGGGCTGCTGTAAATTTGATGCCCCACTCTTTGCTTCCAAAGTTGGGTAAGTCTGACAGGGACTTGAGGCCCCATAATAGGGTTCTCTTTAACTATGAAGAGAAAACTAATTTCATACTTGGTGTGTGTCATACAAGTCAATTTGGCAGTTGGTTCTACTATTAGACCAAAATTTTTTACGGTGATCTCATCTAAGGAAAATTTCAATCTATTGTTGGGTCGAGAGTGGATACACGGAGTTGGTACTATTTCGTCTACTCTTCATCAGAGGGTTGCCATTTGGCGGCAAGACGACATTGTGGAGAACATCGAAGCTGACCAAAGTTACTACAAAGCTCATATAAATAAAATTGGGCGGAAGCATTTTGACCAACATATGGCTAATGTGGCGCCTTGTTAAAAGGCAGAAGAGGTGTATTCTGCAGATGAAAGTATTTCCAAATATTTGAATTTGGACCCAAATTATGGTTTCATATGGGACAAAGAAGATCCAAATGAGCCACTTAATGTAGAAAATCCACCGTCTGGGTGGACAATAGTCGACAGTAATGACTGCTGAGTCAATATATTTGGCTCGGATTTCGGCTTATTTAGTCGAAAATAAGTTAAAGATGACTTTGGAGGCCGGAATGGAACAAGAAATGGCTCTAGAGGCCATAGTCGAAAGTGATAGAAATGGTTATCAAAGCTAGAATGAAGATGTACGAGTTGAAAGCTTTAATTGTATCTATGATTACAAACCTTTAGGGTTTGAAAAAGATCCCAATGGCCTGGTTAAAGAATGCAATATCAATACCCCCTTGAAGAAATAGATCTTGGGGATGGGGATATTAATAGACCAACGTACATAAGTGCGAAGATTGGGTGTGAAATGAAGATGAAGCTAGTCAAACTTCTAAAGGAATATAAAGATTGTTTCGCCTGGGATTACAATGAGATGACTGGGTTAAGTCGAAATATGGTTGAACATCAATTACCAATGAAACCTGGTAAGAAACCAATTAAGCAACAACCTCAGAAGCTAGCTCAAGAAATTATGGCAAAAATCAAGCTGGAGATTGAAAGGCTTCTCAAAAGCAAGTTCATTCGAACTGCAAGGTATGTCGAATGGTTGGCCAATATTGTGTCTGTCATTAAGAAAAATGGGACTCTTCGAGTGTGTATAGATTTTAGGGACTTGAATAGTGCTACCCCTAAAGATGAGTACCTTATGCCTGTCGCCGAAATGTTAATTGATTCCGCTGCAAGATTCAACTACTTAAGTATGTTGGATGGATATTCAGGTTATAATTAGATCTTTATAGCCGAAGAAGATGTGCCTAAAACGACGTTTTGAGGCCCAGGTGCTTTAGGTACGCATGAATGTGTGGTAATGCCTTTTGGTCTAAAAAATGTTGGGGCAACATATCAAAGGGTTATGAATTCAATGTTCCATGACTTTATTGAAAATTTCATGCAAATTTATATTAATGATATTATTGTAAAATCTTCCTCGAAAAATGGTCATTTGGACCATCTTCGATAATCTTTTGAAAGAATGAGGAAATATGGTTTGAAAATGAATCCTTTAAAATGTTCCTTTGGTGTTCATGCATGTGATTTTCTTGGGTTCGTTGTGCACAAGAAAGATATTGAGATTAACCAAAACAAGAATAAGGCAATTCTAGAGCTAAAAGCGCCATCGACAAAGAAGCAACTTCAATCTTTACTTGGAAAAATCAATTTCTTGAGGAGATTCATCTTAAACCTAGGTGGAAAGACGAAGATCTTCTCACCACTACTTAGACTCAAGAATAATAATGAATTCAAGTGGGAGGAGGCACATCAATAGGCATTTGTCAAATCAAAGAGTACTTGATAAAGCCTCCCATATTGTTAGCTCATAGTAGGAATAAGAGTATAAAGTTGTATATAGTTGCATCTGATTCGACAATATGAAGCATGTTAGCCCAAGAGGATGAAAATGGCGTCGAAAGAGCCATATATTACCTCAGTCGAATCTTAGTAGATGTAAAAACTAGGTATACTGATATTGAAAAGTTGTTTTTATGTTTATATTTTTCATGTACCAAGTTGAAACAATATATAAAGCCAATTGATGTGTATGTTTCGTTGCAATATGATATTATTAAACATATGTTATCTAAACCGATTCTACATAGTCTAATTGGAAAATGGGATTTGGCGTTAACTGAATATTCTTTAACGTATGTTCCCTTAAAAGCCATGAAGGGGAAAATTGTTGCTGATTTTATAGTTGATCATGGTATAGTTGAAGCATCACAACAAATGGTCGAACATCGCCCTTGGCGTTTGTATTTCGATGGTTCTAGCCATAAAAACGGCGCATGGCTTGGAGTGTTAATTATTTCTCCCCATGGGGTTCCAACCAAAATTATGTACCGAATAAATGGTTTTTGCTCTAACAATGAAGTCGAATACGAAGCTTTAATTAGTGGTTTAAGGCCTTGGTAAAATTAGGGGCAACCCAAGTCGAGATATGAGGTGATTCTAAATTAGTAATTAAGCAGATTAAGAAAGAGTATAAATGCATTAAAGAGAATTTGATCATTTATCATGCCTTAGTAACTCGTTTATTGGAAAACTTTGAATCCATCGACGTAACTCACGTTCCCCAAATAGAAAACCACGAGGCAAACAAGTTGGCATAAATAGCCTCAGGTTATAAAGTTTCCAAAGATAAATTGGAAGAATTGATCGAAGTAAAAGAAAAAGAGGATTCAATTTCTTGACCTTTTGAATGTTTGTCCATGGCAAAACTTACAGGGGAAGGCGAAGCTATTGACCTCGACAAAATGGAAATTGGAGAAATTTTTGCCATAGATAGTATGTTCGATTTGGATTGTCGAAGGCCATTACTTCAGTATATGAAGGATCCAGTCGCAATGACTAACTGGAAGATTAAATATAAAGCATTAAGTTATGTAATTTTGGGAAATGAGTTATATAAAAAGACTTCTTAAGGTATTTTGTTAAAATGTCTTAGTGAAGGCGAAGCATACTTGGAAATATTAAAAGTTCATAGTGGTTCTTGTGGAGCTCACTAGTCGAGTCATAAGATCAAATGGTTATTATTTCGACAAGGCCTTTATTGGCCAACAATGCTAAAAGATTGCGTTGAATTTTCTAAAGGTTGCCAAGAATGTCAGAGATTTTCAGCCATTCAATATGTACCAGCTAGTGAATTGCATGCTATAGTTAAGCCTTGACCTTTTCGAGGGTGGGCTTTAGATTTAATAGGGAAATTAAACCCTTTTCGTCTAAACAACATAAGTACATTTTGGTTGGGATCGACTACTTCACAAAATGGATAAAAGCAATTTCCCTGGTCAATGTCGATCAGGAAGCTGTATTTAGTTTTATACAGAAGTATATTATCTTTAGGTATGGGATACCAGAAACTATTTCTACTGATCAAGGGTCAGTTTTCATTGGTCAGAAAATGCAAGATTTTGCAGTCGAGACAGGGTTTAAGTTGTTGACTTCGACGCCTTATTAAGTTCATGCCAATGGTCAAGTCGAAGCGACTAACAAAGTAGTTATAAATCTAATAAAGAAACACGTGGGTAGAAAGCCAAAAAATTGGCATCAAACTCTGGACCAAATTTCATGGGCGTGTAGGACATCCCCAAAAGAAGCAACAAATACCACACCTTTTCTCCTAACTTTTGGGCACGATGTTGTATTACCAGTTGAGATTTACTTACAATCAACTAGAATCCAAAGACAAGCAGATATTCCATCAGATCATTATTGGGACAAAAGTAAAAAGTGGCGAAAGCATAGAATAAAAAGGTAAGAGCAAGAGTGTTTGCAGCTAATGATTATGTGTGGAAAGTAATTTTACCTATGGATCAAAAAGACAAGTCATTAGGAAAATGGTCACCAAATTGGGAGGGACCATTTAAAATATTACGAGTCTTTACAAATAATGCTTATGAGATTGAAGAGTTAGCTGCAGATCGTCGAATCTTGAGAGTAAATGGAAAGTACTTAAAAAATTATAAACCTATACTTCAGGAAAATCATATAATAGAAACGTAGGCGAAATTATTTAGATTATGGCCAAGAGTGGCCAGAGATTACAAAAAGTTATTTTTAAAGAAACACCATACAAAAGGAAAATTTAGAAAGAAATTACATAAAGCCTAAAACGTTGGGAACTTGTTCTTGAAGTCGACTAGTCTGGTCTTTTCAAAAGTAAGCTTGGAGTTAAGTCGAGACAATCCTAGTTTGAGGTTTTGAATTTTCTCTTTAAGCCCAATGGCTCTTTCTCCATGATCAATTCCTTTTAGAGCCTCTTGATTAACATTGTCAAAGGAAGGGAGGCCTTCGACTTGAGCAAGGGTAGTTTTTTCTTTTTCAAGTTCAGCTATTTTCTTGTTAAGTTCAGCAATTTGAGTTTGATACTCAGAAATTTTGGTGTTGATCTGTTTTTCTTTGTCGGAGTGTTCTTGAACTATTTCTTGAAGATCTCCGACTTTCTTGGCTAAAGCAGCACTGAAATCCCATTATCTGCGTATTTCAAGGATTTTATGCTTTACTTGAAGATAAGTGTTCTTCCTAAGTATTAGATCTCGCCAGATCTGGTCGAAGTACGCTTCAAAATCAAATAAATATTGAGGAACTGGCGCAGGAAGTGATGCCTTGATAATTTCATCAAGCATTTTTCTTATCTCTCCACAAAGACTATCTGATTCCTCAAGAACCAATAGAAAGTTAGGTTCAAAAATGTGGTCTCGGAGTTGACAAATCAAAGATACAATTGGAGCATCAATTTCGTCTTCTTGGGATTCGACTTGAGGTGGAGTACTGACACTAACAGAGAATTCTTTAAGTTTTTGCAGGCGCAAGAGGGCTTCTAAAGGATTAGTCCTTTTCAGGTCCAAGATCTCTGATTGATTGAGGGAGCTGTTAGAAGTATCATCTTCAACCACGATGTTGGCTTGAACCTGGAATTGGAGTGGTTGTTTTGGTGAAAGGTTGAAGATCATTCTCTTTATCAACTGGGAAAGGAACAACCTGATTACCAATTGTTGGAACCATTTAGGCAGTTTCAGAATTCCCTTTAGTTGTGTTTTGAGTAACAACTATAGCTTCTTGGATTCGTCCAGGAGGGGTGTTGGTTGAATCAACAGCACTTTCAAAAGCGTCAGTTTTCTGTGGACTTAGGTGGATGGTATTTTTTGAACTCACCTTAGCAGCGCCATCAGTGTTCTTAGGAGTTTGGTTAGAAGCATCCAAAGTCACTGTTGGTTCCTACAAACAGATAGTTTCGACTTAGTGTAAGTAAAAACAGTCAAAGTCAAGAAATAGTGTAAAATAATTGAAGTCTTTACCTCGGTTGAAGCCTTCGACGAAAATGGATCATTCTGGCTACTCGCAACAGGTTTTGGAGGAGGTGGAGGTTTCTTGGTAGTAATTTTCTTCTTCTTTTTTGCTGGAGTCAGAACAAGAGGTCGAGAAAAAATATCGCCTTCATCATTGTGCGGTGAAGTGGTTTCCCCATAATCATCACTTATGATTAACTAAGTGAGAGTGTAAAAATAGCATGAGAATGTTATTAGATAAGGTTGATTCGGCAAGAGATGAAAGAAGCACGAAAGAATTTACCTTTCTCACAGTAATTGTCTTGGGTTTTTTGACGATGGCAGTAGTGTTCGAGCTACTCTGACATTTTCGACCCTAAGAATAAAAGTTAAATCAGGAAAATACAGCACAAGAAATATTCTCACAAGTCAATATAGAAATACCTGTCTGGTTAGGGGTTGTTCAGCTTCAACAACTGGGTCATCACCATCGAGACCTGTGAAGGCAAAAGGTTTTTTAAAAATATAATATTTTCTTAATAAGTAAAAGGAAGTTGAGGTCGAGAAAGTTTACTTATGTTTAATCTATCTTCTAACGCAGCGAAGGCAGTATTCAACTTGTCGACAAAAGAGGGGGCATCAAATAGTTGGTAGTATTGACACCACCAATGCTCGAATTCTCCAGTCGCCAGGTAAGAAGTGTGATAGGTGAATTTTGGGAGCTCCAAAAATTGTCTATTGTGAAAATTTAGACAGTCCACATGTTGTCGAGAGGTGAAGGTTCTCCCCGACCAACAAATGTCATTCTCACAAGTGTAAAGACTTTTTGGTAACATTTGACTGAGGCCAAATTGTCGAGACACCAAGTTGGGTTGATAACTTGTAAACCCATAACACTTTCCAGTCGATTCTATTCTATAGGATAGAAGAGTCGGAGTAAAATATGATGCCTAGACGACATTTAGGTGAGCCTGTGTTGTCGGTGTCTTTCCTGGAAAGATAGCTCTAAACCAGTTAAGGCTCAAACACTTGTTAGAAAATGGAGCCATAGATAAAAGGAAAACCTTACAGTCTGAGAAAAGTTTGACGAACTTCATGAAATTTGTCTTGTTAGATTCACACTTAGGAGTCTGCAGAGCGAGTTTGACGCCTTCGACACGTCGATCGTGCATAACTTCCATGATGGCTGGTGATACGGTGAAACCAATATGTGACTCAAATGTGGCATTCAGCCAATGTTGTAATAACCAGTAGGGTCCTGATAAAGACAGTTGTTTTGGAGTCGAATGAAGGTGTTTAATCCTTAATGAAGCTAAACCTAATGCATGATAGAGGTAGGCTAATAAAAGTTTTCCTAAAGAGATCTTTCGACCTTCATGTATTTGAATAGCCATGGGAATATAAGCTTTTGCTACCTGAAGGGATCCAGGACAAAATAATAAATATGATAACCAGAAGGTTAAAAAAGCTACATGTTCTTCATCAGACACTTCAGCATTGTCTATAACATGGTGCTCCATAATTTATTTGGTGATAGTGGCGTTATTGAAGTTGAATTCCATTTCCGTTGGAAGTGTAGGGTCGAAGATTTCCCCTAAAGGAAAAAGCCTCGTAATAGCCGCTACGTTGAAAAGCGTAGGGGTCATCATTCCACAAGGAAGATGAAAAGTGTTAGTCAAGCCTTCCCAAAAGAAAAGAGAGGCAAGTAACATGCTGGAGTTAACCTTATGACCATTCCTCGACAATTGAATGGCCTCGAAAATGACTAGTTCTTCCCACCTTTGTTGTTTCTTCGCCTGGACTTTGTTAAGCCAAGCTAAGTAATTTTTGTTTCCAAGGGGTGGAGTCGAACGGAATACTCTCATCGTAGGATCCATGAACTTCAAGTCTAGTTGACGGGTTTTCTCAAATGCAACGAGCATAGTGAATGCAAAAGAGGGAAAGAACGATTGTACCTTACGAGGGTGTGACCGGTGATCTGGATACGACCCTGAGAAAGACAAAATCTTGTCAGAAGCTTGAAAAGGAATCAACATTTGATTCTTCCAAATAGTGACTTTTGCTTCATCTGATGCGGGTTAGGGAGAAAAATCTAACCCTTTGTCTTCTTCTTCACGGGATATAATGGCGGCCAGAGGATTGGCACCGGTGTCGTATGCAGTGGACATGGCAGCCATTGTTAAGAGCTTTGAGAGTTAAGAGTTGGAAAGGAAAATTTTCAGAGAAAATGGTAGAATGCAGGTGAAGAAGAGTTTGAAAGAAAGCGTTAAGAAGCTTTTATAAGGAGGTTTTTGACCCAGGGATTGCGTCACCAAGTAAGGGTGTGAAAAGAAACGTCATTTCAACTGTTTGGGAAACTGAAATAAAGAAGTGGTGGCAGTTAATATCACACGATTTAGGAGTTAGGCAATGATTATTATCTTGGAAATCGTGGAATAATTATGGCGTTGACGTCAGTTATGGAAGTCGAAATTATGAGGAATTCAAAATGCCATCTTTCTCCTTTAAACTCTAGTCGAAACTGGCCTTTTGAAGGGGCAATTTATTACTATGCAATTTCGACTTACTATTTAAAGTATGATTGTGAAAGCATGTCGATCCAAATAGAGAAGGTTTGAAAAACTTGTTGAGTCGAAGAGCCTTCGACCTCAGATAAGGTTTATAGTCGATGGTAAGGTTTCACTAGTATTATACTTAGAAGAAGGAACTGAGAAATACTCATGTGTTTAGTAGAATCAGTCGAAGGTAATGGATAAGACCTGACTTTTGTTTCTCTAGAACACGTGGAGGTCTGGTAAGCAAATATTTCATAATCGAGACACGTGTTGGCAGATGCTTGGTCGACCGTTAGGGTAGTTATTGTTTCAGAAATCTATATAAGCAGTGTTGTTTTTAGGTTTTTGGGTCCACATTTTTATGTTACAAAAGAATACTCTAAATCTCTGTGCAAAAATGGGAAACGAGTGTTACTTTCTAGAAATGTACGTATGCATACCATTTTAATCATTATGCAATAGATTTTTGTTTTTATCTTTTACACATATTTGGATTGTTTTTTGGTACTTTCATTTCCTGCCAATTTTTCCTTACATGCCTTTATTTTCTGTCATGCCTTAAATTCCGTGCACAACATCTTCTTAATAATTTGTCTTTTACGCATTAAATATAAGTCAAACCAAAATAAGAACAAAATATAGCACAATGGAGTTCTGGGATTAACTAGTTGATCATGCAAAGTAACCTTTAAAAATAAACTAGCGGTTGGTTACCAAAATTATGGATAAACAACGACGAGGTTGTTTTTTTATTGCATATTTTAATTTAAAAAGTTTACTTACAAATAGTTGAAATGAATTTTAACGGTTTACTAAATTGTTGTTTTTTTGTTGTGATGGTAAAAGATGCCCATAAAATCCGTGAACCATTCGAGAAAAATATTTGATCTCTTTAAACTGCGGGCTCAGTAGTTTAATGATGTTGTTGCTAGATCCGGTCTTGGCGGATTATGCTATAACGAATATTTCACCATTAGCCACAGCATGCATGGGGCATTTACCGAAAGGTGGCACAAAGAGACGTCGTCTTTCCACTTTCCTGTTGGGGAGTTGACGATCATACTGCACGATGTGGCATGTCTGCTCCACCTGCATATCAGAGGGAGATTATTGGACCATTCCCGGATACAGAGGGTTGAGGCCATCGAGTGAATAATGGATTATCTAAGTATAGACCAATATATGGCCGATTTTGAGTGTAGGACGACGAATGGGGTGCATATCCGGTTCTCCGTCCTAAAAGAGATTTATGAGAATCACTTGGTGGCGGCAGCGGAGTCTGAGGAGGAGGCTGATGGGGTCTTTGTTGAGTACCACCGAGCATGTGCGTTGCGGTGTTAGTTCATGTTCTTGGTTGGCACGACCCTCTTTGTGGACAAAAGTGCAACCTACGTGGACATAACATGCCTCTTGTACTTTATTGATTTGTCTACAGGTCATGAGTGGAACTGAGGGGCCGCCATTCTGGTATACCTCTACTAGAAGCTTAATGAAGCGTGCAACTAGAGGATCAGACAATTGACTGGCTATTGCACACTCCTCACGATACACTTCTTTTTAATTATATCACATTTAAAGTGTTATTTGTTAAATTGTAACATATGTTTATATTCGTGTTTCTGAGCTGGATCATCTCGTACTTCCACCGCATTCATGGCTACGGTCCTGATCCCTTGTACACTAACATCATGCCTAGGGCTGCATAATATATCCTCCATAGGGGGGATCAGAAAGTTGAGCCATTTCGTGTATACCTCGATCGTAGTACTCACGATGACATCAACTAGACGCCCTTCAGTGATTAAAGTTTATTGGGTAGGAGGCGGTTGACAGAGGGATCATGCAGTGGGGCGGTCCAAAGGCGATTGCCATCATGGAGAGGGTTGTGAGTGACGCGTCTAGTGCGACGGCGTATAGGAGGCAGAGGAGGCGCATGGAGTTAGGATTAGGCATACTCAGTAGTAGTAGTAGTAGTAGTAGCCTATGTTTTATTTATGACTTTTTTTAGTGTTGTAATATTTCTACATTTCGCACTTATCCAAACAATTATTTTAATATTTTATTTTAGTCTACGTTTTTTTTATTTGCATTACATTTTATCAGTTCAAGTTATTACGTTGCTCCGATTATAACAATGTAAATTTTTAGTTTTTATCAAAAAATAAAGACTCAGAGCACATTTGGTGCATATCCGATACTCGTTTATGGTGTTTTCGAATATGCATATGCAAAACAACTTCTTATGTTTTAATTCCCATGTTTAAAAAATAAAACTTGGAAAAAACATCATTTCGGATATGTATATCCAAAACATCTTAAAATGTGGGTGTCTTCCGATATGCATATCCGAAGGGTATTTTGGGGTTTCTATGGGTGTTTTTCACCCTATATGGGTGCAATGAGTGGAAATTAAATGTCATAGACAAAAGTGGAAATTGCCTTTAAATCTGTCTAAAGGAATTCTGGCCCGTTTTTGCACTAACCATCCATCCACCAGTGGAAGTTGCCTTTAATATCTGTCCGAAGAAAATTTTGGTTAGTTTTTGTACTAAACATCCACCAGTGGAAGTTGCCATTAAATTTGTCTCAGTCTACTGAAAGTTTGAATTTCGAATTAAAAATATACAGCAATTCATGAAGTGGTGCATAATGTAATTATAGGTGAACCATTGCAATCTTATGCTGAAAAGGTGTTGTTTCATCAAGAGTTGCAAACCTGTGAAACAACATCATGCATGACCTATAAATACACAATTCATAATTCGAAAATTATTCATTCAATTAGTACATCCTCTTCATTATTCCAGACACTCTTCCTTGCATTCGATTTCTTCACCAATCTTGTGCAAAATCGATTGACAGGCTGAATTATCCTGGGTATTCTAGATTTCCAAACTCTAAGAAAATTAAGAGAGTTATTGAAATACTTTTAAAGAAAGTCATCTCGTTTATGATTCAAACCTGGATCCATTTAACTTTACCGAAATTTCTAACAGTCTTAAATGTATTTTCATAATGGCTTAAGATGCTGCAGTTTCGAGCATCAAAGTTATGAACCGGAACCTTGTCAAGTTGAATCTCTTTGATGGAACCAACTGCATCAGATGGAAAGACAAGATGACATTCCTATTGACTTCCCTGAAGGTTCACTATGTCTTAGATCCTAACTTAACACCAATTCCTGAACCAACAGAGAATCACTCTAAAGAACTCAAGAAGGAGCACGAGAAACATAAGGAGGACAAACTGTAACATCTTGTTTTTAGTTTTTATTATTTTATTAATTATTTTATTATTAGTTAATTATTTAATTATTAGGTGGTATGATAATTATTTAATTGTGTGTTAGTATGTTAATTGGGTTATTTGAATTATTAGTATAATAATGAATTAATAGCTATTTGGCCTAATTATGAGAAATAGAAGTAATAAGGGGGTGTGTATTAGTAAGCACAATAACTAAATCACTAGATACTAATAATGAGATTAGCAAACATACCTTGTAAACACAGCCAGATACACTAGCATGGAAACATTCCTGCATAAGAAGGAATGAAATCAACATTAATTTGCAGTCATCCCTATCATAAGTTATTATTTCCCTTCATGATAATTGTGGGAGCAAATTATATATTAAGTTAATGCAGTCTTCTATTTTTGAACCTAATCAGGTAGTGTTAGCTATTAGTGTAAAAAAGAAACTATATTCCTCACTATTTAGTGTCAATAATTATCTACTGTTCCATATTACTAATCTACTATCAAGTGCAATGTCATACTTGGCTTCATATGAACGATTACCTTGGAAAAGTACATAGAAAAATGAAACAATTCAAAAAATTTATGTACAACATTTTAACATATTACGACATACCTTGGTTCTTTCATGACAAGTAGATGAAAGGATTTCCTTTGAACCCGACACATTAACTCTGTCTTCCTTTAAAATATCTATAGATGGCCTCCAGTTTAAATGATTGATATAGTTGATTTTCTAATGCACGCCACTATCTGTGATTTGTACTTCTCAACAGTGTCATGGCCATTAAGTAATTAAGACTAATACCTCTTATTGAACAAAGACACTACCATTAACAGCCATATATATAGTTTAAAAAGCACACTAATTGCTAAATGCATAACACATACAATCAAATAATTGTGCATTCACATTTTCAGCCCATAATAAAGAAACTAATGAAACTGGTGATCTTCTTAAACTCCCATGAAAGCTCTACACTGTGATAGATGCTTCAGCTATTCGAGTCAAACAAACAGAGGCATGTTCCAGGACCTACAAAATTTAATTGCATAACATGAAAATATAACCAAATTATTAATATGGGTTATAGGGATCAAAACTTACCTTGGATTATACAAAACCTTATTAATAGCTAACTATGGATGTTGCAGGGAAAAATAAAGTGTTTGTCACATGAATATTCTGATGATAACAAAACACATGGTTACATTGGAATCATGGTACTGGAGGAGGTTCGTCAGAAGAGGAACAACCTCCATTACAAACTCAGCTGCATCTGAAGGAAGCTTCTTCACATCTTAGCAGCAGTAAACAAAGCAACACGCTGAAACATAGAATTTTATCAATATACGCTTCCTAGCTGAAGTGCCTATCGCCAAACGATGATAATGACAGGCTATTGCTGTCAAAATACCTAAGGCTATATAGCCTCCGTCACTTTTAACAGCATACACAACCATATAATGTATAAGACGATGTTCATACCTAACAATCAAGAATGTGAATTTCCAATTTACTTGCAAAAGAAAAGATCTTGAAAAGCATGATAAGCAACTCATCTAACCATATTCCCGCAGCTTTAATTTTATAACTCCATCGGGTGTCATAATCTTCCTGGAAAATATCCTTGAATGTTATAGCTACACAAAAATGACATGCTGTAAAATATAGTTATGCAACCAAAGTAAATTGAGCAAACCATAGTCATCCTAGAGTTTCCTGCCCATTCTTCTAATTAAATATTATAAGCTTTGGGGTGTTCAATTTAAAAATCATCAAATGTCATAATATATTTCAGGAAACTTTGAGTTTCATTATTGGACAATGTTATTGTTAGGAACCCAAAGTTCTGCTTCAAGCTCCATCGATACTATTAATAGAACCTTAATATAACACTATTGCTAATATATACTGGTGCTAACCCTCTCTTTTCCAGAGGATGTGGGCCATGACAATCCAAAGTTCAGCTGAATTGCATCTCTTTTGCATCTCTTTTTGCTGAATTGTCTCCAATGCCATTCTTATATAATAAGAGTGTGAATCTCAAGTGAAATGTGGCTGGAAATTGCGGATTCTTGAACCAAGTGACTGGAAAAGGCAAAGCAAAAAGTTTCATGGGTTTAAATTGCAAAGCTTAAATTGAGGTAACTATAAGCATATGTGTCCAATGCGGATGCAGACGCAATTATGGTTGTGTTGCATCTGCAATTGCCAACCGAGAATTGAGGAATTCCCACTCCCAATTTACAATCATAACAAATTTCAAACCAAAAACTAATATCAGATTAGTATTACACACAGATCTATTACCTGTTGAATTCTATGAGTAACATCTTCTTGAAGACACTTTTTCCCATTTTGATCAGTAACATGAAAATGTGAAAATCATCAACAGAAGAAAAAAAACACATTTTTAATGAAAAATCAATGGTGATTTACTAATTAATTGATGAGAAATCAAGAATTATTGTAAAGATTATATTATACCATCCATAAACCATTCTCCATCAGATGAAATATAAGTTCTTCTAACAATGAGATTCATATCAGTAAGAACTTGAACAACTTCCAACTAACTTCCACGCTTATTAGCACTATCAACCTACCACACAATTCACATCAAAATAATCGGTAAACCAAAATGTCCCTTATGAAATTAACGAAATATTAAGACTAGTAACGTTTAAATTTCAAACCTTTATCAAAGTGGTTGTTCTACTTGAAGAATTATCCACATTCACTCTGCAAAAAAAACACAAACATGAAATTCAATTAAGTTCAAAACAACACAAATAGAAGATTAATAATTCATCATTAGGGTTTATGTGAAGGAATTAGAATTTTTAAGGGGAATGATTCAAATCATAAATATATATATATATATATATATATATATATATATATATATATATATATATATATATATAAAGGCCTCATACAGTTTCATAGAACAATCATGGGCCTAATCTTTACTACAAATCACAAATAAACTTTGGTTCACAATAAAGAGAGTAGGAATAAGTTAACCGTTGAGTCACATTTTTTCACTGCAGCAACTCAACAATAACATCAAAGTTATGGTTCAGTACCAGGGGATTGCGATTCACACAAGATCAAAATGAAACATTAGTAAAGCCCGATACAAAATTTCTTCAGGCTTGCTAATAGTATCAGAAAACCCTAAATCTGTCAACATAAAAAGATTCAATGCACAGTTCCCAAAGAGGAGACTATTGTTCACCATCTGCATAACCCAGTCGTAGAATACAGAACCAAAACCCTAAAATTCCATCATCATCATCATCCTCATCTATACAAATTTTCCAAAAACAATGAGAAGAAAGAAAAAGAATGCAGTTCATGATAATACGAAAACTAACGTTCATGAAACCCTATTTCATCACCATCTTCCCCATTTTTTACACAAACCCTTCAGAAATTATTGAGAGAAGAAGAGAGATTATAGAACTCAAAATACTAAAAACAAATAAAGATCTCACAAATTTGTTGTGACTTTCAGCGTCACCAACATCATCATCAATTTTCACGATCGTAACCCTCTGCAACAACCATCAACAGTTCATAATCAACATCACGATATCATCAGCAAATGTGTTCATCGCGAACTCAGCAACAAACCCTCAACGAACAACAAACCCTTCAACCAATAACCGGCGCCGTTTCATCGGAGAAAGCGGTTGCACCACCGTTCACGATCGAGAGTGGATGAGAGTTTTGTATGAAGATGCAGAGGAAGAAGAAACAAATCGATAGGAAGAGAGCATCACGTTTTTGGAATTGGAATAGAAACCGTTCGGTAGAAGAAAGAGAACATGAGAAACAATTTTTGGAATTGGAATTGGAATAGACACGTGAAACAGAAGGTTGAGAGAATATAAGATTGAGGGAGCTGATGTGGAAAATTGTGGGAAGAGATGCTGATGTGGCAGCATGTATGATAGGAAAAAGCTTTAGTTTTCTTATATGATAGATTAATTATAGTTTTAGATTTAGAACTTAGCCTTAGTCTAATTCTAGTTTAGTTTTATTAGTTCTTTAGCTTAGATTATAATTAGAAATAGTATAGTATTTTAGTATACTTGTAGTTTAATTCTTTAATTTCTTTAAAATTATGCATGCTTTAGACTTGAATTTTTTTATATGCTTTCATTATACTTTGATACTTATTTCTTACCTGATTATATGTTGATCTTTTATCCTGGTAACTTATTTTTATGCCACCAAATAAAACAAAAACATCTTTCTTAATTAAATTAAAAATACTTAACAATTACGAGGTGAATTATATGCCATGAGCCTTAAGTAGCGGGAAAGAACGAGAAGGTGTTTTCTTAAACTTGTTCTGAATACTTTTGTGTGTGGGACGCTTGACCCATTCGTGCAAAGTATTTGTTTCCACTCATAGACTTTAGTAGGATTCAACTCACAAACAATTTCACAAATAAATGTTGACGAAGAACTGGTGGTGCATTATTCTCAGTTCTCTGTGTAGTTACGTGCCTCTTGCATAGGGGATCTGAAGGTGGAGAAAAACATAATAAAGGGGGGATTGAATTGTGTTCTTTATCAATTAATATTCCCTTTCTTTTTGACGTCTTTTCTTTCTTTCATTTTATCATCTATTGGATTATGCTTTTGATGTTGCGGCAGAATGAACATGTAGAGCTACATAACCAATAAGATGTTCATTTTAACTTCTAAAGGATATCAGAACTTCTGACTTGTTCAGTACATTTCTGCAGAACTTTTGTTTGAATGTTCTAAGTTAAAATGAATAGAGCAGAAAGTAAAAGACACGTTTATTTTTATCCTAGTTCACCTTTTGAATAAGGCTACCTCGAGTCCACCTTCTTCAGGTGATTTGCCTCTCAACAGAGGTTTTAATCCACTATAGCCAATCTTGATTACAATTGCACGATCCTCCATCGTGACTAACTATCCTGCACAGCCAACTGCTGTGACTAACCCTGCATAAGCTACCCGCGAGTGACTAACCCCTAGATGACTAAACCGTTCAGTGATCCCAACGGGATATAACATTTATCAATCTAGTAACTTGCACAACAACGCCTTGTAACTAACTCCCTGCACAGCTACCTGCTGTGACTGACTGCAATGGACTGTTCAATGATCTCCACGAGATATAACATCCATTGACTCCTGGACTCCTGACCTTCACTTGGTCTCCAAGAGAATTCCACAATGACCTCAGTCAATTGTATTCTCAAGCTTCTGACCTAAACTGGTCACTCAAGGCATCTTCTGGAGATTACATAAGTGCTTTTTAGCTAAGCATATTTCTCTTATTCTTAAATACATTTGTTTACGACTCACTGACTAGAAGTCACTTCTGGAGCTTAAACAATCTATTAGAAGCTTCTAAGATATAACACACTACGAGCAACAACTCTATGTGTTTTACATTTAAATACAAGAACCAAAATATCTTGTAGTCTTCTTGTCTTCAACTTCTGTGTGAGATCTTCTTCTTCTGAAAGCACATAAAGAGCAGCAGCTCTTATGTTGGATGCTTCTATCTTGATCTTCTTCTTCAAATCTTATTAAGCTAATTTAGAGCAACAAATCTATTGTTGATTGCTTCTGATTTGATCTTCAGCTTCTTCTTAAGCAGATTCAGAGCATCAACTCTATTTTGAGTTGCTTCTTCATATGATCTTCTGAAAGCAGAGTTATAGTAGCAGCCCTAGTGAATTACTTCTTCATATTGATCTTCAGCTTCTGCTTCTTCAATACTGATCTTAAAGCCTATTACAGCTGATGACATATTGATAAACATTGGAAAACATGAAACACTTCTACGAGCTACAACTCAGTGTCTTCTGTTTTATATGTCTTTCAATATGATCATTTAACCACATGATCAAGTATTCTTGGATATATTCTAACTCCATTGGAGGATACTGCTTAATAGTAGATTTTCTTCTTCTTCATCTACTGAGATACTTCTTGTAGGCATGTGATGTGTATTTCAATATTTGATTCATCATACACTTCGTGTAAGTTATCTCTTGTGTAACTTCTGATGCATGACTTCATATTTCCTTACTGATACTTTCATGCTCAGTTTCTCACTACAGATTTTCTTCTAGAATATTTCTTGTTCTTCACTCTGTAAATGTATCCTGGATACATACTTTGATGCTCATTCTAGATGCATACTCAGATGCATACCAGAACGCACATCTTCACGATTTGAAGCTTGGTCTATTTATAGAGCTTCGTATGTTACCGTTGGAGTTTAGCCGTAGATATTTGAATATTGCTTTGAAGGCCTTCGTCTCAATTTGCTCATGAATGATGAATGTTGCTCTTGGCATAACCTTATCTTCAACATGATGATTATAGTGGATGGTGTGTTTCTTTGTTTAAGCTTATCTTTCCAATGCACTGCATGTGGCTTGCTTCTTCAATCAACCTTGGGAGTTCTTCCACTTAATATTGCAACTGTTTTGCTTATGATGAATTTTCTAACGGTTCTCCCTTTGATTTTAAGCTCTTTGTATTTTATTCAATTTGTATGCTGAGTTGTAGGGTTTCATTGGCTTGTACGTGACTTCTACCGATGTTTGTATTTTATACGTCACTGTATCGTAGATTCGTAACTTGTAAATTCAGAACCTCTGATCTTTCTACTTGCGTGATCTTCTGATGTTTGTAAAGCTTCTTGTAATGATTTTTCTTGTTCATTTCCTTGCAGCTTCTGATGTACTTTCTTATTGAGGCTTTATTTGATATGATGACTTTTAGCTTTCTTCCATCTTCTGAATGTTTGATTCTTCTTTCATATTTGATTCAGTTTCTGATATAGTTTTTGTACTGTGATTCTGATGCAACCTGTATAAGCATAATATCTGCACACTAAATGAAACTATTAGTAATAAAATTGTTACTCATAAAATATATGCTTGTTATCATCAAAACTAGATCCTGAACATAGATTCTCAATCTTGTTCTAACAAGATCATTTAGCTATACAACCCCTAAGAATCGAGCACAATAACACCAAACTCTTTTTTCATTAATAATATCAAAAATAAACTATTTTCATAAAAGAACTGTTATAATCTGTTCCTTAGCAGTATGACTAATAGTTTCGAACATCCGAACTAGGATCAAATAGCTCACGTCTAAAAAATTCTAGGATATGATTATAACATCGTTACCTAAAATACACAAACAAACAAAAACAATTTTTTAGACGAACTACTTAGTTCTAACTTCTCTATTGCACTATGGGGATACGTAGGCCCGAGGTTTAAACATTGAGGCATGCACACTGTAATGCCCGAAAATTCGATTATTCGCTTAATCTAGACGTTCAGAGTGTTTAGTGAAGTTTTCGTATTTTGAGACGATTTAGTCGGTATTAGTTCGGGATAGCGGATTGATATTTAATCAAGAGTTTTGATATTTACAGTATTAGAAATATTATTGGAATAATATTTGAAGTTTTGGGAATTTTCTGAGTAATTAAGATTAGACCGGAAATATTCGATTTAGTCGAATTTGGATTGTCGGTGTTATTTAAGGGCACATTTGGAATTATTAAATTGAAGTCGGAAAATAATATTAAGAATAATATTATTTATAAGTCGGAATTATTATATCGGTGGAATACTATTTAAAGTGATATATTGTTATTTTGAGTTATTATTCTTATTGGGCCTAAATTAGTTTGTGAAAAAGAAGTGAAAGACTAAGCCCAATTAGAATGATAAAATTAGGGTTTTAGAGATGAGAAGGAGTAGTTGTCATTTTTGGAGAAAACAAGAAGTTTGAAGAGAAGGAGGCAAGGCAAGAGGAACAAGCTTGTAGATTTCCATCCCAATCGGAAGTGTGAATCGGAGACCCATTGAATTGCTTTCATTTATAAGGTAAGGGTGGGTTTCTCTTCCTATAATGGGGCTCATGAACAATTGTGTGTGGGGATTGGATATGTAGATTTATTACTTTTGCTTGTGTTGATTGTTTACTGGAAAATTAGAAATCTATAAGATATATATTGTTTTCTCTTAATTGGTGTGGTTGTTGTTTGAAATTGTCATGTTAACTTATTCCGGAAATTGAAATTTGTCATCACTGTTTGTGTTAATATTCGGATGTTTTTGGTTGTTGCTGTTACTATTATAAACATTGAATGTTGAAAAATATATAAAGCGAAATGGCTAAAACAAGTGACGGACTGCAACAATGTAAGATGTGTGTGCTATTTTTCTTGCTGTTCCATTATTTTCTTCATTTAATCTACAATTGGAAATGTGGTTTGTCATGTTTGGAGACGCGGGCCTCCATGTGGAAATGGCCGCCCCACTCTGCATGATTTCACTTTTACTTGTTCCATCCATTTTGTTCTCTTTTGTTGCTACTAGTATACTGCAAAATTAGGATAAGAGTGGTTCTGGTAATAATTAAAAGAAATAGGAAAATATAATGGTGTAACTTAGATGGATCACATGATTAGAAACAGTTCTAATTATAGAACTAATAAATAGTCCCGTTTGATCGAAATAGCCGAATTAAGCGGTATAATTAGTTGCCCGGAATTTGATGAAAATTTACGTGGTAGATAAGTTTAATTAGTAGATTAACATGGTGGTGTTATTTTGTTGAAATTGTGATATTTTACGAATCGACTGAAATTGTGTTTGGTTTAAATATTCTTTATAAATAAATTATAATAATTTAATAGAATTGTCAATAGAGTTGTTAGAGTTGTCAATAGAGTTGTTAGAGTCGACAATAAGTTGTCAGAATTGTTTTGAATTATTAAGAGTCATATTTTTATTTGTTTTGAGTAATTCTGACATGTTTAGAGTTGTCAGTGTATAACGTCGGTGTTTGTTTTTTTATTGGAACTTTAACAATTCATATCTTTTGAACCGTAACTCCGTTTGAGTCTCCGTTCGAGGCGTTAGAAAGCTAGCGTGATATTCTTTTCAATAAAAAAATGGTTTTGAGCAATAGAATGCTATAAATTGGAAATGGAGTAGAAATTGAAGTGAATTAAATTAATATAGTTTGATATTAATTGGTTAAATTAATAGTTAAATTAATTGCAATGAGTTTAATTGATTAGAATATACTTGAAGTTGGATCAATTATTCGGTTTGTCGGTAAATTACGGTATTTTGAGGATTCGTCCGTAATTATGTTTTGGCTTGAATATGTATGTTGAGAATAATATATGTATATGCCATGATGTGTGCTAATATTGATTCTCTGTGGTTAGTTGGTTAGCATTAAATTAATGATTAATTGCTTGATGTTGAAAGTGTGTGTTTATGTATAATTGGCAAAAATGAGAATTAACATGAGATAGTATGGTTACTAGTGTTAATTGGATTGTGTGAATCGTAATTGATTAATTGGCCTCTTATATGTTAATGATGTGTGTGTTGCGAATGTTGTGTACAATTGGTGGATAATTCATAGAGTTAAATTATTGAGATATGCGGAAAGTTAAGATGGTAGAGATGATCTTAATTGCATATATTTGTGATATTGTACATACATTCATATCATAGTGTGCCTTGAAACACAGGTGGATCTGCTTTGAAACACAAGCGGGCTTGGATTCTAGAGTGAATCGGAAGCCGTAAACTATATGTTTACAATTGGTGGACTTTGGTCTTGTCCGGATCGGAAGTGTGGCTTAGATTCTAGAGTTATGAATCAGAGGCCGGTGAAACTTAGAATTTCACATTGGTACCACATGCATAGTGTCACATGTTTCATTGAGCCACATTAGAGTTATGTGATAGTTGATTATGTGCATTATGTTGTGATGATGTGTGCATGAATGTGATAATTGATTATGTGCATTATGTTGTTGTGATAAGTGTACGAGTGAACAATTGATTATGTGCATTGATGTTGTGATGCTATGTGTATGAGTTTGGTAATTGATTATGTACACTTGGTGTTGTAGTGATAATTGTATTAGTTGATAATTGAGAAGGGGTGATGTTTGAATACGTAATTGGTTAAATGCGAGAATATGTGATAATGATGGATTGTGTATATATTGGAATAATAGTATTTAATCCCGTGATTATTATACGATTGAAATTCGTGCATACTTGAATATGTGAAATTTATTGGATGATACTATTTACATGATTATGACTTGTTGTGCCATGAAAAGTATGAGAGATTAATGAACTGTGGAAGTATGATGTGTATGGTAACTGTTGATACTTGTGATGTAATGATTTTATATGCCTGAATCCTAATATACAATTTATCATGCGCCCACTTATATGATTTGATATCTCACCCTTTTCTCTTGTTTCGCCGTTGCCTTTATATTGATAACGTGCAGGTATTCAAGTATGAAGATTTAGTTGCCGTTACTCGAGTCGGTTGTCGCTCTGATACGTAGCACTCTGGAGGGAACGATTTATGTCATTCATGATGTTGTTGTTTAATTGTGTTATCTTGGTTGAACAAAATGATAAGTTAACTAAAGATATTTTATTGAATACTTGTTTAAGTGATTCTGCTGTGTTTTAATAAAATAAGTTATTTTGTTTCAAAGGTGCTATGTATCCGCTTTATGCGACGAGGTGATTTGTCTTTGAGAATGAATATGTGATACCTCAATTGCTTATTTTGTGAATTTTTATACTCTGATTTTATTTAAATTTCGTGGGTAGAATTGGGGTGTTACACACACTAATTAAAAACTTATTTTTCAGTCAATAAACCAGTAGCACTTTTACAAAACCTTAGCACACAAATAATCAAAATGGTTCCCATTGAGTATAATGGATGTGAAAGGTGTTAATACCTTCCCCTTGCATAACCGACTCCCGTAACCTTATCTCTTCCCCTTGGGTTTTATTGATATTTTCCCTTCCTTCTAGGATAAATAAAATTTAGTGGCGACTCTATCTGTATTTCGAGCGTGTGATGCGCTTGGGTATTTTTTTCCTGTCGCGACACCTTGCAATACTAGACGCATCACAATAGTTGTCGAATGCCTCATTGTAAAATTCAAGACCATTTTCTGTTTTGAACCTCTTGAATTTCTTGCCAGTTTGGTTTTCGACAAGAGTTTTCCAACTTTTGAAAATTTTAAAAGTTTAATCCTTAGCTTTCTGAATGAATACCCATTACTTTTTGGAATAATCATCAATTATGGATAGAAAATACCTTGCACCTGAATGTGAAGGACACCTTGCAGGCTCCCAAAGATCATCGCGAATATAATCAAGGGATCCATGTGTTCTTTGTTTACCTTTGTTAAACTTCACCCTATAGGATTTACCAAATACACAAGTTTCACAAAACTCCAGCTTTTCAACCTTGTCACCACTTAGCAGATTTTGTTTCGATAATTCGACTAGACCTCTTTCACATACATGGTCAAGTCTCTTGTGCCATAGCTCAGTCTTTGACACAGGTTTTGTGGACACCACATATGGTGAACCACTTACAACCTTAGCCTCAAGGGTATACATGCATTGCCTTTTTATGCCTCTCAAGACTTCCTTTGACCCCTTCCTTACCCTTAGGATACCTTACTCTCCTTTGAAAACATATCCTTTCTTGTCGAATTCACCAATATAAATCAAATTTCTCCTAAGATTAGGTACATACCTGACACCAGTCAATAGTTGTATTGACTCATCATGGAGCTTGAATCTTACAGATCAAAAATTGTTGTTTCCTAGCAGCACTGATCCACCATCTTGATCACAAAATTCTTCAAACACATATTTGTTTGAAGTCATGTGCCAAGAGCAACCTGAATCCATGATCCATTCCTTGCAATAATTTCTTCTCGAAACTACAAGAACATCAGATGATTCAAAATCTTCTTGCACAATGGTTGCATTACCATTGTCCTTCACACCATGATTGTTCTGTCAATTAGGGCACACTTTTCGTGTGTGACCCTCCTTCTTACAATGAAAACACCTAATTGCAGAAGTATCACCACCATAAGATTTTTGTTGACCTTTACCCTTCTTCTTTTCAAACTTACCACCTTTCTTCGAGAATTTCTCCTTTACGGGAAAACCTTTATCAACAGACAATGGTTTATGCTTATTCCTCTCATTCAAGTCCTTTGAGTACAAGGAAGATTGAACTTCTTTAAGTGTTAAGGAATCTCTTCCATATAAGAGAGTTTCTTTGAAGTGAGCATGAGAAATGTTAGACAAAGACAACTTATCTAGAGGGAGTGAATAGATCCCCAAATTTAAATTTTAGTTTTTAAAAGGTTTTGAAACGTTAAAAACTATGGCGAGCGGAAGTATCGTGTTTATATCGAAAATCGTCTAAATCGAATCGGTTATTAGAACCTCAGATATGCACACAACCTTTAGTATAGGATAACAATGATATAGACGATTAATCAATTAAATTCTCAATCAACCGTTATAATGAAATCACCTAAGCAACCAATTTCCAATGAGTTCAATAGAAAAATTCAAAGTATCAATTTATCGAACACTTGGCGTGCGATTGATTTTTCAGATTTTTCTTTTAAGTTTGTTCATATCAAAATCCTCTTACAATTTTTTGATTATAAGGCAATCAACAAATCAATAAAACTTTTAACAATCAACGAAAAATTGTTACGAATCAATCGCTCAATTAATGTGTTTAACAATTTGATAATGAAAATTTAAATGCAAGAGATAAAGAGATAGATTGATAGAGAGAGAGAGGACACGAGGAATTGTTAAGGCAGTTCACCGATCGTCCTCGCTACGGCTACGTCTGCCCCCAATTCTTATTTGGAATTAAGATCAATCTTGCTATGCAAAAAACTATTTACAAGAGATGTGAAGCAATCTAACCCTACAAACCATATGTTTGATGTTGATCCTTGCACTTATCTTCCCTTGATATGAGTTTGATCAAGCCACCCAACAAACACCAATCGATTCACAGTCTCGCGTTACTCCTTGCAAGAAATCACCGTTATTCAAAGCTTTCACTCGGTCAAATCCAAATTGCAAGTTGTTGTCACCCAAGACTACCAATTGATTTACCGTCTCACGCCACTCCTTTTTCTAAGAACCTCCTGTTCTTCAAAGCCTTTCACTAGATCGAATCCAATTGTGTAACTCTTGTAAAAAAAACCCCAAACCAACACCTTGATCTTGAAGTAAAAACCCTCACAGTTTTTCAGATGAAACATCCTATGATTCTCAACCCAACCTTAGGTTACAACCAACCTAAATTGAATGTTATCAACCAAGTCTAAATGGCCCCTAAACAATGAATGATTATGTGTACATTGTTTGTGTGTATGCATCGATGCAAGGTTGAAGATGATGAGCAATCTTAGTATGTGTTTATAGTTTCATCAAATAGAAAATAATGCATGTATGATGTATTTATAGTAGTGCAAGTTGGAGGCAAACGGGAAACCTAGAAATGTGAAAAAGAATGTAAATTTTTCAGAAAAATAGCAGCATGTGCCGACACATGTAAGTCATGTGTCGACCTATGTAAATGCATGTGTAAACCTGTATCAAGTCATGTGTCGACACATTCAAACAAAAGCTTATATGCTTTAAAACTGTAGCACATGTGTCGATACATTCAAACAAAAGCTTATATGCTTTAAAACTGTAGCACATGTGTCGACCTGAAAATCGTATGTGTCGACACATAGATAACATGTATTGACATATAAGTTAGGACATATAAATATAAGCTACAAGCTTTATTATTGCAGCACATGTGTCGATCTATGCAATGTATGTGTCAACACATATACTAGTGTTTTGATAAAAAATGATTTTTAAAGCTTGCAACTGACTTTTAATGCTATGAAGCTGATTTTTGATGCATGATACCTTTTCCAAACATGCTTTAACTGCACTCTAAGATCCATAATGCAAAGGTGTACATGATGACTCAGAGATACCTTCTAATGTATATATTACTAAAGTTTTCCTAGTTTTGACATCATACAAAACATTTAGTGGGCAAGTGCACTTACAAGAACGTGGTAAAGTACACAATAACAACAACAAAAGCGCTTGATGTTCTTCATCGATCTTGACATCAATATTTTCAAGATCAAGAATCTCCTTGTTGAATATATCCAACCGCTCAGTCAAGACTTTGTCTTCACTCATCTTGAATGAATACAAAACTTACTTCAGGTAGAGGCGTTTGACCAACGATTTGGTCATGTACAAACTTTTGAGTTTCGATCATACACTCGTCGCCGTCTTCTTCTTCGACACCTATTAGAGAACCTTATCACCAAGGCTCAATATGATTGCGCTGTGGGCTTTCTCTACCATCGCCATTTTCTCCTTCTCCGTTAGCGCAACATCCATGGACGTGGCTCCCTTTAACGCTTCTAGAAAACTCTGTTGAACAAGAAGGGCTTGCATCTTCAAGTGCCACAAACTGAAATCATTCACACCAATGAATTTCTCAATCTCATACTTCGTTGGCGACATCTTCTTATCCACGCTCACCGCACCAGTTTGTTATATCGGAGTGCCGTCAAGAACAAATCAAAACTATGAGAAAGATTGAGTTTCTTGAACAAACACAAGAAACCCTATTAAGTTTCACGAAAGAGAGAGAAGAGGGAAGAAGAAGAAGAAATATTAGGATTGATTGTAATTCTTTTTCTATTCACTTACTCAATAAAAGTTTACAGATCACAAGTGAATAACAGCGATCAACATCTCTCGAACTTAAACAATTGAGCTAAACAAACAGGTCCAATTCGACATGCTAACAAACTTTGCATTATCGACTACAACATGCAAGACTTTAACATCAACACGTGAACAGACTTTGACAACATGCTCAGTCTCTGTCGAACCGAAAAACTATATTTGTCGATATTAGAGTTCGATACAAAATCTCACAATTTGAGTGCAATTTGAATGTGTTAGAAAATGCATATTTAAAATCTAAAATCTAAGAATAATTGTAACTTTTGACGATAATCACCCTTAAAGTTAGAATAGTAATGGGAAAAGATTCTCTGCCAATTAAAATTATGTCCCGTGAAATCTCACCGCTTCAATTTTTCTCAAGTACACAAATAAAATATCGCTTCAATTTTTCTCAAAAGTACACAAATAAAATATATTAAAAAAAAATTAAAGAGTGAAGATTTTCACATAACCCTCTCCGGTAAAAATGTCACCGGAGACAATCCTGATCCCAAAAGTAATACCCTTTTTATATTCAGCCGTTGAGTCATACTCTTCCGGTTTTGAAAATTGAAACCAATGAAGAGCCACACCTACTAATCTTATAAAAACACACAAAAACACCAAAACAACATTTATTGTTTTACTCTTCAATCAATCTTCATCACACTCCTTCACACACCAAAACAAACCATGTATTCTTCCTTCAAATTCAATTATTTCCATTTCTGCATCATCATATTCACATCACACGTCTTCGCTGCAACACCCATTTTGTCATCAACAGATAATTCCTCGTTCAACAACTTTCTAGACAGTGCCAAGAGTCCAGAGGTTTTCAATTGGATGGTCAGTATCCGAAGGAAGATTCATGAGAATCCAGAATTAGGTTATCAAGAATTTGAAACAAGTGAAGTGATAAGATCAGAATTGGATAAATTGGGTATCCCTTATAAACATCCAGTTGCAATCACTGGTGTTGTTGGTTTCATAGGAACTGGATTCTCTCCTTTTGTTGCTTTAAGAGCTGATATGGATGCTCTTCCCATGCAGGTTCATTAATATTACTTCAATTTTCATTCTTTTTTAACTATAAATGCTTCTAATTAACTCAACCCTAAACTCATTTTCAAATTATAATATCATTCAATATTCAATGAGACTCTTAACACACTCTTTTTATAGCTAGGGACTGGCGTCTGGAGTGTGAATTGAATGGTATGATAGCAAATAACCCAACCAATCATGAGTAGTGTTAGGAATGGTTTTAAATTGCGGTTGCAATTTCAGTAATTGCATTGCAGTTGCTGCAACACGCATTGCGGCTGATGCTATGTGAGTTTTGATTGGGTTGTGTTTGAAACACAGTTGAGAGACGCTTAAAGTTATGATTTTTCATTACATTATAAGAAAGTTGGGTTTTGGGATACTGAAAATTTGATGTTTGATGAAAATAACTAAACAAACATGGGTGAAATTGTTTGATGTGGTTCCTAATGCGTTCAAATGTCTGATTTTAAATTACACTGCAATTGCGGTCTGATGCGGTTGCGGAGGTTACCGCATCAGTAATATTGCGGCTGCGGATTGCATTTTAAAACCCATGGTATTGGGAATAAGGATAGACTAACAGGTCTTACGTTAATTTTGTATGTAACTATTTTTTTTTTGAAAACTCAATACCTGATCTAAAGACCGATTAATTTGGGGGATCAATTCTATTTGTAGCGATAGCCTATGTTATACAAACAGGACTAACCTCTCTTACAAGGGTTAAGAATTCTGAAAATTTGTAGACTAGAAAGTGCATGCTCTGGTGTGAGGAATTAGAATTCTGTGTACTTTTTTCTTGGTTATCAATAAGCTATATGGGTCAATAAACCCTGTTTCCCTATCCTTGAAGCTTAGGAATTGTAAGTTCTTAAAAGATAAGATAGACTCAGATACTATCTTATTATTCAGGTTAGGCCTAATCAACCCCTATAAAATCAGTTTGTAAAGTGAAGACTTTCTCCCACTTATAAGCTCGTTTTCAACCCATATCTCATTTAATCTGAGGTTCTTAACAATTTTGTATAGTTACCGTGGTCGCTCTAAATTTTAATTTCTATATGGAGTTAATATATAGGGTTCTGTTATCTTGTTTATCTTTTCTCAAATTTTGCCTTTTGCTGCTATATCATGTCTAAACCTTAGGAAATGGTGGAATGGGAGCACAAGAGTAGAGTACCTGGAAAGATGCACTCGTGTGGTCATGATGCTCATGTTAGCATGCTACTTGGTGCAGCAAAGATTCTCAAACAGCATGAAAAAGAGATACAAGTGAGATCTTTAATATGTCTTGGCTTCTTTACTTTGGTTTCCTTTATGTTTTTAAAGTCAAAGTCCAAAAATGTCAAAGTGAAATATCCTTTAGTTTATACGATACTGGGAAACTATCTTTCATGATACAACTTTTGTCAATCTAGAATATATAATCACCATTCCTTACTGTCCAAGTTTTTATCAACAGTACAAACTTGTCCCTTTTGATGATCTTTACCAGTGTCTTCATGTGAGTATCAATGTCATGATGATCTCTGTGTCTGTGTCAATGGTTTATTTATAGCTCATGTCGGCTACTTTTTTTTATATTGTCTGGTTATTTTAGTCTTCATCCTCATGAATAACTGATAAATTCTTTACTTATTTTTGTCGAAACAAGGGAACTGTTGTTCTTGTTTTTCAACCAGCAGAGGAAGGAGGTGGAGGGGCTAAGAAAATTTTAGACGAAGGAGCATTAGAAAACGTTACGGCTATCTTTGGATTGCATATTGATCCTGAATTACCAATAGGTGAAGTGGCCTCTAGGTCTGGTCCAATAATGGCAGGAAGTGGCTTCTTTGAAGCAAAAATAAGTGGAAAAGGAGGTCATGCAGCTATCCCTCAACAGTCTATAGACCCCATATTGGCAGCTTCTAATGTGATTATTAGCTTACAACACATTGTTTCTCGCGAGGCTGATCCTCTAGACTCCCAAGTAAATATTGCTGATTCTTCATTTACCTTTCGTATTATCCACTTACTTAATACCTAGGCCCGTTTCAGATAAACAATTTAACTCAGCTCTTATGATTAGGCTATTTCTATATCAAAAGATAAAATAAAGTCAAACTATTTTTATATAAGTTATAAGATGTTTTCATAAGCTATCTTGGAGAACTTACTGAAATAAGTTGAAAACAACTTATAAACATGTCATAAATAAGCTGTTTCCTTAAGCTCTTCCAAATAGTAACTTATTTACTAGCAAAAATCAATTAAGTTTGCATGATACTCTCATAATCATTAACAATGTTAAGCAATCAGCATGGTACACTTCTTCATGTTTACTTATAAGCTATATTTGAACATCAGAAAGAGCAAGAAGCAATAGAAAAACAGTAAGACCGTAAGTAGTGAGTGGCAACTTGTTTGAAGAAAACTTCCACCTGTTTCATTTGCATAAAGTGGAAATCTTGTTAGAACTTTTTCACTGTGGAGATAGTTTGACATAGTTTTGTTTTCAAGGATGATCATTGTTGAAGGGCATGCTTGTTGAGGGCGGTGCGATTCTCTTGTTTTCCTTACGTAACACATATTTCCACAGGTAGTGACGATTGCGAAGTTCCAAGGAGGCAGTGCATTCAATGTTATTCCAGATTATGTCACAATTGGTGGTACGTTCCGAGCCTTTTCTAAACAAAGCTTCAATCAACTGAGACAGCGGATTGAGCAGGTATGTAATGGAAGTTCAAGCCTTCTGCATCTTTCCTACATTACTTAAGCTCACGAGTTTCAACTGCAACAGAAACGATATTTGCAATGTATACAGTATTTTTCGCTGATTCATTTATGTAGGTTATCATTGGACAAGCTGCCGTGCATAGGTGCAATGCAACTGTGGACTTCCTTGAAGATTGGGAACCTTTCAATCCTCCAACTGTAAACAACGAGGACCTGCACGAGCATTTTGTGAATGTTGCGGTGAATATGCTTGGCGTCGATAAGGTTGATAGTGCGATGACCCCATTCATGGGAGCTGAAGATTTTTCATTCTATCAAGAGGTCATGCCTGGTTACTTCTTCATGCTTGGAGTGCAGAATAACTCACATAAACAGTGTGAGTCGTTATTACACTCGCCTTATCTCGAAATCAATGAAAATGGACTCTCTTATGGAGCTGCACTTCATGCATCATTAGCTGTTAGTTATCTTCTAAAACTTCAGGAAAATGTACCTGGTGTTGACAGAAAAACTCATGATGAATTATAAATGTTGATTAATACACCTTAGCTTTGTGTGTGTGTGTGTGTTTTTTTTTGGGAATGTTTTACTTGTTCTCTCTAATTGATTAGTTTGAAATATAATTGTCCATAAGTTCAAACTTTATGCTCGTATTGCTTATTCCTTTCTAATGTCCATTTATTTACTTGCTTTTCAATTTCAATTCCTGGAGTGTTCTTGAATGTTTTATGAGACTGCCTATCTATTTAAACTAGTTAGTTTGCAATTCACATCTATATTTCAACCGTTCTTTTAAACTTTGATTTTTAAAATAAGTTATTATAGTTAATTTTGTTTTAGAAACTTTTACTATATTTTCTTTGATTTTGAATTTTTAAAAATAAAATTATGAGCATTATTGAGGCAAAAGACTAACAAAATAGAATTTGTGGTCAATCTGTTAGATAATGTTGTAATATTTTGAATGCATTATTTTAAATATTTTAAAATACTAATTAATTCTTTACTAGTTAATTTATTAAATACATGGGCTCCGCAAGTCTTAACTTTCACACTTTCTCTCTTGAGAATTTTTTTTACACCCATATACTTTTTTACAAATTCGCGGTGAAATTCCTAAAATATCACTATGTTTCGGGTGTGTATCTATGAAAGCACATTTTTCTTAAAAAAAATGTGATTTCGGATGTGCACATCCAAAGACACCTTTTTTTTAATAGAAAAAAAATGTCTTTAGATATGCACATCCGAAATAATTCAATTTTGGTCTTGGGATTTTTCGGATATGGATATTCAAAGGCACCCATATCCTAATTTTAAAGAACCCACAAAATTGCACCCATATTTGAAGATACATCTATGTAACAACCCTTAATTCAAAACTCAGTGAGTTTTACAGAAATGCATCTTCGAAATATGCTCTGTTAGGTCAAACCACAAAAAATTGCAGAATGTTGGAAAAACAACACAAATTAACATTCAAATGCTTCAGATTACATAGATAATCGTTAACATAAAATTAACATTACATTTCATTAAAAACAGGTGGTTCAGGACGTTGTAACATCTTTAGAATATCTTTGGTCAATCTTACAATCGTCACATCTACTTCAATCGGATTATTTGATGAGTAACAATAAAATGTACTCTACATAACCTTTAAATCTTCACTTGTCTTTAGTTAAATCTTGGTGAACCATATCTTCTCTTCATCGTCAATCAAGGGTGAATGATACTCGAGCTTGAGAACTCTTCGATTTTCTAGATATCGCTAAAGAGTATTCAATTTGGATGTTAGATCGGTGAGAGGTATGTCCTTAGAGAATCAAAATTGCGTGTAACCTTGTTTTGCAGGATATATGCTTTTAACAAGGACATTAACTTTTGATGATGACAACTAATGTCTACTAACAAATCAAGCCTAAGCAGTTAAGCAAATAAAGAAGCAAACCAAAGAATTAGGGTTTGATGGACTTAACTATCCGATGATGACAATCATGTGGGGTATAATTCAAGCCTCATCTCAAGCTACTCAAGCAATTTTCTACAAGAGAGAAAGCATATGGAAAAGTCTTGAAGTACTAAGAAGCCATCCTAATTTAGCAATGAGTGAACACTTTATAAAATATTAGAGCTATATTTTAAAAGCACGTGGCTAAAGCGCGCGCGCGCGCACACACACATTAAAACACTTTTTCAAACTGTTTTCCATCAAGAAAATTTCTTCAAAAATATTCTGAAGTTGTGCCAGATGAAGTAGGAGTTGTCAAAATAGCTCAGGGAAAATTTTTGGCTTATTTAATGGATTAGTACTTTTGTCTAATCGGTTAGCTCAGTTCAAAATTCAGTCCCAAGCTGTTAGGACAACACCTTAACGATTTGCAACAACTAGATATATTTTTTCTATTTGAACTTACAACCGATTATATTTTGAATATATATAATTGATTGAAACTATGTTCTAATCAATTAGATTGTCATAAAATGCATTTATTTGAAATTCCTTTTTGAGTCAACCTCTAGCCAATAAATAGAGGCACATTGCCTCATTTCATTCAGAATCTTTTTTGACACAACTTACTCTCCCTCTCTCTAAACCTTTTTTTACTTTCTCTCACTAATACTTTAGCCTTAGCGCCTTTGTGAGAAAGGTCCTTTTGTGAGTGAGAATTAAAGTGTAATTCTAGAAGGGTAGAATTGTAAGTTTACCAAGGAACTTTTGTTTATACCTTGGTTGAACATTATGATTTTTGTTTGGGTTAAAAGGTAAACCCAAAAAAAACTTTGGTTTAAGGATTATGTGATTCGGTATCTCTAGGTTTGAGATTATTCCATGGTAAAATCTATTTAGGTTCTTGTTAAGCCCGTGGTAAAACCAAGATTATGTTAAAGCTTAGCCCTTGGTAAAAGCTTGGATAAGGTTTAAGATTATCCCGATATTAAAATCTCTCAAGTTATTGGTCAACCCATGTAAAACCAAGGTTTAAGGTTCATGAACACAACTCGTAATAAAAGCTTGCTTGGTTTAAGAACTTGAAGACTAACCGCTCTAAGATTTGTGTTTTTGGAGAGATAACTAACTGCTTCAATCTACCGTGTGGACATAAGACTAATCGCTTCAATCTATCATGTAGAAAGGAGACTAAACTCTTTGATCTTCCGTTTGGAAGAGAAGACTCAAACTACCATATTCCAAATTCTTGTATTGTTTGGTTGGAGGTCAATCATCTTTCCTTGTATAAGAGGGTGTTTACGGTGATTTCCGGTAAACAACCGCTAGTCTTCCAAACTATAATAAATATGATTTGGTTACTCGCAGGATCGACTAGATTGATCCTAGGACACATAGTCAAGAAGATTGTCATCAACGTTCATTCGAACCATATTCATTATTTGTCTTCTTCAATAAGCGTTGTTCGATTAAAGAACAAATAGTCTTGACAATCACTTTGTTATATATAAATGTGACAGCGAAAAGATAAGTAACATAACATAGAAAATTAAAAGGACTATTGAAACGTAAAGAATCTTAAACTGCAGAAATGTAAAAGACTTTGAAAGTAAATAACATGAAAGTAATTCGAAAGTAAATGACATTAAAGTAAAGATACAGAAATGTAAATGGCAAAAAGTAAACGAAATGCAGTAATTCTGGAAGATATTTAAAAACAAAAGATAATACACATGTATTAAAATGGTGGTGTCATACGTACATTTTCTCAGCGAACTCTTTCTCTTAACGCTTGATACTTGAGTAAATATGTGAGTGATTTGTACAAAATGAACACACAGAATCCTAACATTAAGACTCCTATTTATACTAGTTTCGACCTTAACGGTCCTATACTAATCTGCTGCCACGTTTCTCATAAGAACTTCTAGCGATGCCATCTGTTACTTGGACAGTTACGAAACCGTCTTCGAATTTCAAATCTTCCCGCCTGAGTCTGTCTTCGACGCGTGGCAGTGTATTAAACAAACACTACGAAAAAAAACACACGCTAAGTAGTAATACTTGAATATATTTATAAATTTGTCTAAGTCCCCGAAGACACATACTTTTCACTAGCTTTCAGTATTCATTATCTTCATAGCGAACTTAGAAATCTTTACTCTCGAAGCATGACCATCAGTAGCCATTCTTTTATTTTTAAGGGATGGCCATCAGTAACCATCTTTCCTTCGATTTTCTACTTCTTCGAAGGATAAATACTACAAAACGAAATCTTCAGCTAACAAATTGCCCCCAATAAATGCCTGTTTCGAGAGTCAACAGAAATAGGCGTTTCTTGTCATTATAAGATTTCGTTCTTTATTGATCTTTGAGAGTTCCAAGACTGCTGACTAACGTCATAATCATTGATGACCCTGTTTCCGAAACGTCTTGTCATTTTCAAAGATGTCTTCTCATAACTTACATTCCCACGTTTTAACCTTACTTCTTGATCATTACTCCTACATACTAGGAGTGAAGCTAACTTTATTCGACCGCCGTTGGATTAAATCACCAGCCGCCACGTATTCCTTGGATTTTACCCAAAAGATTTAAAAAGGGTTTCTGTTAAACCTTTAAATACTTGGTCTTGCACTTCTACACAACCTTTCATTCCTATTTCTTCATCTTCTTCAAAAAACCAAACATCTTCAATCTCTTCAAAATATCGTTCTCTTAATCAGAAATTTCTCTATGGCTTCATCTTCAAATGTTCTTCAACCTGCTCTGAAGCTCTAATCAACAACACGGTCTGGGGAACAAGAGCACGTTCAAAACCCTAACACCGAAGAAATACGCGCTATTTACGCCTCCCAGGTAATCATTCCCTTTGAACTTTCTGGAAAATCTCTCGCTTTTATGGGTCCATTACCAGGTGAAAATATCCCATCTCTGAATAAATTCTTCCCTGCTTATTACAAGACTAGACCATTAGTTAGCAAAATTAGGATAGATGAAGATGGCTGTTTTCCCTCAGGAAAATCCGCTAACATGGAAGAAACTCCAACTGTAACTTCTTTAGCTTTAGCGAAAATTAGGTTAAACTATATGACCAACTCTGTAAAAGTGTTTAGGTCAATTCCTTTGGCCAAAGATCCTGATTTGTACTATGCCTGGTTAGAAAAAGTAGAGAAACAGAAAGAATCCTTCTGGAAATCGTTAGGAATATACGATTTGATTCAACTGTCAAAGACAGGTTTAGAATACAACCAACCCATGTTAGTAGCAGCGGTTCACTTTTGGGATGCTTCTCACAACACTTTCCATCTCCCCTGTGGAATGGTTACCCCTACTCTTTTTGATGTGGCTGCGATTACAGGACTTCGACCAACTGGCGAAACCTTCGATCCTAACGAAGTGGATAATGATGCTATTGGTTTTAATGAATCACAAGTCACTTATACTGCATTCATCCAGAAGCATCATATTACCACCGAAACGGCAGTATCCGATGAAGAACATATTGCTTTTCTAGCGCTATGGCTTTCACGATGTGCCTTCTGCTCAAGATCTATTCAAGTTGCAAAGAGATACCTTTGCATGGCTAATCAGTTGCATGCTGGAAAAAAGCTCAACCTCAGCCAACTGCTTTTAGGGTCTCTTTATGAAAACCTCAGCGAAGCTGCAACCCTCACCAAGAATTTCAAATCCGGTAGTTTACTTTATGCTGGCCCATTCTGGCTATTACAACTGTGGCTTAATGCTACATTCGAAACTCATCTTCCCTTTCGAGGAAACGTCAATGAGGAGGATAGCAAAATCAAGAATCGAACTATAGAAGGGACCAGGTTAGCTTACCTAACTCCAAAAGAAGAAATTGGAAAGCTTCGTGAACACTTCTTGGCGTATTCAATGATGTTTGCCCGACGTAACCAGTTCGATCCTTCTATGGCCCCCTTTGTACACAGAACAATAGGTCCTGAATGGTTTACTCGAAAATTTCCATCAACATCTCAGGATCAACAAACTGAGTCTATGGAAATTTGGGAAGCCTTTCTGACTCCAAGGTTATTTTCCCATCGCCTTCGACCATCAAAAGGTTAATGTATTCTCATGTGCTACCAACCAAATTTGGTCTCGAGACAGTTTGGGTTGGTTCAAATAAAACCCAAGTGTTTATATGAGAAAAGAAACCATATGTGTTTCCATACCTTGTACTTGACTGAAGAAGAATGTAAAACAAAAATCAACAAATACGTTGGCACCACCAATCTTCCTCCTGTCTCTTTCGAACCTGCTTTTTATTCTACACCAGACTTTCATCAATGGTGGACGGATTATTATAGCTCCCAAATCTTTGATGCTGATAGCCTTGCTCAAGAACTAACTGCAGCTTTTACTGATGTGCAGGAGAATTTTCAAAAAGGTACTTCAACTCATATTAAAGAAATCCAAGCTTTTCAAAAATTCTTTGAAACTATCTACAGGCCTGATGATCTTAGTCGGACCATTCGTGAGGCTGCAGTCATTTTGCGCGAAAAGTTTTCCGCCAAACTGGATAAGTTGAAGTTGCCCTCGTATGTTCGACCAGAACTACGTTATGAAGTGGCTTTCAAACTTAATCCTCCAAAATTCCCTCCACTACCAAGTGCTGATTTTGGTGTGGCTCTAAGTCCTCCTTTCCCAGACTGGTTCGTGTGTGGGAATGCTCTCAAAATTCTTCGAGAGAGTACCAAAAAACGCGCTGAACGAGTGGTTCCGACTAAGCATACCTTGGATACTTTCAAAGGACATCTTCATATAGATCTTAAACATGTTCGTGTCCTGACCCCAATACCTGAAGGTTTGGATTAAGACAATCTTTTCGACTGACTTTTCTTTTCTTTGTTGATATACTGATTTCAGTTTCAACTACAGCTGTTGCACGAAGGAGGAAGATCAAGGAAGCTTCTGCCCAAAAAGATTCTGGGACATCTAAGAGCAACAAACCAAGTGAAAGTGATTCCATCGTTACTGGCAAGAAGCCCACGGTACATACTCATCTCATATTCTTGATTTTGTACAATCTGTGAGTAGTATCCATCTTACTTATCGTCTATTTGCCAGAGCTCGAAACCCCCAACAGGTTCGAAGCGGAAAGCTTCCTCGACAGCTGCCTCAGATGGCGAAGATAAATCCCCTCCCCAAACTAGACAAGGACACAAGAAGAGACAAAAAGCTGTTACCCCTTCAAGAAAAGGGAAAAGGATAAGCCCCTCTAAAACTGTTTCTCCTGGTGATAAGGCGTCCTCTGAAGAGTCTCCTTTGAAAACTGCTAGTAATGCTTTCGTTGTGGAAAGTCATAATTCAAGTCCAGACAATATCCCAACCAAGGTATTTGGGTTCTACCCCACATATTATCTTGTGATCTTAACCAAATAATTAGACTGACATTTACCTTGTTATTGCAGGAAGACGCTGGCACTGCCACTTCAGGTTTCAAGGACCATGGCTTTACCATTAATGTTGACAAACTTTACGGTAATTGTCAAACTTTAACTTTCGTCAACTAAACCCCTCAAAGGCTTATCTTTATGACTAACTTTGCTCTGTTTAACATAGGTACCTCTCAAAATCAAACTCATGTTCTCTCGCCAGTCTTTGAAGATGTTAGGCCAATTGCTACCATATTGCCTAATGAACCAGTCGAAGAAAGTCACTCCACTGACGAATCCCCACCTACTCATCAAGACAAAAATTTGGAAGAAGATCACCCATTCTCAGGCAGCGACAATGTGAACCCCCAAACACATGACAGTGAAGATACTGCGTCGGAGCAAGATGCTATGGAAGAAATTTCTCAACCAGAAAAACAAGATCCTCAAGGGACTTCGACTCTTGATACGAAAACCATTCCTGAGACAACTTCGACGCTTGCCCCCGTGAAGCCTACTCCTTTGGAGCTGGAACAACTTAAGCAAACTGATCCTCTTAGTTTCTTAAAGGCCATCATGGATGCGAATACTTCTTCGCCTTCGGAACTTAATGTCTCTCCAGCTGCAACTGTAGAATCTAGTGATAAAGAAGATATTCCTAGCCTCCTCCGACAAATAAAAGAGAGATTCTTTGGGGTCAATCTTGTAGACGTCCTCAACCGGGAACCTATTAAGAGTCACAACTTAAATCAACTTCTAAAGAAGGTAGATTTGCTTCAAGTTTCCACAGAAGTTTCAGAGGTAATTGTTCTGTTAGGCTCTCTACTCGAGCAACTCCAGGCCAACATTCTTCGAAAGCAAAATGTCGAAAAAGAGCTATCTGAGACAATGGCCTCTCATGACTCTTCATGGAACTCTGCTGTGGACGCAACGAAACAAGGTGAGGTCCTCAAGCTTAAACATTCAGAAAATCAGAAGGCCTTTGATGATTATGAGAAGAACATCAACTCCTGGAAACAAGAGATAAAGGCACTCGAGGACAAGATAAAAGAAGCTGAACGTTGTCAGGCAGCCATACAAAAATCTAACCAACAAGATTTGCTCGAAGTGGTGCAGTCGGGAATTAGACATTTCGAGACTGCACAGAAATTAGTGCCAAAAATCGAAAGATTGAAGAAACAACGGGCACTAATTGAGCTTCGTATGTCTTCGTGGGAGACTCAATACTTGAAGATCAAAACGGATCTCCCTAAGGATTTTAACTAGATGTTTTCAGTCCTGTTACTTGTTGCACCTTTGTTTTGTAATCGAAACTACTGTAGACTCATAATATTTGTATGCTTGACTCCCATTTATATCTATAATGTTTGCCAGCATTACTTTTAGCGAATCTAAACATTTCTGCCAAAATATATCTTTAGATTCTCTACAGTGCTTTTTATTTAATGCGACGTGTAGAACCTGAACATCTTTCGCAGCATCCTTGCCTCTAGACTTGACGTTTCCCCTTCTCTAGCCATAATCATTATTAAACAGTGACGTCACTTTCTCCAAAACGTCGGTTTAAGACGTGCGTGCATCAGTTTCATGATTACTTCTCAACTTCCAAGGGCGGGAAACGGCGGAAGCCATAACTTCTTTCTTTGGAAAACCAACCGCAGTCCAATCACTCATTAACAATTAAAAACCACCCTTCAGTATTCCCAGTCTATATAAAGGGTCAAATATTGTCTTCATTTCTTCATTCATGCGCTTTCTCTCCAAACCAAACACAGAAAAAGAAAACACACAACTTCTCTCTCAGAACACCTTTCTTATCTTGCAATGGCTGAGACTCTCTTCTTTAACGACATCAAAGCCCTCATCAGAGGCGAGTTCAGACTCTCTGAGGATGAACTTGTTCGTCATTTTATCAACATCGAAAACCTCTTTGTCAACCAAGAACTGGACTTCTATTTTGAAGAAGTCTTGGAGGGTGCTATTTACCCCAACATGGTGGCAGAATTCTGGATGAATGCGTCTTTACGCATAGATCCTGAAGGTAGGACCACCATTGATTCTGAAATTCGACACGCTCGTCTCAACATCACTCCCACCACTATTGCCAACCTAATAAGATGCAATAACTCTGGTGAAACTTTTGATGACAACAGTTTCAGCATGACTACTCATCTCATGTTGAGAACTCTTATGGACAATGATCGCTTCAGTGTCAAAGTCATCAGGATCTGGCACCAGATGCTCGTGGGGAACTTCCAACCTCGGCGGATCGATGAAAACAACATCATGGTTGAAGACTTGGAGTTTATCCTCTGTGGTCTTCGAGGGAGGAAAATTAACATTCCTTTAATGATCTTCAAAGGACTTGTTAAAGCTGTCTCTATCGGTGTTGACCGTCGAGGGAATGTGACTTGTCTTCCCTACGGGAGACTCCTCAGTTACATTTTCCTGAAGAAAGGTGTAGTGAGGCGGATGCGTGGCTCTGGAGCCAGGGATATGTTCGAAGCTGAACCTTCGCCTGTGCTGTCCTTGGAAGGCTTGGACCAAAGGATTAACTAGCTAGTTTTTTCCTTAGGGTTTTTTTCTTTATTTATATGCCCTTTTTTTTTTCTTTTTTTTTTTTTGTAATCTTGGATCCTGTTCTTTGGATCCCTTGTAATGCATGTACTTCCATGCTTTTAAATGAAAAACACTTTTGGTGTCTCCTTAGACTCTTTTCCTTCCATTTAAAATTTATTCTGATCGCAAAGCCATTTTGATCAACGTAGCGTATATGTTTTGACACATGCCTGACCATTTTGGCTTTTCGTAGTACCCTGAGTATCTACGTTTTTGCAATCCTTACTTCGTACATACTTGGTTTATATCTCTTCAAATATTTCCCGTTTACTCTTAAGATCCTACGATCTTCTGCTAATTCTTCACTTTCGTAAGCATTGTTCGAGAATACTTTCAAGATTCGGAAGGGTCCTTCCCAATGTGGGGACCATTTACCAAGTGCCTGATTCTTTCGATCTACAGGTAAAATAACTTTCCAAACTAAGTCATTATTAACAAAAGTTTTACCTTTCACCTTTTTATTATATGCTCTGGACACTCTTTCCTTTTGCCTTTTTATCATTTCCAGTGCCCGAAGTCTGTCTTCGTCCAAATCTACTAACTCATTCATCATTAACTCCTAGTATACGTTGGGAGGAATGTCTGCTTGTCTTTGTATTCTTACCGATTGCAAACATATCTCAATTGGGAGTATTGCATCATGTCCAAACGTCAACTGGAAAGGAGTTGTATTTGTGGCTTCTTTTGGAGATGTCCGACAAGCCCAGAGCGCTTGATCTAAAGTCTTATGCCAATTCTTAGGTTTCTTTCCCACATGTTTCTTAATAAGGCCAATTATTATTTTGTTTGCTGCTTCAACCTGTCCATTTGCTTGGGCGTAATAAGGTGTAGAAGTAAATAACTTGAAACCTATTTCTCTGGCAAAGTCTTGCATTTTTCGTCCAGTAAAGACTGATCCCTGATCAGTTGTTATACTTTCTGGGATTCCAAACCTATATATAATGTGTTTCTGAATAAACTCAATCACAACCTCTTGATCCAAATTTGCCAGTGGTATTGCTTCGACCCATTTTGTGAAATAGTCTATTCCTACCAAAATGTACCTTTGACCTTTAGATGACTTGGGGTGAATTTCTCCAATCAAATCTAATGCCCATCCCCTGAAAGGCCATGGTTTTACTATCGTACTTAATTCGTTTGCTGGAGCGTGTTGGATACCTGCATGTTCTTGGCACTCTTGGCAGCCTTTCGCAAACTCTATGCAATCCTTTAACATCGAAGGCCAATACATCCCATAACGAAACAAGAGCCATTTCATTTTGTGCCCTGCTTGATGTGCACCACATGCCCCACTATGTACGTTCGACAGAGCCAAATATGCTTCTGCTTCACCCAAGCATTTCAACAATACCCCTTCAGGAGTTTTCTTGAATAATTCATTTCCCATCAAAAAATATGACAATGCTCTATACTTGATTCTCCTGTCTGTATCCGTCGAAGGGTTTTTTAGGTAGCTAATAATTGGACTCCTCCAATCTGTGTCTGCCAACGAGTCTATATTTAGTACTTCGAATTGTTCTTTGTTGGCATAACCCAATTGTGAGTTCTCTAGATCACTTGGCGAAAGTTTAGTAAACATTGCTCTTCCTCTTACTTCAATCAATTCCTCCAACTTTTCTTTTGATACTTTATATCCTGAAGCTAATTGTGCCAAGTCGTTTGCTTCCTGGTTATTCACCCTTGATACGTGTTTTAATTCCACATATTCGAATTTCTTGAGTAGCCTATTTGCGATGACAAAATACATAATCAAATTCTATTTGATACACTTGTACTCCTTTGTCAATTGTTTGATGACCAATTCGGAGTCTCCTTTAATTTCGACTCTGGTTGCCCCCAATTCTAACAAAGCCTCAAGTCCAGCAATTAATGCTTCATATTCAGCTTCATTGTTGGAGCATAATGGACCTTCGATTTTAAACTTGAGCTTTGTTGGAATTCCATCAGGAGAAATTATCAATATTCCAACCCCAGTACCCTCTCTATGCGTTGAACCATCGAAGTATAACTTCCAAGGTTTTAAGTCCACATAATGCTGATGATTCTCAACCACCGCATGGTCGACAATGAAGTCTGACACAATCTGACCTTTCATTGCCTTGAGAGGCTGAAATATTAATGAATATTCAGTAAGGGCCAAAGCCCATTTGCCAATTCGACTATGTAGTATTGGCTTAGATAACATATGTTTAATAACATCACAATGAGATGAAACGTAAACATCAACTGGCTTTATATAATACTTAAGTTTGATACAGGAGAAATACAAACAAAGGCAGAGTTTTTCTATATCAGTATATCTAGTCTCTGCATCATTGAGTACTCTACTTAAGTAATAAATGGCTCTCTCGATGCCATTCTCATCCTCCTGGGCAAGCATGCTGCCTATTGTTTTATCTGATGCTGAAATGTATAGGCGCATGTGCTTCTTCCCATTTGGGGGAGACAGAATTGGTGGACAAGTCAAGTATTGCTTTATCTGATCGAAAGCTTCTTGATGTTCAGCACGCCATTCGAATTTTCCTTGCTTAAGCCGAAGTAGAGGTGAGAAAGCTTGCGTGCGTCCACTCAAGTTAGAGATAAATCTCCTTAAGAAATTTATCTTGCCCAATAATGATTGTAGTTCTTTCTTCGTGGATGGGGACTTGGTTTCCCTAATGGCTTTCGTCTTGTTCTGGTTAATTTCTATGCCTTTTTTGTGGACTACGAACCCCAAGAAATCACCTGCCTGCACAAAGAAAGCACATTTAAGGGGGTTCATCTTCAAGCCATATTTCCTCATTCTTTCGAATGATTGGCTCAGATGATCGAGATGACTCATACCCGAGGTAGATTTTACCACAATGTCATCTATATACACTTGCATGAATGTTTCTATAAAGTCATGAAATATAGAATTCATTGCTCTTTGATAAGTTGCCCCAGCGTTTTTCAAACCAAAAGGCATCACAACCCATTCGTAAGTGCCTATTGCCCCTGGGCAACGAAATGCTGTCTTGGATACATCATCTTCTGCTATAAAAATTTGATTGTATCCCGAATATCCATCCAACATGCTCAAATACTCAAAACCTGCGGCTGAGTCTACTAGCATTTCTGCTATAGGCATGGGATACTCGTCTTTAGGAGTAGCTGCATTAAGGTCACGAAAGTCTATGCATACTCTTAATGAGCCATTCTTTTTAATTACAGGTACTATATTAGCAATCCACTCAACATACCTTGTAGTTTGGATAAATTTGCACCGTAAGAGTCTTTCGACCTCTGCTTTAATCTTCGAGTGAATCTCTGGCGCGAATCTTCTGGGAGTTTGCTTTATGGGCTTCTTCCCTTCTTTTATTGGTAATTTTAGTTCGACTAAATCCCTTCCTAGACCAGGCATCTCATCATAGTCCCAAGCAAAACAATCTCTGTTTTCTTTCAGCATTTTGATGACCGTTGCTTTCAATTCTGGTTCTAGTTTCGCGCTGATATATGTTATCCTTTTTTGATCATTGTCTCCAAGATTTACTTCTTCAAGTGGATCTTGGGCCAACATCTTTATATTCGGCGCCATTGGGTCTTTTTCGAACCCCAAAGGTTCCTCGTCGTATATTGCATCCAACCTTTGGTTTGGTTCTTCTCTTATGATCTCTTCGTCTGGAGCCGTGTGTTCAGGGAGTTCGAAACTCGCACGTATCTCCAATTCTGTTATTCCTTCTTTGGTTAAAACTGCATCTATCTTTGTATCTGATAGTTCGGCTTCGAGAGCCGCCTTCCTTTTGTTCTCGGCCACATAGGCCGAAATCTTTTCGAAGAACGAAGACTCAGACATGATTAATGTCATCGTCCCAGCCTGTTGGCCGTACTGTCGGATAATTCTCCAATGGTGCTGTATCTGGTGGACCATCCATGATCTCTCTATCCCATTGGAATCCATTTGGGTGTAAAGTTAAATAGTACAATGCATTTTTATTTGGGGTATACATTTCTTCTGCAGCATGACAAGGGCCTATGTTTACCAGGTTCCTGTCGAAGTTGGTTTTGAAGGATAGAAAAACACTTAGAAAGGGGGGGATTGAATAAGTGTGACTCTAAAATCTTGGGCGATAAAAATAAATTGCACAATTATTTTTATCCTGGTTCGCTGTTAACGAAGCTACTCCAGTCCACCCCCGCAGAGATGATTTACCTCAACTGAGGATTTAATCCACTAATCGCACGGATTACAATGGTTTTCCACTTAGCCGCAACTAAGTCTTCCAGAGTCTTCTGATCACACACTGATCACTCCAGGAACAACTGCTTAGTTCACTCCTAAGACTTTTCTAGAGTCTACTGATCAACACGATCACTCTAGGCTTAGTTCACTCCTAAGACTTTCTGCTCAGCCAACTGCTAAGACTTCCTAGAGTATACTGATCAACCGATCACTCTAGTTCCTTACAACTTAATGTAATCAATTCAAGAGTTTACAAATGCTTCTTAAAAGCTATAATCACAACTGTGATATTTCTCTTACAGTTTAAGCTTAATCTCACTAAGATATTACAACAGCAATGTAGTGAGCTTTGATGAAGATGAAGATTCTGAGTTTAGATTTGAACAGCGTTTCAGCAAGTTAATTTGAATTGTCTTTGTTCAGGATCGTTAACCTTGCTTCTCATCAGAACTTCATATTTATAGGCGTTGAGAAGATGACCGTTGAATGCATTTAATGCTTTGCGTGTTCCGTACAGCTTTGCATTTAATGTTATACGCTTTTGTCAACTACCTCGAGCCTTGTTCACGCTGTGTCTACTGACGTAGCCTTTAGTAGCTTTAACGTTCCTTTTGTCAGTCAGCGTAGTCTGCCACGTGTACTTCCTTCTGATCTGATGTTTGTGAATACGACGTTTGAATATCATCAGAGTCAAACAGCTTGGTGCATAGCATCTTCTGATCTTCTGACCTTGAAGTGCTTCTGAGCGTGATACCATCTTCTGATCTTCAGTGCTTCTGATCTCATGTTCTTCTGATGCTTCCATAGACCCATGTTCTGATTCTGCTTCGACCATCTTCTGATGTCTTGCCAGACCATGTTCTGATGTTGCATGCTGAACCATTTGAGACACAACTTCTGAGCGCTGAATTATGCATACTCTTTATATATTTCCTGAAAGGGAAATTGCATTGGATTAGAGTACCATATTATCTCAAGCAAAATTCATATTATTGTTATCATCAAAACTAAGATAATTGATAAGAACAAATCTTGTTCTAACAATCTCCCCCTTTTTGATGATGACAAAAACATATATAAATGATATGAATTTGCGATCAGAAAGAGTAGACGGCAAAAGACAAATTACACAGCTATAGCATAAGCATATGAATATGTCTCCCCCTGAGATTAACAATCTCCCCCTGAGATAAATAATCTCCCCCTGAAATAAATACTCGAAGAACTTTGATAAAAGACTTCCCTGATTATTTCGGTAGAGACGATCATATAAGCTTCTGCCTTCAGAGAATTCATAGCTTCTGACTTCTGCTTCCATTGGACAGCTTCAGAACTTGAATTTCTTTAGATCTTCAGAACATTCACAGCTTCTGACTTCTGCTTCCATTCAGGACAGCTTCAGAACTTGAATTTCTTTGATCTTCAGAACATTCACAGCTTCTGACTTCTGCTTCCATTCAGGACAGCTTCAGAACTTGAATTTCTGGATCTTTTAGAACATTCACATCTTCTGATTTCTGCTTCCCTCGGATAGCTTCAGAACTTTGAATGTCTACCAACATCACTTCATGCTAGATTTGTATCAGAACATTGTTGAATGTACCAGAGCATCATCAGAGCATCTCTACATCCTGAAATGTTACAGAACAAAAACTAAACGACAAAAGTCAGCATGAACGAGTTAGAACATAAAATGTATATTCAAATACATGATATGTATCAGAGCCAAATGTATCAGAGCATTTAGGCTAAAAACGTGTATCAGAGCAAATAATGTATCAGAGCCATAACATTATATGTATCAAAGCAAATAGAATTTTGTCAGAACAGGATAGACAATGATATTCAAATTCTATTATTAGTGCTTCTGATTCATTCTTCTTTCTTGCTTCTGATTTCTGAAGCTTGATAGCACTCAGCTTGCTTCAGTTTCCATGGTTTTGCTTCTAGTGTTTGCTTTGAAGATGCACTTCACTTCTCTGTACCTGCAAAACACTTAAACCATATAGAACTTGCAGTTCTTGTTAGTGAATGTGTGGGAGCCTTTACCCAGCAACTGATAGATTTAATCAAATCATTTATCATTTATCTTTCTCCCCCTTTTTGTCATAACATCAAAAAGAATATTTAAAAAGATTCAGATGAATAAAACAGAACATATGGAGGAAGAAGATGATTTCAATAAGGTTCAACCATTGGGTACAGAAGTACAAAATGATAAGATCAGATGCACAGAAACAAAACAGATATAAAGAAAAGAAAGAAACAACATAGACTCAATCTAAGATGGCCCTAGTCTTGACAAGATCTTGGCCAGCATCTGTTTAACATCGTTGTTGTGTCCTTCTTGCCTGTCAATGAAAGCATCATACTTCTCATTGAGTGAGCTTTGCTCATCCTGTCTCCTCTGAATCGCTTCTAGAGTCCTTGCAAGACGAGAAGGTTCATCAGAAGAAGCTTCACCGCTTTCAACCACAGGAATGACAACTTGATCTGCAGCTTCCATAGAAGTATCATTTGCTGGGATATCCTCAACAGGGTCTGATTTAGCAACATGATCTTCAGCATCTGCTTCTTGCATAGAAACATCTCCATATTCTGCAGCAGGAATTTCAGAGTCTCCATTCTCTAGAGCCTGAAGAATGGCAGCTAGATTCCTGGGAGCAGAAGGACCTTCAACTACTGGTGGGTCAACAACTTCTGGAATGACCAAGCTAGGGTCTTTCTTAGAAGGGTTTTCCCTCAGAAAGTCAAATAAGGTCTTGAAGTCTCCAAGCAGAACAGGATACTCAGGAATCCAGATAACCATGTCCCTGCATGGGTTTGCTTCCATTGCAGCAGCCAGTCTCAACTGTGCCATCTCATCCACAAAGGGCTTCTCTTCCAAAAGATATCTTCCTTTGAGACGAGCAAACCAGAAGTCTTCGTAATTCCTCAGAATTCCACGAGGCCGTGGGGCAGCAGCTACACAGGCTTCCTGAAGTTCTAAAAACAGAGCATCTGATTCTCTGCGAAAGATCCTCCAGAAGTTCCGCATAGCAACATCATTCAATCCAGAACCTTCAGCGAGTCTGAGAGTATCAAAGATACTTCTGAGATTCCTCTTTATGTTTTCAAAAACTACACCAATAGGATATACGGGGCGGGATTTTATTTGGGTTTTTGAAAAAACAGGTTTGGAAGTGAAGTACGGATGAGGTTCTCTATCCAACCTATAAGAAGATTCTGCTTCAGTATCAGAATCTAACACTACCACTTCAGCTTCAGGACGAGGCTTGGGAGTGTAGTTGCAATCACGGAGCAGCTGCTCATGTGATGCAGAGGTTGGAAAAGGAGAATCACAAGGATTGTTTTGAGAGGTGGAGGGAGTATGTTCAAGAGTGGCGTTGAGAGAAGGTTGAGATGGAAAGAGAGTTTGAAGGGGTTGTATATCCAGAACAGGATCTATGGTAGGTGGAGAGGAAGGAATGGTTAAAGGAGAAGATGGAGGTGTAAGAACATGGACATAAACAGGTGATTCTGATGAGGCTTTTTCTGGTTCAGGTGTAGGGACAATCTCTATTGGTGCAGCTTCTGAACAACAAACAGGAACAGACTTTGGTTCAGAAATGCATATACCTTTGGAACCCCTCAGAAAAGCTTTGGCCACATCCTCAGTCTTTTTCTGCTTCTTATTCTTCGGCTCTTCAATAACCTTTGCTTTGCCGCTAGCAATTTCTTTCCTTCTGACATAAGCCAGAACTTCTGGTTGATTCTCAGCCTCTTGAGCAGCACTTTCTTCATCTGAGCTTTGAATAATCATCTTCCTTTTTCTGATTTTCTTCTTCTCAACAACTTCAACAACTTCAGCATTGTTATTTGACTTCTTCTTCTTTTTCTCAGCTTCCTTCTTTTTCTTCTCAAAGTCAGCAGAGACAGCCTTAACAGCCTTAGCAATCACCTTCATAGAAACCTCTTGTTTAGAGACAGCAGAAGGATAATCATGCTTTCTTTTAGTCCTTTCTTCCCTCTTGCGATTTACTTTGAAAGGGGCACCTTTGTCTTGATCTTTAAAACTCTTGTTCTCTTCAAGAGATTTCAGATAAACAGTTTTGACTTCAGGTACCTCACTATTGAAGAAGGTTTCAAAGTCAGCCAGAACTGGTTCTCTTATGGTTCTTGTTCCAGCTAGAGGTTCAGGAACTTTGAGAAAAGTGTCAATGATTTTCATCTTCTTTAAAGAGAAGGCATTCAGACAAGCTCCAGTGGTGACAGCAAGATCTTTGATGATACCTTCAGACTCCAGACTTTCAACAATCTTGGAATGTACCAGAAGGTTTGTAATAATCCTACCAAAAGGAATGGTTGTTCCAGCATTTTCTTTTCTGAAAGCATTCCTGGAATCCTTTACTGCTTTCCACATATGGTTGAAGATAATGTAAATCGCATCAACCTTCTTCTGAGTGGCAATGCAATAAAGAATATACCTTTGATCATTACTGATGAAGTCCGAGGCATGAGTTGATTTCCTATGGTAGAAACACCCGAGAAGGATCTTTGTCCAGATTCTGTAGATATCTTTCAAATTCTTAACATGTGTAGTTTTCTTGACATTTGAATAGAGAGTGGATAGAATATCTTCCACATCTTCTCTTTGATCAGACTCAAAAGCCCCTTCAGGATTTTTCAGATCAAACATCACTCTTAGGATGTTTTCAGTAACAACGACTGACTTTCCATGGACGAAGGAGAGTATAGCTTTTGGTGCAACCACAGCATGTACCCAAAACTCTTTGACAAGATCCGGATAAACAGGGCCAACGAACTCAGCAAACAATGAGGTCCATCCTTGAAAGATGATGTCTTCTTTAAGATGAAATTGATTTTCTTCAAGGTTATCAAAGTCGACCATGAGTTCACACAAAACTTCCAATTTATCTTTGGGGATGGAGCATGCAACAACAGGGGTGAGTTCCTGGTGTGTTTCTTCGTGCATATGAAGAAGAGTAGATGAACCAGCAAAATGAGATGAAGAAGCAGCCATTGAACAGAATGAGCGAAAACGAGCAAGAGAAGCGAACTGGGTTTTCGATTAGGGTTTTTAGAAAACGGCTAAGAACTTTTCAAACGGGAGAAAGCAAGGAGAGAGAAACAAGGGAGCGAAAAAGATGTAAGATATGATTTGAAAAGAATATATAGAGACGGATTTCAAAAAAAAATAAGAAATATAAATTGAACAGTTCCAGAATCAAAGGAAATCAATTTTATTAAATGATGAGTGACGTGAGGAGAGAGAACGTGGTAAATGAAATGATTTAAAACAGTTACCTAGGTCGGCGTCTTTTCAACTGCACGCTTTGTACAAACCGTACAGACACGTGTTCATCATCAGATAATAGATGACAGCTGTAAGTATCAGAGAGATTTTACGCCTTCAAATTCTGATTACTGCTTCTGAAATGATCTAATTTCTCTTCTGGAAATACTCCTTCTGAAGTGTGCTGATATAAGTCTGAATGATCTTCTGATCCATTACTTCTGATGTACACAGCTTCTGGAGGTTTCATTGTTCTGCAGCTTCTGATAAGACAAAACTGTATCTGCAGAAATTCTTAAGCTCTTTGTTTCATCAGAAACAAGTTTATCATCAAAACAGATGTTTATTGATTTGTCCACAATCAATGTTTCAATGTTGTATATTCTGTAGCATTTAGAGCAATCAGAATAATCAAGAAGGAAACATCAATGCTTTAGAGACAAACAAAACAGATGGTTCCAAGACTAATAAACTTTCTTTTCTGAATTCCTACAAACATAGTTTCTTCAACAGATTTAAGAACCAGAACTTGAAAGACAATCTTTCTTCCCTTCAAGTGTTGAGACCAACTTGAATCCAGGTGTCAAGTCATGTTGAATGTTGTCTTCTTTGTTATCAAGAGAATCTGCAAAAGAAATAATCTTTTTCTTTGGTACCCACATCTTTTTGGGTCCTTTCTTGTTAGATTTTCTCAAGTTCTGATTGAACTTGGGTTTGACATTGTAAGCAATAGGAGGAACAGCATGATAATTCTTAATGTGAGTTTCATGATATTTCCTAGGTTGTGTCACATGCTTCTTAGTGTGTGTTATGTGAAAACTTTGTGCATGTGAGGTGTGCCTAATATCATGAGAGTGGCCATACTTGAACTGATCATACAATGGCTTGTATGTAATTTTCATTTCATCAACAGGTTCAAGTTTGTATGGCGTTTCACCCTCATAACCAATGCCAACTCTTTTGTTTCCAGACACAGCATATATCATAGAAGCTAGCTGACTTCTGCCAATACTTCTAGATAAGAACTTTCTGAAACTTAAATCATATTCTTTCAGAATATGGTTCAGACTAGGAGTGGATTTTTCTGAATCAGAAGGAGATCCAACATTATTGGATAATTTTAAAAGTTTTTCTTTTAATTCAGAATTCTCCAACTCAAGCTTCTTTGTTTCAAATTCAAATTGCTTTTTCAGCTTTTTGAATTTGAGACTAATCTGAGACTTGAGTTCCAGAAGTTCAGTTAGACCGGAAACTAACTCATCTCTAGTAAGTTCAGAAAATACCTCTTCAGAATCTGATTCTGATGTAGATTCTGATCCGTCATCTTCTGTCGCCATCAGCGCACAGTTGGCCTGCTCATCTTCTGAATCATCTTCTGACTCATCCCAGGTTGCCATAAGACCTTTCTTCTTATGAAACTTTTTCTTGGGACTTTCCTTCTGAAGATTTGGACATTCATTCTTGTAGTGTCCAGGCTCATTGCATTCATAGCACATGACCTTCTTCTTGTCAAATCTTCTTTCATAAGAAGATTCTCCACGTTCAAATTTTCTTGAACTTCTGAAGCCTCTGAACTTCCTTTGCTTGGTCTTCCAGAGTTGATTTAGCCTTCTGGAAATCATGGACAGTTCATCTTCTTCTTCAGATTCTGATTCTTCAGGATCTTCTTCTTTGGCCTGAAAAGCGTTAGTGCATTTCTTGATATTTGATTTTAATGCAATAGACTTACCTTTCTTTTGAGGCTCATTTGCGTCCAGCTCAATTTCATGACTTCTCAAGGCACTGATCAGCTCTTCCAGAGAAACTTCATTCAGATTCTTCGCAATCTTGAATGCAGTCACCATAGGACCCCATCTTCTGGGCAAGCTTCTGATGATCTTCTTTACGTGATCCGCCTTGGTGTATCCCTTGTCAAGAACTCTCAATCCAGCAGTCAGAGTTTGAAATCTCGAAAACATCTTTTCAATGTCTTCATCATCCTCCATCTTGAAGGCTTCATACTTCTGGATTAAGGCAAGAGCTTTTGTCTCCTTGACTTGAGCATTTCCTTCATGAGTCATTTTCAAGGACTCATATATGTCATAGGCCGTTTCCCTGTTAGATATCTTCTCATACTCAGCATGAGAGATAGCATTCAGCAAAACAGTTCTACATTTATGATGATTCCTGAAAAGCTTCTTTTGATCATCATTCATTTCTTGCCTTGACAGCTTCACGCCTCTGGCATTTACTGGATGTTTGTAACCATCCATCAGAAGATCCCATAGATCACCATCTAGACCCAGAAAGTAACTTTCCAGTTTATCTTTCCAGTATTCAAAGTTTTCACCATCAAATACCGGCGGTCTAGTATAACCATTGTTACCGTTGTATTGCTCAGCAGAGCCAGATGTAGATGTAGTCTTTTCACTTTCATCAACCATCTTTTAAATGAAGCGTTTTTCTCTTCCTGAATCTTTTCTAAACACGGTTAAGTGCTTGCACCTTAGAACCGGCGCTCTGATACCAATTGAAGGATAGAAAAACACTTAGAAAGGGGGGGATTGAATAAGTGTGACTCTAAAATCTTGGGCGATAAAAATAAATTGCACAATTATTTTTATCCTGGTTCGCTGTTAACGAAGCTACTCCAGTCCACCCCCGCAGAGATGATTTACCTCAACTGAGGATTTAATCCACTAATCGCACGGATTACAATGGTTTTCCACTTAGCCGCAACTAAGTCTTCCAGAGTCTTCTGATCACACACTGATCACTCCAGGAACAACTGCTTAGTTCACTCCTAAGACTTTTCTAGAGTCTACTGATCAACACGATCACTCTAGGCTTAGTTCACTCCTAAGACTTTCTGCTCAGCCAACTGCTAAGACTTCCTAGAGTATACTGATCAACCGATCACTCTAGTTCCTTACAACTTAATGTAATCAATTCAAGAGTTTACAAATGCTTCTTAAAAGCTATAATCACAACTGTGATATTTCTCTTACAGTTTAAGCTTAATCTCACTAAGATATTACAACAGCAATGTAGTGAGCTTTGATGAAGATGAAGATTCTGAGTTTAGATTTGAACAGCGTTTCAGCAAGTTAATTTGAATTGTCTTTGTTCAGGATCGTTAACCTTGCTTCTCATCAGAACTTCATATTTATAGGCGTTGAGAAGATGACCGTTGAATGCATTTAATGCTTTGCGTGTTCCGTACAGCTTTGCATTTAATGTTATACGCTTTTGTCAACTACCTCGAGCCTTGTTCACGCTGTGTCTACTGACGTAGCCTTTAGTAGCTTTAACGTTCCTTTTGTCAGTCAGCGTAGTCTGCCACGTGTACTTCCTTCTGATCTGATGTTTGTGAATACGACGTTTGAATATCATCAGAGTCAAACAGCTTGGTGCATAGCATCTTCTGATCTTCTGACCTTGAAGTGCTTCTGAGCGTGATACCATCTTCTGATCTTCAGTGCTTCTGATCTCATGTTCTTCTGATGCTTCCATAGACCCATGTTCTGATTCTGCTTCGACCATCTTCTGATGTCTTGCCAGACCATGTTCTGATGTTGCATGCTGAACCATTTGAGACACAACTTCTGAGCGCTGAATTATGCATACTCTTTATATATTTCCTGAAAGGGAAATTGCATTGGATTAGAGTACCATATTATCTCAAGCAAAATTCATATTATTGTTATCATCAAAACTAAGATAATTGATAAGAACAAATCTTGTTCTAACAGGTTTTGTTCACCTGGTTGACCTCAGCCATGTAGTAACTCTGATCACCTTCGATATTCTCCACTATACCATCTTCTCTCCAAATTGTCACCCTCTGATGCATTGTTGAGGGCACAGCTGCTACCCCATGAATCCATTCCCTACCAAGCAAAAGATTGTAGTTTGCCTTTGCTGGTATAACCATGAACATGGTTGGCCTGGTAACTGAGCCTACTGTCAAATTGACTTGAACAACTCCCAGTGTTTGTCCTATTTTGCCTTCGTAGTTAGATAAAACCATGTTATGTGGCCTTATATCCGTATCGAACATACCAATTCTTTTTAGCATGTATTGAGGCATTAGGTTCACTGCTGCTCCCCCATCAATTAGGACTTTATTAATGCCAACGTTCTCAATCTTAGCCCTGATATAGAGTGGCTTCAAATGATTTCGCATACCCTCATCAGGCCTTTCGAAGAAAGCATTCTGTTCTTCTACTGCACCATTATTCAGCACATAGTAACACACAGGTTTGTGTTTTGTCATTTCTTCGATATCAGCCTCTTCACAGTCTTCTACTCCAGTTTCCTGATTAAACTCGTGAGGGAGTACGGAAACAACATTGCAATTCAAGTTTATAGATGACACTCCATCAGAATCAAAATCATTTGTCATTCTATCCTATTCTTTCCAAGAATTTGAACGCATCTTTTCTTCTTCATCCAAGAGTTTTTCAGCTTCGAATAATCTGCGTTCCACCGGAGGTTTGTTTGACTTTGCCCCCTGGTATGGGACTTGGTTGCTACTAGATTCTCCAGCTTCTCTTGGCCTGTATTCCTTCCGAGCCTTTTTTATTCTCTGATGCCTTCTCCACTGGGACCGAGACATAGGATTTTTTCCTTTATAATTCTCTAATCGATACGCCTCTCGATTTGGTCTTTGAAATTGTTTCCTATATGCCATTGCAGTTCTACCACCTTGGTCCCAACTTCGCCATTTGTTGGTTCTTGCATCAGCTTGCACCCACCTATCCCTTGGCGCATCTGCAGGGATTCTGAAAGTTACCCTTCGAGTTCTGGGGTGTGGGCTATCAGGCCTCTTTGTTGGAGTCCATATGTCGAAACCGTACAGGTTAGGACGCAACCCCTGAGTTTCTTGACTCATGTAGCAATACACACGTTTGAATGATCGTGCTAGCATTTCGTCATAGACTGCCCCACATCTTGGGCAGAGAGCAACTTCAGTGTTTTCTTTGTGTCATCTGACCAAAAATCCTACCAAGCTTTCCTCCATCTTTGGGTACAGTTGTAGTAGGGGATTTGGCTCTCTTCCTGGGTGTTCCCACCTTTCGTGTCGAACCCTTTCGAAGTTGGCTTCGACCCTTCGATTCAGCATGATCGAACACCTTGGACACATCCATTGCTTACCACCATTTCTCTCGTGGCAATTCCAGAGATATTCTTTGAGGCTTTCGGTTCTTGGAGGAACTTCGATGCCCCCATTTTGCCTCGTCAGCCATGTCTCTAGTTCGCCAAATTCAGACACTGGTCGTCTGGCGCTGACCATGTTAACCGCTGCTGGAGGAACTTCAGAGATCTGGATTTTCTGGAGTTTCATCCTGAGGTCTTCAGTGGCCTCACTGTTTTCTTCCTTCGATGCTTCAGTTATTTCTGTCTTGGAAGATTCTTCAACAACAGTGTTGAAGACTATTTCACCTTTTAGGCTTTCAGTAGCCTGCTTTCCATTGAACATTGCTTTAGTCTCCACAACTTCAACTTCAGAGGCTTCCACCATGTTGATATCTTCTACCTCGCAGAGGCTAGCGTCAGCAATGTTTAGGGGATTGGTATCGACCCTCATATGACTCTTGGTCTTGTCAGCAAACTTCAACCTTCCATCATTGAGAGCATTTTGAATTAGATCCCTGAAAAGAAAACATTGAGAAGTTTTATGGCCTAAAAACCCATGATATTTACAAAAACCTCTTTTCTTCCGTTGTTCCAACGGAGGAATTTTTGAATTTGGAGGTAGTATCATTTGGCCATCTTTTACCAATAAATCAAATATTTCATCACACTTGGTAATGTCGAATGTATAAGTTTTCTTAGGGAACCCATCATTCTTATCGTTTTCTACCGGGTTTTTTCCATTGGCAGGATTTAGCAATTTGCAGGCGTAAGGTGGCGCTTCTTTCAATTCAGCTAAGTCTATTTCGACTTCTTCAGGGCTATACGAGTCATTGAAAGACTCATCATCAGCGTCCTCGGCTTCGACGTACGCTACTCTCTCTTTCTTATAACTTTTATTCGCCCTAACTTTTTCTGCCTTCAGTCGTTCGACTTGTCGAACCCTGTCTGCTAATTGGGCCATGTCCCTAAGGTACTGGGTATCTAGTTTCTTTCTTATTGAATAATCTAGACCACCTGCAGCCATTTCAACAAGTTCATGCTCTGGGACTGTTGTAAAACACCTTGATTTCAACAAACGGAACCTATTTAAATAATCATCAATTGTTTCTGTGAATTTTCTTTTAACACTGGCCAATTCTTTCAAACTTATCTTAGTTTGACCCATGTAGAATTGCTCATGGAAAAGCCTTTCCAAGTATGCCCATGCATCTATCGAATTTGGTGGCAAAGTAGTAAACCAAATGAAGGCATTTTTTGTCAGCGAACTAGGGAAATATTTGATCCTTAAATCCTCGTTTCCCGCTAAGTCTCCTGCTTCTGTCAAATATCTAGCAATATGTTCCACCGTTGACTCATTAGTTTCGCCTGAAAATTTTGTAAATTTGGGTACCTTAGTGCCCCTAGGCAATTCTGTCTGCATGATATAATCTGATATAGGGGATGTATAGTTTGGACGTCTAAGTCCAGTACTAAGGCCATTATTGGCCATAACCCTTTCTATCATGGCAGTTAAGTTATTTTCTGTAGCCAGATTTTCTCTTCTGACTCTTTGAACAACCTCATCTGGGTGTTCGTTCCTACCCACAATCCTTAATCTGGGTCGCTCCTCCTCCGTTTCTTGTCGAACGGGGACGGTTCTTTGATTTGAAGCTTCTAAGTTAATTATTGGAGTTCCTTCGAACATCTCTGTTCTTCGTGAGGGGCCTACATCCCTAGTGGCTGTCCTAGATGACGGAACTATGTCTTGTACACGTTCTAAAATGGGCCTCTCTTCTTGATTCGAAGGCTGTTTGTCTTTCCTTTTAGGTGGTGTTATTCCCATGAATTCTGCCATTCGATTCATTTGAGATGATATCTTTTGGAAAGTCTCCATGTTTTCTCTATTTGTAGTAGTAACATTTGCCATTAGTGGGCTTAAAACTGAAGTCAATTCTCTGGCCAAAACCCCTACCATATCATGGTTGCTTGCATCAATTTCTTGTCGAAATGCTGCTTGGTTATTTGTGGTAAAGTGAGGCACCTGGGTAGAAAAACCAGTGTTATGTGCACTTCGACCCACTGAACTAACATTCGGTGAAAATGTCGCATTGTTAGTTGGGGCATATATAGATCCTGCCCCTCGTACGCCTGTTCCATATGGGTATGGCATTCCATATGAACTATTTGGTCTCCATTCGAAAGCAGAATTCGTGCCTTGACCAGGCAAATTATTTGCAGCATTTGTCGAGGCAAACAATACGTCCTCTGCGCTTGTGGATGAGGGTGCGGTTGTCGACACTGAAACTGGAATAGTCCCTGAAAGCCCTGTATTATTTTCAGGCAAAGCCTGGGAATTATCTGCAGGTCTCGATCCATTTGGACCCGTTGCATCTCGTGTTCCTTGAGTAGAAGTCGAATTTGCCGCTCCTGATCCTGAACCTTGTGGGGGATCTTGATCACCCCCTGCACTGGCCGTAACGACCATTTTCCTGTTGTACCTTCGTTTGGGAATCGGTTGTGCACTGTCTTTGATTTACCGTTCCTAAGGTTCATACAAGATCTTGATATTGTCTAGACAAAAATAAAGCAATTGATTAAAACAATCTGCTTGACACTGTCCCCCTGGACGTGCCAATTTGTTTACGGTGATTTCCGGTAAACAACCGCTAGTCTTCCAAACTATAATAAATATGATTTGGTTACTCGCAGGATCGACTAGATTGATCCTAGGACACATAGTCAAGAAGATTGTCATCAACGTTCATTCGAACCATATTCATTATTTGTCTTCTTCAATAAGCGTTGTTCGATTAAAGAACAAATAGTCTTGACAATCACTTTGTTATATATAAATGTGACTTCAGCGAAAAGATAAGTAACATAACATAGAAAATTAAAAGGACTATTGAAACGTAAAGAATCTTAAACTGCAGAAATGTAAAAGACTTTGAAAGTAAATAACATGAAAGTAATTCGAAAGTAAATGACATTAAAGTAAAGATACAGAAATGTAAATGGCAAAAAGTAAACGAAATGCAGTAATTCTGGAAGATATTTAAAAACAAAAGATAATACACATGTATTAAAATGGTGGTGTCATACGTACATTTTCTCAGCGAACTCTTTCTCTTAACGCTTGATACTTGAGTAAATATGTGAGTGATTTGTACAAAATGAACACACAGAATCCTAACATTAAGACTCCTATTTATACTAGTTTCGACCTTAACGGTCCTATACTAATCTGCTGCCACGTTTCTCATAAGAACTTCTAGCGATGCCATCTGTTACTTGGACAGTTACGAAACCGTCTTCGAATTTCAAATCTTCCCGCCTGAGTCTGTCTTCGACGCGTGGCAGTGTATTAAACAAACACTACGAAAAAAAACACACGCTAAGTAGTAATACTTGAATATATTTATAAATTTGTCTAAGTCCCCGAAGACACATACTTTTCACTAGCTTTCAGTATTCATTATCTTCATAGCGAACTTAGAAATCTTTACTCTCGAAGCATGACCATCAGTAGCCATTCTTTTATTTTTAAGGGATGGCCATCAGTAACCATCTTTCCTTCGATTTTCTACTTCTTCGAAGGATAAATACTACAAAACGAAATCTTCAGCTAACAGAGGGTTCATGAGTACATCCTTTTAAAAGCTCTCAAGTCTATTGGAAACTCTCAAGACTATTTCTTAGGGAGAGAGTATGTCATTTTGTTTTGACCAAACCTCTATAATTCTCGGTGTTCTTCTTTTCCTTATCTTTTTTATATTCTGCATTTTATTTCCGTTGCTTAGTAATTAAAAATATTTTTAAACTCTGATTTTATTCTGCAAAGTTTTTCAAAACCAAGTTTTTTTAAATCATGCAATTCATCCCCTCTCTTATGTGTGAAGTCACATGTCCAACAAGTGGCATCAGAGCTTAACTTTTGTTTAAGGACTAATCGTATCAAGAGAAAGTTGACTTCCGACAAGAAATATTTTCTAAACACACAACCACTTTTCAACAATAGTAAATTTGATATTTGGCAAGTTAGGTTTAGAATTTTTTCGTCAAAGTTTAAATCATGAATTGTGGGAAACAATAGTCAACAATCCATTTATCCCTACTCATCTAGTAAATTATGAAGTAGTAGATAAATCTGATTTCCTTTAGGTAAAAGAGGAAAAGAGAAAGTTTGAGATATATTTTAAAACTAAGAGCCTTATAACAATGTATCTATAAGATAGGAGATTTTACAATATTTATCATTGCAATACTATCAATGAAATGTGAGATACTCTTGAAATGATATATGGAGTTTCTTCAAGTATTAAACAAGAGAAGATGCACACACGAGGCGAAGAATACGAGGATACCAATTATGGATGTTTTTCAAAATTTAGAAATATTGGGAATTATGTTGGAAAGTATATCACTAATAAATATCTAAGATTTAAGAATTGAAATTTTAATCCAACTCTTAAATCAAAATATAGGAGCCTTCACGAATTTCAAGAAAAACCAAAGAAGAAGGAAATTATAGAGAAGTTGGTCGAACTAGTTCCATTACTCAAAGATGAAGGGATCCAAACTGAAGAATAACCATTCTCATGCTCCTATCATACAACTCATGTGAAATTCATCGAAAGAATATACTCAGTAGTTGAATGATCCTCAGAAGATTCAACATTAAATGAAGGACCCTCTTGCTTAAAGAATGACAAAGAAGATGAAGAAATTTCTTCAATACTCGAATGAAGAACATGAAGAGAGACATCAACCTCGAGAATGAATATTAAAGAGTCTTCTTCCAACGAAGAAAATGAAATCTACTTAAAGGCATCCTATGAGGAAGATATTGTTAGAACAAGATTTGTTCTTATCAATTATCTTAGTTTTGATGATAACAATAATATGAATTTTGCTTAAGATAATATGGTACTCTAATCCAATGCAATTTCCCTTTCAGGAAATATATAAAGAGTACGCATAATTCAGCGCTCAGAAGTTGTGTCTCAAATGGTTCAGCATGCAACATCAGAACATGGTCTGGCAAGACATCAGAAGATGGTCGAAGCAGAATCAGAACATGGGTCTATGGAAGCATCAGAAGAACATGAGATCAGAAGCACTGAAGATCAGAAGATGGTATCACGCTCAGAAGCACTTCAAGGTCAGAAGATCAGAAGATGCTATGCACCAAGCTGTTTGACTCTGATGATATTCAAACGTCGTATTCACAAACATCAGATCAGAAGGAAGTACACGTGGCAGACTACGCTGACTGACAAAAGGAACGTTAAAGCTACTAAAGGCTACGTCAGTAGACACAGCGTGAACAAGGCTCGAGGTAGTTGACAAAAGCGTATAACATTAAATGCGATGCTGTACGGAACACGCAAAGCATTAAATGCATTCAACGGTCATCTTCTCAACGCCTATAAATATGAAGTTCTGATGAGAAGCAAGGTTAACGATCCTGAACAAAGACAATTCAAATTAACTTGCTGAAACGCTGTTCAAATCTAAACTCAGAATCTTCATCTTCATCAAAGCTCACTACATTGCTGTTGTAATATCTTAGTGAGATTAAGCTTAAACTGTAAGAGAAATATCACAGTTGTGATTATAGCTTTTAAGAAGCATTTGTAAACTCTTAGAATTACATTAAGTTGTAAGGAACTAGAGTGATCAGTGTGATCAGTATACTCTAGGAAGTCTTAGCAGTTGGCTGAGCAGTTTGTAACTAGAGTGATCAGGTTGATCAGAATACTCTAGAGGAAGTCTTAGGAGTGAACTAAGCCTAGAGTGATCGTGTTGATCAGTAGACTCTAGAAAAGTCTTAGAGGGTATCTAAGCAGTTGTTCCTGGAGTGATCAGTGTGTGATCAGAAGACTCTGGAAGACTTAGTTGCGGACTAAGTGGAAAACCATTGTAATCCGTGCGATTAGTGGATTAAATCCTCAGTTGAGGTAAATCATCTCTGCGGGGGTGGACTGGAGTAGCTTCGTTAACAGCGAACCAGGATAAAAATAATTGTGCAATTTATTTTTATCGTCCAAGCTTTAAAGTCACACTTATTCAATCCCCCCCTTTCTAAGTGTTTTTCTATCCTTCAATTGGCATCAGAGCGCCGGTTCTAAGGTGCAAGCACTTAACCGTGTTTAGAAAAGATTCAGGAAGAGAAAAACGCTTCAGTAAAAGATGGTTGATGAAAGTGAAAAGTCTACACCTACACCTGCATCTACATCTGGCTCTGCTGAGCAATACAACGGTAACAATGGTTATACTAGACCGCCGGTATTTGATGGTGAAAACTTTGAATACTGGAAAGATAAACTGGAAAGTTACTTTCTGGGTCTAGATGGTGATCTATGGGATCTTCTGATGGATGGTTACAAACATCCAGTAAATGCCAGTGGCGCAAAGCTGTCAAGGCAAGAAATGAATGATGATCAAAAGAAGCTTTTCAGGAATCATCATAAATGCAGAACTGTTTTGCTGAATGCTATTTCTCATGCTGAGTATGAGAAGATATCTAACAGGGAAACAGCCTATGACATATATGAGTCCTTGAAAATGACTCATGAAGGAAATGCTCAAGTCAAGGAGACTAAAGCTCTAGCCTTAATCCAGAAATATGAAGCCTTCAAGATGGAGGATGATGAAGACATTGAAAAGATGTTTTCGAGATTTCAAACTCTGACTGCTGGATTGAGAGTTCTTGACAAAGGATACACCAAGGCTGATCATGTGAAGAAGATCATCAGAAGCTTACCCAGAAGATGGGGTCCTATGGTGACTGCATTCAAGATTGCAAAGAATCTGAATGAAGTTTCTCTGGAAGAGCTGATCAGTGCCTTGAGAAGCCATGAAATTGAGCTGGACGCAAATGAGCCTCAAAAGAAAGGTAAGTCTATTGCATTAAAATCAAATATCAAGAAATGCACTAACGCTTTTCAGGCCAGAGAAGAAGATCCTGAAGAATCTGAATCTGAAGAAGAAGATGAACTGTCCCTGATCTCCAGAAGGCTAAATCAACTCTGGAAGACCAAGCAAAGGAAGTTCAGAGGCTTCAGAAGTTCAAGGAAATTTGAACGTGGAGAATCTTCTGATGAAAGAAGATTTGACAAGAAGAAGGTCATGTGCTATGAATGCAATGAGCCTGGACACTACAAGAATGAATGTCCAAATCTTCAGAAGGAAAGTCCCAAGAAAAAGGTTCATAAGAAGAAAGGTCTTATGGCAACCTGGGATGAGTCAGAAGATGATTCAGAAGATGAGCAGGCCAACTGTGCGCTGATGGCGACAGAAGATGACGGATCAGAATCTACATCAGAATCAGATTCTGAAGAGGTATTTTCTGAACTTACTAGAGATGAGTTAGTTTCCGGTCTAACTGAACTTCTGGAACTCAAGTCTCAAATTAGTCTCAAATACAAAAAGCTGAAAAAGCAATTTGAATTTGAAACAAAGAAGCTTGAGTTGGAAAATTCTGAATTAAGAGAAAAACTTTTAAAATTATCCAATAATGTTGGATCTCCTTCTGATTCAGAAAAATCCACTCCTAGTCTAAACCATATTCTGAAAGAATATGATTTAAGTTTCAGGAAGTTCTTATCTAGAAGTATTGGCAGAAGTCAGCTAGCTTCTATGATATATGCTGTGTCTGGAAACAAAAGAGTTGGCGTTGGTTATGAGGGTGAAACCCCATACAAACTTGAACCTGTTGATGAGATGAAAATCACATACAAGCCATTGTATGATCAGTTCAAGTATGGCCACTCACATGATATTAGGCACACTTCACATGCACAAAGTTTTCACATTACACACACTAAGAAGCATGTGACACAACCTAGGAAATATCATGAAACTCATATTAAAAATTATCATGCTGTTCCTCCTATTGCTTATAATGTTAAACCCAAGTTCAATCAGAACTTGAGAAAATCTAACAAGAAAGGACCCAAAAAGATGTGGGTACCTAAGGATAAGATTATTCCTATTGCAGATATCCTTGACTGCAAAAAGGACAAAGCACAACATGTCATGGTACCTGGACTCTGGATGCTCGCGACACATGACAGGAAGAAGGTCTATGTTCCAAGACCTGGTGCTTAAGTCTGGAGGAGAAGTCAAGTTCGGAGGAGATCAGAAGGGCAAGATAATTGGCTCTGGAACTATAAAGTCTGGTTTGATGATAAGCTTGGTTCTGAAAAACCAAAGCAGGTTGATAATTTTGCAGATTGTGATATTGACATATCAGAAGTTGTTGAGCCAAGAAGCAACGCATCAGAAGCAGAGCTTCTCAGAAGCAAAGAATCTGAAGACCAAGTATCAGCTTCTCTGGAGGATCTAAGCATATCTGAAGAACCATCTGTCAGAAGATCATCCAGACTCATCTCTGGTCATTCAGAAGATGTCATTCTTGGAAAGAAGGATGATCCAATCAGAACAAGAGCATTCCTTAAGAACAATGCAGACTGTCAATTAGGTCTTGTATCTTTGATCGAGCCAACTTCTGTTGATCATGCTCTAGAAGATCCAGACTGGATAATTGCTATGCAAGAAGAACTGAATCAGTTTACAAGGAATGATGTTTGGGATCTTGTTCCGAGACCAGATGGATTCAATATAATTGGTACAAAATGGGTCTTCAGAAACAAGCTCAGTGAGAAAGGTGAAGTGGTAAGAAACAAAGCCAGATTGGTGGCTCAGGGTTATAGTCAGCAAGAGGGGATTGACTATACAGAAACCTTTGCACCAGTGGCCAGGTTAGAATCTATTCGTCTACTAATTTCTTTTGCCACTCAACATAACATCACTCTCTATCAAATGGATGTTAAGAGTGCCTTCTTAAATGGTTATATAGATGAAGAAGTTTATGTCCATCAACCTCCTGGTTTTGAAGACTCTATGTCTCCTAATCATGTTTTTAAACTTAAGAAATCATTATATGGATTGAAACAGGCTCCCAGAGCTTGGTATGAACGCTTAAGTTCTTTCCTTCTGAATAATGGTTTCACTAGAGGAAAAGTGGACACTACTCTCTTTTGTAAAACCTTTGAAAAGGATATTTTAATTTGTCAAATATATGTAGATGATATTATTTTTGGAACATCTAATGCTACACTTGGAAAGGAGTTTGCTAAGTCTATGCAGGCTGAGTTTGAAATGAGCATGATGGGAGAACTCAAGTATTTCCTTGGAATACAAATAAATCAAACATCAGAAGGAACATATGTTCACCAAACCAAGTATGTGAAGGAACTTCTGAAGAAGTTTAATCTTCTGGACTGCAAAGAAGCCAAAACTCCTATGCATCCAACATGCATCCTAGGTAAGGATGAGGTAAGTAAGAAGGTAGATCAGAAGTTATACAGAGGTATGATTGGATCTCTTCTATATTTGACTGCTTCTAGACCTGACATTCTGTTCAGTGTTTGTTTGTGTGCTAGATTCCAATCAGATCCTAGAGAATCTCATTTAACTGCTGTTAAGAGAATTCTAAGGTATCTGAAAGGTACTACTAATGTTGGTTTAGTTTACAGAAAATCTAAAGAATACAACTTAGTAGGATTCTGTGATGCTGATTATGCTGGAGACAGAATTGAAAGAAAAAGTACTTCAGGAAGTTGCCAATTTCTTGGAAGTCATTTGATCTCCTGGTACAACAAGAAGCAAGCAACTATTGCTCTATCAACAACAGAAGCAGAATATGTTGCTGCTGCTGGTTGTAGTACACAGATGCTCTGGATGAAGAGTCAGTTGGAAGATTATCAGATATATGAGAGTAACATTCCTATATTCTGTGATAATACTTCTGCTATATGTTTATCTAAGAATCCTATTCTTCATTCAAAAGCTAAACATATTGAGATTAAACATCATTTCATAAGGGACTATGTTCAGAAGGGTGTTATTTCTTTAAACTTTGTTGATACAGACCATCAATGGGCTGATATCTTTACAAAACCCCTGGCTGAAGATAGGTTTAAGTTCATTCTGAAGAACATCAGTATGGATTTATGCCCAGAATGAGAAGATGAGAAGTTCTCATGTATGAGTATCTTCTGAAATGAATGTGGAACATTTTTTTTAATCAGAAGTTCTGATTGAATTTTTTTAGAAATTATGATTCGGTTATTACTAACGTTTCATTGTCTAAGTTGATTCAGAACCTCTTTTAAAGCAAAACAGCTGTTACGTTTTATCTCGGGATGGTAAACCTGTGTTCACTATTCCTGGACAAGCGTGTGTGCAGTTGAGGGGACGTCTACTTAGGTAACTGTGCAAATCACGTCTTTTGTCATTATTATCTCTCCTCATGTCACGTAACATTAAATGCTTTTCATCATTTACTCTCTTTCAGTTTTTTTTTATATACTCTTCAAACGTTTCTTTTCCCTTTCATATTTCTCTCTCTCTGCATTCGGTTTCTTTTTCATCTCTCTCTCTTTTCATATCATAAACCCTAGCAGTTTCCTATATCTGAAAATTCATCATGAATCCGTCGTCAAGCTCTGGGAATCAAGACAATGATAGGAAACACAAGAGAAAGGCATCTGCTGAACCAGAAACCAAACCTAAAAGAGTTAGGATCTCCTATGACCCTCTCAAAGTATATCAACCCCTTGACGGTTCCCGTCAATCACCTCCCTCTTCAAAGACCTCCACCACCTCTTCCTCCTCATTCATCCTCTCGGAACCACCTTCTTCACCATCTGATATCTCCTCTCCTTTAACCCTTCCATCAGATATTTCTTCATCCCTCTCATACCCTTTTCCCACCAGAACACCTAATCCCTATAGTGTTGTTCTTCCCGATTCAAGGTTCACTGTCAACCCTCCAACCCCTACCACTCAAACATATCTGGAGCTTTTACATGCTGATGTAAATGGCTGGTTGGAGATTCTAGGTGCTGCTCACCTTAATCATCTGGATGAGTATGCTACAAACAACCTCTGGAATACCTTTCGTCAGGATTTTTTGGATAAGGCTACAGACACTCAGAGAAGGATTATGTCTGAAGCTCCTGGTGTTCGTGGTCTCCGGTTGGAAGTTGGTGAGAGCAGCCACCACTGTCTCATCAGGAACAGAAGCGTTCTTGAAGAGAAGATACCTGCAGATGAGTTGGAAGAAGAAAATCTCTGCAGAGATATCGTGGTGTGGAAACCCCGGTCTTCTATGCTCTGGTTTCCTGTGCTGACTGGAGATTTTCAGTGGCTGTTCAACTGGTTCAGAATGAACCCTTCTGAAAAAGCACCTCACATGGTCTTTCCAGTAGTGGTTTATCGTGCTGAAGTTGCTGGCCCTACTCCTCCAACAAACCTAGCAGCTATTCTTCAAGCATTGGAAGATGGAACTTCTGAGCTGCCTGAACCAGAATATGCTAAGGCTCCTTCTGAGTCAGACTCAGATGAGGAAATGGGAGATGCACAAGCTGAAGATCTTCCAGAAGATCACCCTGCTGAGATTGCTGTCCCTCTGGGCAGAAATACTGGTGCTTCTTCTTCTGGTGAAACCTCAGCTCTGATGGAGACCTTGGAAACTCTTCATCAGAATCAAGCTATGCTGGCTTCTCGTTTGGACGCGCAAGAAGCAGCCAATGCTGAGTTTCGTTCCTTCATGACAAGGCAAGCTACAAGCACTGACGGGATTCATGATGTTCTGGCGCGGATTTTGCGTAGGCTAGGATCGTAGTCTTTTGGTCTTTGTAGTTTCCTTTCCTTGTTGCATCTGTTTTCCTGCATTTCTGTCTTGTAAACTTTTTGATTATCAATGAAAAGTTTTCTTATGCATCTGAATCTTTTGAAATTTTCTTTTTGATGTTATGACAAAAAGGGGGAGAAGATAAATGATAAATGATTTGATTAAATCTATCAGTTGCTGGGTAAAGGCTCCCACACATTCACTAACAAGAACTGCAAGTTCTATATGGTTTAAGTGTTTTGCAGGTACAGAGAAGTGAAGTGAATCTTCAGAAGCAAACACTAGAAGCAAAACCATAAGAAGCGTTATTCTGTAAAAGGAATAAGCTCTTGGAAACTGAAGCAAGCTGAGTGCTGTCAAGCTTCAGGGATCAGAAGCACTGATAATAGAATTTGAATATCATTGTCTATCTTGTTCTGACAAAATTCTATTTGCTCTGATACATATAATGTTATGGCTCTGATACATTATTTGCTCTGATACATTATTTCAGCCTATATGGCTCTGATATATATAATGTGTTCAAACATACATTTTATGTTCTAACTCGTTCATGCTGACTTTTGTCGTTTAGTTTTTGTTCTGTAACATTTCAGGATGTAGAGATGCTCTGATGATGCTCTGGTACATTCAACAATGTTCTGATACAAATCTAGCATGAAGTGATGATTGGTAGACATTCAAAGTTCTGAAGCTATCCGAGGGAAGCGGAAATCAGAAGATGTGAATGTTCTAAAAGATCCAGAAAACTCAAGTTCTGAAGCTGTCCTGAATGGAAGCAGAAGTCAGAAGCTGTGAATGTTCTGAAGATTAAAGAAATTCAAGTTCTGAAGCTGTCCACGATGGAAGCAGGAATCAGAAGCTGTGAGTGTTCTAAGGATCTAAAGAAATTCAAGTTCTGAAGCTGTCCAATGGAAGCAGAAGTCAGAAGCTATGAATTCTCTGAAGGCAGAAGCTTATATGATCGTCTCTACCGAAATAATCAGGGAAGTCTTTTATCAAAGTTCTTCGAGTATTTATTTCAGGGGGAGATTATTTATCTCAGGGGGAGATTGTTAATCTCAGGGGGAGACATATTCATATGCTTATGCTATAGCTGTGAAATTTGTCTTTTGCCGTCTACTCTTTCTGATCGCAAATTCATATCATTTATATATGTTTTTGTCATCATCAAAAAGGGGGAGATTGTTAGAACAAGATTTGTTCTTATCAATTATCTTAGTTTTGATGATAACAATAATATGAATTTTGCTTAAGATAATATGGTACTCTAATCCAATGCAATTTCCCTTTCAGGAAATATATAAAGAGTACGCATAATTCAGCGCTCAGAAGTTGTGTCTCAAATGGTTCAGCATGCAACATCAGAACATGGTCTGGCAAGACATCAGAAGATGGTCGAAGCAGAATCAGAACATGGGTCTATGGAAGCATCAGAAGAACATGAGATCAGAAGCACTGAAGATCAGAAGATGGTATCACGCTCAGAAGCACTTCAAGGTCAGAAGATCAGAAGATGCTATGCACCAAGCTGTTTGACTCTGATGATATTCAAACGTCGTATTCACAAACATCAGATCAGAAGGAAGTACACGTGGCAGACTACGCTGACTGACAAAAGGAACGTTAAAGCTACTAAAGGCTACGTCAGTAGACACAGCGTGAACAAGGCTCGAGGTAGTTGACAAAAGCGTATAACATTAAATGCGATGCTGTACGGAACACGCAAAGCATTAAATGCATTCAACGGTCATCTTCTCAACGCCTATAAATATGAAGTTCTGATGAGAAGCAAGGTTAACGATCCTGAACAAAGACAATTCAAATTAACTTGCTGAAACGCTGTTCAAATCTAAACTCAGAATCTTCATCTTCATCAAAGCTCACTACATTGCTGTTGTAATATCTTAGTGAGATTAAGCTTAAACTGTAAGAGAAATATCACAGTTGTGATTATAGCTTTTAAGAAGCATTTGTAAACTCTTAGAATTACATTAAGTTGTAAGGAACTAGAGTGATCAGTGTGATCAGTATACTCTAGGAAGTCTTAGCAGTTGGCTGAGCAGTTTGTAACTAGAGTGATCAGGTTGATCAGAATACTCTAGAGGAAGTCTTAGGAGTGAACTAAGCCTAGAGTGATCGTGTTGATCAGTAGACTCTAGAAAAGTCTTAGAGGGTATCTAAGCAGTTGTTCCTGGAGTGATCAGTGTGTGATCAGAAGACTCTGGAAGACTTAGTTGCGGACTAAGTGGAAAACCATTGTAATCCGTGCGATTAGTGGATTAAATCCTCAGTTGAGGTAAATCATCTCTGCGGGGGTGGACTGGAGTAGCTTCGTTAACAGCGAACCAGGATAAAAATAATTGTGCAATTTATTTTTATCGTCCAAGATTTAAAGTCACACTTATTCAATCCCCCCCTTTCTAAGTGTTTTTCTATCCTTCAGATATTGCTCCAAGTATCTAACTATCCTGTGTAGAATTGTTTAGAATGAGTGGTCAATTGGTGGAGAAAAATTATAAACTAAGAAAGTGTAGCATGTGCGGATTCAACTATGTTAGTTATTGTATTTTCAAAATGTCTAACCAGATTCAACTATGTTAGTCTCGTTGATGACTCCACTGCACCTATCAGAGGTGTTGAAACTATTCCGCACAAACTCTTGTTGTACGGACAATTAATTATGCCAAATTGTTCCCTTACCTGTCAAAGTTAAAGTTTTCAACAGTCCAAATTTTTGCAGGTGGTCTGGGTGTGTTCACTCCATTCTCAAATGGCCAAAAACAAAAATATCAAAATTCATATCAATGAGTACCATAAATTGTTAAAAGAATTGAAAGATAAAAGCGTGACTTTGCAAGATGAGTTTGTTATCGAAATTTTTATCAAAAAATTGTCTGACTTATGGAAAGATTCCTAGAATCAACTAAAACACAAACCGAAGCAGTTCCCACTAGTATATTTAATCACATGCATTATTATTGAGGATATCAACCAAAACAACAGTAGGACTCCAATGGTTAAAATAAGATTCATAACAATTCATAAAAAAGAAGTAAAACACAAACCATATAACAAACCCGACCACACTAATAATTAACATTAATATACTCCTTGTTTATTGACCTCTAATAATTGATTATTCAAGACATAAATGGAAGGTTATGATATTTAGTCGTCACCAATAATTAAGAGACTATCCTAATCGATTTTAGGCTCAACTTAGTGAATATAATCTATTTGATCACTAGGTTTAATTGATTATGTTGTTGAAAAAAAGTCTTCCAATCAATCAATACTTCCTTAATTAGTTGGTTATGCCTTAAAAACATTTTTAGGTGGGTTAAATAAAATACGAGAGACTTATAAAAAAAATTTAGTGTGTCTATGATGTTTTATAGTATTTCTAAAAATACCCTCGCGTCTTTACAAGACACTGGTCACTCCGAAGGACACGACCATGTGAGCTTTCACACTTTCTCTTTTTCCCAACTCTAAACCTTTAAGTCTTGAGATCATTATTTTTGAGTTTAGCAGTATACAAGATCTTTGAATCTTTTTAATGAGGTTTGATATATCTTCATGTTGATTATTATTATCTGAGAGTTAAGAGGTTAAACCAACAGTGACCCTTGAAACATAAGTCTTCACTTGAATATCATTTGACCACAATGTTAACTTTAAAGAGATATCTTGATATACAAGAGCATGTTCAATAATTTAACTTGATTTAATAGGATAACTTAGTCAACCATCTTGAGGCTCTTTGACTACGAGAGCTATCTTCGACAAATACGAACTTCACTTGATATCATTTAAATCAAAACTAAACAATTACTTAGTTGACTCACATCTTTGCTATCCATAAGCGTTGCCACCTTATATCATCTTGACAATACATGCAAGCACATAGATCCATAATATTTTGGTATTCTGGATGGCTGGCTTGTGGGTCTTGACTTACGTACCTGCATTTACTTGAGCGAGTACTACGCTAATTTGAGTAACTGTAGGATACACCTATGGACCTACAATTTACACTCTTGCCACTGTCCTCTATAGAGATGTTGATGTGATATTTGCAAGCTATAGTAATCATATGGTTTCAGAGAATGTAGGTTGCGTGTCATCTCCTTGTCCATGGAGTATGATATACAATTACATTTAATGATTTTATAAAGTGTCCTTCTCTTTAATTGATACGAAATCTAGAAGGGGATCCTCATAGGCCACCTCATCGGGAGTTACAAGAAGAGGAATAAGTGAGGACGGACTATGCCGGGGATGTATCATCGACATGTCACTTTATTATTGCTATTGGAGAGAGGTCATATCTAGAGGAAAGTTTCAGTAAGGCATTTTCTGAGAGTCACACTCTACGAGCAATCTTAGCAGACGCGTGACATGCGTTGCAGTATATGACACATGGAGGATATGGATGTTAGATATACATAATAGTTGTATTTTTATTTGTATTTCGTAAACAATTTGAAAATTTGTATGGTTAGTTTTATTTTATGAATGAGTGATGTATGATTTACAATTGAGTTACTTTTGATCTTAGTTATGACTGACTTATGTGTATGGTTTATTGTGTAAATAATGTATGTTGTCAAATGATATGAGAATTTCATCATAGTTATTGTCAAGGTGTTCATAATATTGTCTTGGAGTTTGTCTGAATTTTGAAATTCATATTCACCTCATTTGTCTGAGATAAATAATAGATAATGCATAAAATACTATCCAAGAGTGTGTCTGAATTTTTAAATTCAAATTCACCCTCATGTTTAACATATAGAAAATATTATTTTAGAAGTTAGTTCGAAAATTAAATCCAAACATATATTTTACTTAGATAAAAATATCTTTTTGATTAACGTCGAATAAGAGCATATTTAAATTTCCCTTTATTAAATACCAAAGTACTCGATACTAGTATTAGTATCTGATAATAAATTTACTAAAGATTAAAATCAAACAATTAATTAATGTTTTTTCTAAATTATTTTATAAACTACAATTTCAATCCTTTGACAATTTTGACAATAAAATCCAATAAGACAGGCGAAGGCCCACTAAATCATATAAGGCCCACTAACTCAACCCTTAAATAACCCTTCAAATCAAATTTTGGTGCCTTACATTCCTTATAAGCGAACTACATAGCTGTATAAACCAGCGAGAATTTCAGTTTCACATACAACTCAACAAGAGAATGAAGCATTCAATTTCAAAGGATCCATTCGAAACAGCGTTCGAGGAATCACCATCCCCACCGGATTCCCCAATCGAAACCAAACCATACCCCATCTCACTACCTACTCAAACCCATCAACAACTCAACAATCGCGTCAAAACCTTGACCATTACTAACACCAACTACAATGAAGAAGAACAATATGAAGAAGAGGAAGAAGATGAAATGGATGCCGAATTCTCCAAGTTTCGTTCTGCTTCCATTGGCGATCCTCACAAAATCGCTAGATTGCAGTTACTATTACTAACTTCATTATTGTTTTCATCTTATTTTTTCGTATCATATCATAAACCCTAGTTTTGTTAATCTGATTTTTTCCGTCAATACTCAGGAATGTTTTTTCACAATTCACTGAAGAACAGTTGAGTAGATACGAATCTTTTCGTAGGGCTGCATTCCAGAAAGCTACTATGAGAAGGGTATTTCTTTCACTTTTAGATTGTTTTGTAACTTCCACTTCATGTTTTGGTAAAAAAGTTGGGTTCTTTAGTTTTTGTTCATCTTTAGTTCTCTCCCCAGGATAAACTCGTAAAATTATACAAAATTGTCAATAAATTTATTACTCTAACAAACTTTCTTAATTCCCGCAATTTATTCCATGGGGTCTTATATTTAAGGACGGAGGTAGTACTTCCAAGTGTAACTAAGATTCCATGAACTTTAAGACCAAGTAAATGGATACTCAAATATTATTATCAAACTGCTAGTTCACTAAAATTATTTTGGAGTAGTGTTTATCAACTATAAAGAATGTTAACTCCAAATGTATGATGGATCTTAATTGATCTCTAAAGATTTAAGAATATGAGTTAAACATGCTGCTATGCGTAATCGAATTTGATTTTGGATGGTAATTTGGAGTTGTACTACTACGGGACTTTTTCTTGTGAAGCTACTGGATTCGCATCCATATTGACAGCATTAAGATCTCTGTAAGGTAAACTTGAAAGGATAAATTTGTATTTAAAATAGATGGACAGAGTTTAGACTTAGGAGACACAAGTTGGGGAACCAATTGATTTGAGTTAGTGAACTATATATAGTTAGTAGTAATGGACTAACCTTATTAATGTTAGTTTGTGTATTGATGCTGCTTTTGTTAAGTTGTAAATTCCCATTTTTGCATTCCAATTTTCACTAGTAATTTCTATTATAGTAAGACAAGATTGCTCACCTCTTCTTTCTTGGTTGTGTGGAAGCAGGTTATAGCAAGCATCGCTGGGACCCAGTCAATCTCTAAGCCAGTTTTGGTTGTAGTATCAGGGATTACAAAAATGTTTGTGGGTGAGGTTGTGGAAAGAGGTGATTAGTTTTCATTTACAAGAATGACATGCTTCCTTTTAATAGAAATAGAAAATGAAAATGAATAACATGGTGAATACTCGTGCGAATTCTGTTTTTCTAAGATAATAATGTTGCAGTGAACTGTTTCAGTTTATTAAATGGTACTTACTATCTTTGCAGCTAGAATAATTATGACCGAGAGGAAGGAATCTGGACCAATCCGGCCATGTCATCTGAGAGAAGCACATAGACGACTAAAGCTTGAAGGAAAAGTCTTTAAGAGAAAGGTCCCGAGGCTCTTTCGGTAGGGGGGCAAGTATGATTTCTATTTCTTCTGCAGGCAGGAAACACTTTGATCCTGATGTCCCGATCATATCAAATTAACAAGAATGAGTAAATCAATATTGATAGGTAAAATAGGGAAAATTCCCGGTTCCAACAAATACAAAATGTGAAATGGACTTTAGAACATATTTTCTTTCTAGCTGTGTCAAATATCATCATTCTCTGAAAATATTGATAACTGATGTTAGACTGAAAATACAAATATTATTTCAAATGTTGTTTATAGAAAAGTTTATCTGACCTAGCTATTTCTTAGAAGTAACAAATTTGAGCAAACATATTAATGTATTTCAGATTAGATGTTGAACTTTGTTATTTGGTGTTTTATAATGGAAAATCACTGTGTAAGGATTCAAAAGAATGTAGCTTATTCATACAAAATATTAGGAATTAATTCGTTTGACTGTTGCTTCTAAGTAGATGGATGCTAATCCGTTTATGGCTTATAGATGAATCAACTGAAAATAGTAATTGCTATAACTCTAAATTCAATTTTGTTGCATATGCAAGTTGAACAATTGCATAGAATTTTCAACTTGGTATGATTATACTAAGCAAGATCTTTGGACTAATCTTATACTCAATTAATCATTATTGAAGAGAAATATCATACAGGCACAGTTCTTCAACTTAGACGTGCTGGATAATACCTGTGAAGTTATTTTCAATTCTTAGCAACTATTCCAATAACAGGCATACATTTGCTCCTTCAAATTCAATCATGCCACCCGCCCATAAATAAAACATAAACGAGAATCGTTAATAATAAAGAACGCCACGTAAAATAGTGTTTAATAATAGTGGAAATGGCTTGGTGACTTTCTGAAAAGTCACCGTAACTTTAGTGCAACTTTGTTGGTTTATGGAATAAAAACAAATAATAAAGTATGAGAGAAACAGAATTAACAGTTTGTTTGAATGAATATTTTAATGAGGTAATATAATATTTTGAATTTAAAATGATTTGCACAAAATTTATTGTTTGGATATAAAAATGTAAAATGATTTGCACAAAATTTATTGTTTGGATATAAAAACGAAGAATTATTAAAATGATAAAAATTTATAGTATTTTATCTAAGTTAAATTTAATCTTTTTGACCAATCGTTAGCTGGTCCAGTGGTGATTGGTGCTGGACTTGGTACCAGTGGTGATTGGCGCTGGACTTGGTACCCCCGAACCGGAATAGACCGGTGGTATAAAGCCAAAAAAAAATTTAATCTTTTTGAAATGATATAAAAACTAAAGAATTTAAAATTCCTCTCATACTCCATATAATATATTTGTTACTATTATTTCTTCAAATTTTGCAAATTGGTCCTCATATTTTTCAAAATTACAAAATTGACTCCAAAAAATTGCAAATTGGTCCTTAATATTTTTTAAAATTTAATAATTTGGTCCAAAAATTTAAATTTTATAAAAAAGAGTAAAAAATCTAACAATAAATTATTTTAATACTCCATCCAAACAAAATAATAAAAAAAAATAAATTTTAATTGAATTATTTAAATTGCTTTGAATTTTAAATTCTTTTAAAATTTTCAATTATCTCATCCAAACACTCTAAAATTATAGTAACTTTGATGAATGAAAGTCACCCAAACCTTACCCGAAAATTATACACGAGGTTGTGCACACCGTCATTATTTAAACTATAAATCTAAGAAGAATACTATTTTGACACCATTTTTCTGACACTATACATTATACACTATATGAATAGTATTTTTACGTGATAAATTAATTTTGGTTAATATTATCTGTAAAGTTGGTTAATACACTTTATAACTTGGTTAATTAATTCTCAAACATAAAAAAATTAAATAATAAAATAAAATTCATAACTTAGTTAATTTATTTTCAAACATAAAGAGTATATTAAATAGTAAAATAAACTTGTTTAATGACACAATTTTATATTTGTGTTATAAAATAAATTAAAAATTTTTATTTTTTAAAAATAATATTTTTTTAAATTTACCTATAAATAAGATGTGTATAATATAGGTGTAGGAAAAGAGTGTCAAGATAGCAAATTTTTAACAAGATAGCAAACTTGTAAATTTAAACCATGTACTTTAAGATTATTTTTTCCGTTTTCAATTTTTAAAATACGAGTTCCTTTTGTTTTGTTGACAAAAATATTATATTCTTAAAATGAAAAAGAAAAAGAAAATGAGATGAGGGTTAGGGATTTTTTCAATTATTATTGTTTAACACTTGTTTATTTTGAGTATATCTCTTGGTTATCAAATAAATTAACACAATTTTTATTTTACAAAAATTAACAAAAGTTTAAAAAAAAATAAAAAAACAATAAATATTTTCAAAAAGTAAAAGGGGCTTAAACGCAAGAGACTAGAGAAGTTAATTTGAATAGCTAGTTGGAAAATAATTAAATATAATCATCTCCTTTGTAATTTAAATATAAATACCACAAGACCAAGTCTAATAATTTATTTTTGAGCTTAATCTAATTTTTTGTCTTTTAACTTAATTTAATATTTTATTTTAATTCTTTAACTAAAAGAAATATTACATAATAATCTCTTATAAACTGTTCGTTAATTGAATTTGTCCATTACATTATATCAAAAGCGAGTAAAAATATCATTTTGGCTGTCATATCATATTCAAGAACCATACTCTTACCTGCTTAACTAAACTCGAAATTATATATCACATACTATTACTTTGGGCTGATAATATATAGCCTTATATTTTAATTCAATGACACTATTTTTATCCTCTAATTATAACCTCGGCAAACTTGTAATCTCCATTGAAGCACTGACAGAGCAAGCGAATAGTCCATGGATAGCATCTGTAGCAGCTGCAATTGATGATCGTAGAAATTAAAATATCTTAGCTGGAGTCGGGTTATCCCATAAGTTTTTCAACTCCCTACTATGTTTCCTCCAATATGCTATTCCATAGCTCATTTACCATTTCCAACTTCCTACTATGTTTCCTCCAATATGCTATTGCATAGCTCATTTATCATTAGGTAGTTTACATTATATACAAATTTTTATGTCATTACTTTTATGTTTCTAAAATATGCATATAATAGCTTACTGAATAAGTAGGGGTTTTAAAACCGAATCAACCCAATAAAAATTTGTAAACTGAATCAAATTAAATTGAAAATCGTAAAAAACCGCATTTTATTCGGATATGTTTGGGTCATAATATTATAAAACCGCACGATTTGGTTCGGTTTACGATTTGTATTTTGCAAACGAAACGAAACCGAACCAAACCGCATTATGTTACAACTTAAATTTCACTTAACTCACATTCATCCTAAACCTAAACCTATTATGTCTTAGCCTTATGATTAAGAACGATTTTTTCTTTCTCACACTTAAGATTTCAGTTTCAGCCTTCTCAAATTTTTCCTAACAGTATATCGCCTTCTTCTCCAAATACATCTTGTCTCTTCTTCTCTAATCTCTACTCTCTTATATTCTTTCTTTTTCACCTTCTCATTTTTATGTTACTATGCTCTATTTCAATTTCGTTTTTATCACATATCTTCTTCTCTAATCTCTCGTCTCTTTTGTTCTTTCTTTTTTATCTTCATTAATCTCTCATCTTCTCTATTTTTATTTTATTATAATGTTTTTATATTGTTTTATGCTATTATTTTATGTTTATTATTCCACTTTTGTCTAATATGATTTTTGCATATTAAATGCCAAGTTGTGGTCCAAATAAGATGAGTTTTATTGTTATTTGTTAGTGTATGTATGAATCACTAAATACAAAGTTATGTTGTCATCTATATGTTGTCATCGATTTTATTTCTAAAAGTCAACCGAACCAAACTGCATATTTTTTCTCTCGAGGTTCAAATCATTTTTGAAGGTGTTTTCATGTTGGCTGCATTTGTGGTAAAACATACCTGGTTAATATTGTGTTATGCAGGCTGCATATGTGTTAAGCTAATACAGGTTCTGTAGTGAATGTCATGACCAATGTCATGACATCCTTGTGTGACAGCAGTAGCTGTTATAATGTATTAATTGTGTTTCCTGATTTCTCTCAATTAACTGTTTAGGAAACCTTTTATTGTGTGCTGAATATTTCGTCCAGAAGATCTTGCTGACAGCACATTCTGTAACAACCAGATGGCGTGTGAATTAGGTTAACTTGGTTAATCCTAATTTGTTTCTAAAAAAGCCCAAGGCCCAGGAGTTGCATATAAAAAGACTGCAATCCTAATTTGGAACGCAGACAGAGCAGATTGTTAATTGTGAAGAACCATAGTTCTGTAGCTGTCTCTTGTACTCCAAGCAATTGTCCTTGATTATTGCGTTGGAATAGGTTGTTTTTGTTAATTATCACTCTAAGATTTTAAGCACGAGTGTGTGTCTCTTGATTGAAGCTTTTAAGTAGATCAAGGTGTGTTTTTGAAGCGTGTCTTCTCTCTGTAATTGTTTATGTTTATTTGTAATCACTGCTGTGATTGAGGGGGAGTGAGTGGAGATATTCAGGTCTGGGAATAGATTGGAATTGCATTGGGTAGGTCTTATGTGAGGAGTTGTAAACGGGGGAGTTTAACTCCAAATTAATTATGCTTATATTTGATTCCCTCCCTGGCTTGGTAGCCCCCAGAGTAGGTTGTTTGAACCGAACTGGGTAAACAATTCTGTGTGTTCTTTATTGTTTTTGTGCTGTTCTGTTTTAATTATCTATGCTGTGTAATTGTGGATGTCATAACATCTAGCAAGACATCGAGCGTGTGTTACTAGAATTTTCAATTGGCATCAGAGCAGACACCCTGCCTGTTTTCATCTGGGTGAGATCTAGGGATAACAAAATTCTGGTACTATGGAGAAGGAACTATTAGTGTTTAGGAATAGACCACCCATCCTGGATGGCTCTAACTATGACTACTGGAAACCTCGTATGGTAGCAGTCATAAAGTCTGTGGACAGCAAGGCCTGGAGAGCTGTGGAAAGCGGATGGAAACATCCAGAGAAGATTATGGAAGATGGAACCACTGTTCTAATTCCTGAAACTCAATGGAACAAAACTGAAGAAGAGCTAGCTTTGGGCAATTCTAAATGTAACACCCCAAATCTACCCGATAGTTATGCGGAAAAATCAGAGTATAAATTCCAAACAAGTTCATTTGAGGTATCACATATTCGTCATTCCAAAAACATTTACGGCTTACTTTCCTTCATATAGATACATAGCACATAACATAAACGACAAATTAATTAATCTTCGAAATCATTTTATCAAAATAAACATTTTTAACTCACAGCAGAATTCATAAAACTTCTCTATTTTCAGTTTAATCATCATAGCATCTTCACAAATAACTTTGAGTCACAAACCAAAGTAAAACATCACTAAAATTCAGCAAACATAACAAATAATAAAGCAATCGTTTATCCCCCCCGAGTGCTACGTATCAGAGTGACCACCGACTCGACTCACAGCGTCTAAATCTTCATCAAAGCTATCACCTGCACGTTACCAGTATAAAGGTAACGGCGAAACAAAAGAAAGGGGTGAGATATCAAACAATATAAATAGGGTGATGATAAACAGTATATTCAGGTTCAAGTTATAATAATGATCACTTTGCGGTATAATCGTTACCGTCTACTTTACTTCACTATTTCAATCAACAAAACAAGTCACAATATCTAACATAAGATCATATTCGAAGTTCACAATAAATCACATAAATTCACACATAAAAACACATAACCTCACAATCAACAAAATGAAATGCGACTCTAACAAATGCACATGCATGTGGTACCCAGGGCTTCAGCCCCCATCGCCAATTGCCAGATAATAGAGGCATCAAAACAGGCATAAGCCTTCGTCGTTGTTTGCCAATCCAGGCCGTCGCTAAAACATGCAAATCAAATCATGAGACACTGATGAAATGTAACAAATCACAAACATCACAAAACAACGTCGCAAAATATCGTCGCAAAGGCATTCGCCTATATAACCAAAATATATCAATATTTATTGATAAACAATCGTCACCTTAAATCCTGCACTTCGCAATAATTCACAAAAACTCATCGCAACATCGCAATATATCACACGACAAATCAACAACAATAATTCATCACAGATAATTCACGCAAACATCACAATACTTCACAAAACTCACAAAAATACGTCACGTCGCAACATTACCAAAAACACCGCAAGCACAACGGTTATCGGATTATTCCCGAACACTCCTAATATTATTCAACTCGCTATATATTTTTCTGTCTATTATTATATTTCTCTGCTACTTATATAATGTCTCTGCTACGAAATTGGTCACTACACCGATGGGCAACAACGTGCTACTGTTATTTTCATTAACTTCTTCTATATTATTAACTCATACAAACTATAATAATATATAATTATAATTAGAGACAGTTTCGAAGGAACTCTAAACAACTCTACAATAATTCATACAACTCTAAAGTGCCCAAACTTTTATGCAACTCTAAAGGGTCAAGCACCTTCAATTTTAATTTATAGTTTATCGGATTTTTAGTCTAAACAACTCGAAAGCAACTCTGACAACCCTAATGACAATTCTAACAGAATTGAAAATAATTTAAGTTAGCCAATTAACCTCAATATTTATCTCTAACTCAACTCCTAAAATATTATTTTAGTAATATTAAATCACTATATTATTATTATTAGTTTTACTAAAGAATTATGTATCAGTAACAACAAAACCACACATCACTGTTTGTTGAAATACACATAAAATAGTAATCTTTCTATTATGACTCAATGTTTTGATATTCAGTACTAGGTACAATTACACCTACTCTCAATAAGAACACCTACAAATTCCGCAACGTATATTCTTTTCGCACACGCTATATTCCGAGAGTTTTATTACAAGTCACACCATAATGTATACAAATTCTATATGTGTGATAATATAAAAATTACTTTTTCTGATGAACCGAAAATTACAATCAGAGATAAAGGGATCTAATTCTTGGTATATGTATATATATTTATATATACGAAACACTACGGTATATATCTCCTTCTAATAACGAAGCACTACGTAGATAAACAAAAGTGACATTACACACCGACCACCATACGAATATCAATACATATTTATATATATTAAATTATTCGAAATTAACACCAATAAAATCAACAAAACATCAATTTCTCGTAAAATCTTAGATTCATCAAAATCTAACAATCACAAAACTATAGAAATTTAGGGATTTCATTCCTAAACATTTTTTTTATGCATAATCTTCCCGAATAGCATCACAACGACATCACACATATCCAAAAAATCAATCGAAAACACAGAGATAATTATAATTCCCTAAACCCCACATACAATTCATCATATCCTTGTTTATAGAGCAAGAATCCCACCCTTACCTTATATACGGAGTCCGCCCTACAATTCCGGTCGAACCCAAGCTTTATGGCTTCGGGTAATTCTTCCGTTTATCTCTTCACGGTATAATTCTCGTATCTCTTTTCTTTTCAAATTTTTCCCCTTCTCTCTGTCGTCCTTCTCTTTTTTCCCCAAATGTTATGTTACTGAGTTTCTAAAAACCTAGGTGTATCCTCACTTCTCAATTATTCCAATTTGGGCCAAAACCAAATTACACCTACAATATAACACTCAGCCCATCTAATTTATTTTAATTAAACTCTCTATTTACTTTTTACCTCATATTTTACGGTCTAATTTTATTTACTCGGAAAATTTCCAAAACGATACACGTCACTCTAATAATATTTTTAATACTAAAAATATTAAAATTTCTGATTAATTATCGATCCACTATCCTGAACTAATACCGGCTAAATCGTCCCAAAATGCGAAAATTTCACTAAACACTACAAACGTCTAAATTAAGCAAATAATCGAATTTCCGGGCATTACAACTCTCCCCCACTAAAAAGATTTTCGTCCTCGAAAATTTACCTGACACCACCATCATCAATTTCACTTCCACGTCCAACCTTCCAACATATTTATCAATTGACACATCTCACATCGACAATGCATATGTCAACCATTACGGTACCTCTTTGCAACCTTGAAACTAAACCACATCCGAGAAGCAAAGGTTCTCCCCCACTTCGCTCAACTAATTCCTGCAACAAATTAAACAAGTTCCGACAGTGTTTCACACACTTGTCGCGCACTAAGGGATAACATACTGACAGTATTCAACTGTCGCACAATTCAACTGACTCGACAACTTAGCTGGATGGACCGACCTGCTCTGATACCACTAATGTAACACCCCAAATCTACCCGATAGTTATGCGGAAAAATCAGAGTATAAATTCCAAACAAGTTCATTTGAGGTATCACATATTCGTCATTCCAAAAACATTTACGGCTTACTTTTCTTCATATAGATACATAGCACATAACATAAACGACAAATTAATTAATCTTCGAAATCATTTTATCAAAATAAACATTTTTAACTCGCAGCAGAATTCATAAAACTTCTCTATTTTCAGTTTAATCATCATAGCATCTTCACAAATAACTTTGAGTCACAAACCAAAGTAAAACATCACTAAAATTCAGCAAACATAACAAATAATAAAGCAATCGTTTATCCCCCCCGAGTGCTACGTATCAGAGTGACCACCGACTCGACTCACAGCGTCTAAATCTTCATCAAAGCTATCACCTGCACGTTACTAGTATAAAGGTAACGGCGAAACAAAAGAAAGGGGTGAGATATCAAACAATATAAATAGGGTGATGATAAACAGTATATTCAGGTTCAAGTTATAATAATGATCACTTTGCGGTATAATCATTACCGTCTACTTTACTTCACTATTTCAATCAACAAAACAAGTCATAATATCTAACATAAGATCATATTCGAAGTTCACAATAAATAACATAAATTCACACATCAAAACACATAACCTCACAATCACAAAATGAAATGCGACTCTAACAAATGCACATGCATGTGGTACCCAGGGCTTCAGCCCCCATCGCCAATTGCCAGATAATAGAGGCATCAAAACAGGCATAAGCCTTCGTCGCTGTTTGCCAATCCAGGCTGTCGCTAAAACATGCAAATCATGAGACACTGATGAAATGCAACAAATCACAAACATCACAAAACAACGTCGCAAAATATCGTCGCAAAGGCATTCACCTATATAACCAAAATATATCAATATTTACTGATAAACAATCGTCACCTTAAATCCCGCACTTCGCAATAATTCACAAAAACTCATCGCAACATCGCAATATATCACACGACAAATCAACAACAATAATTCATCACAGATAATTCACGCAAACATCACAATACTTCACAAAACTCACAAAAATACGTCACGTCGCAACATTACCAAAAACACCGCAAGCACAACGGTTATCGGATTATTCCCGAACACTCCTAATATTATTCAACTCGCTATATATTTTTCTGTCTATTATTATATTTCTCTGCTACTTATATAATGTCTCTGCTACGAAATTGGTCACTACACCGATGGGCAACAAAGTGCTACTGTTATTTTCATTAACTTCTTCTATATTATTAACTCATACAAATTATAATAATATATAATTATAATTAGACAGAGTTTCGAAGGAACTCTAAACAACTCTACAATAATTCATACAACTCTAAAGTGCCCAAACTTTTATGCAACTCTAAAGGGTCAAGCACCTTCAATTTTAATTTATAGTTTATCGGATTTTTAGTCTAAACAACTCGAAAGCAACTCTGACAACCCTAATGACAATTCTAACAGAATTGAAAATAATTTAAGTTAGCCAATTAACCTCAATATTTATCTCTAACTCAACTCCTAAAATATTATTTTAGTAATATTAAATCACTATATTATTATTAGTTTTACTAAAGAATTATGTATCAGTAACAACAAAACCACACATCACTGTTTGTTGAAATACACATAAAATAGTAATCTTTCTATTATGACTCAATGTTTTGATATTCAGTACTAGGTACAATTACACCTACTCTCAATAAGAACACCTACAAATTCCGCAACGTATATTCTTTTCGCACACGCTATATTCCGAGAGTTTTATTACAAGTCACACCATAATGTATACAAATTCTATATGTGTGATAATATAAAAATTACTTTTTCTGATGAACCGAAAATTACAATCAGAGATAAAGGGATCTAATTCTTGGTATATGTATATATATTTATATATACGAAACACTACGGTATATATCTCCTTCTAATAACGAAGCACTACGTAGATAAACAAAAGTGACATTACACACCGACCACCATACGAATATCAATACATATTTATATATATTAAATTATTCGAAATTAACACCAATAAAATCAACAAAACATCAATTTCTCGTAAAATCTTAGATTCATCAAAATCTAACAATCACAAAACTATAGAAATTTAGGGATTTCATTCCTAAACATTTTTTTTATGCATAATCTTCCCGAATAGCATCACAACGACATCACACATATCCAAAAAATCAATCGAAAACACAGAGATAATTATAATTCCCTAAACCCCACATACAATTCATCATATCCTTGTTTATAGAGCAAGAATCCCACCCTTACCTTATATACGGAGTCCGCCCTACAATTCCGGTCGAACCCAAGCTTTATGGCTTCGGGTAATTCTTCCGTTTATCTCTTCACGGTATAATTCTCGTATCTCTTTTCTTTTCAAATTTTTCCCCTTCTCTCTGTCGTCCTTCTCTTTTTTCCCCAAATGTTATGTTACTGAGTTTCTAAAAACCTAGGTGTATCCTCACTTCTCAATTATTCCAATTTGGGCCAAAACCAAATTACACCTACAATATAACACTCAGCCCATCTAATTTATTTTAATTAAACTCTCTATTTACTTTTTACCTCATATTTTACGGTCTAATTTTATTTACTCGGAAAATTTCCAAAACGATACACGTCACTCTAATAATATTTTTAATACTAAAAATATTAAAATTTCTGATTAATTATCGATCCACTATCCTGAACTAATACCGGCTAAATCGTCCCAAAATGCGAAAATTTCACTAAACACTACAAACGTCTAAATTAAGCAAATAATCGAATTTCCGGGCATTACAACTCTCCCCCACTAAAAAGATTTTCGTCCTCGAAAATTTACCTGACACCACCATCATCAATTTCACTTCCACGTCCAACCTTCCAACATATTTATCAATTGACACATCTCACATCGACAATGCATATGTCAACCATTACGGTACCTCTTTGCAACCTTGAAACTAAACCACATCCGAGAAGCAAAGGTTCTCCCCCACTTCGCTCAACTAATTCCTGCAACAAATTAAACAAGTTCCGACAGTGTTTCACACACTTGTCGCGCACTAAGGGATAACATACTGACAGTATTCAACTGTCGCACAATTCAACTGACTCGACAACTTAGCTGGATGGACCGACCTGCTCTGATACCACTAATGTAACACCCCAAATCTACCCGATAGTTATGCGGAAAAATCAGAGTATAAATTCCAAACAAGTTCATTTGAGGTATCACATATTCGTCATTCCAAAAACATTTACGGCTTACTTTTCTTCATATAGATACATAGCACATAACATAAACGACAAATTAATTAATCTTCGAAATCATTTTATCAAAATAAACATTTTTAACTCGCAGCAGAATTCATAAAACTTCTCTATTTTCAGTTTAATCATCATAGCATCTTCACAAATAACTTTGAGTCACAAACCAAAGTAAAACATCACTAAAATTCAGCAAACATAACAAATAATAAAGCAATCGTTTATCCCCCCCGAGTGCTACGTATCAGAGTGACCACCGACTCGACTCACAGCGTCTAAATCTTCATCAAAGCTATCACCTGCACGTTACTAGTATAAAGGTAACGGCGAAACAAAAGAAAGGGGTGAGATATCAAACAATATAAATAGGGTGATGATAAACAGTATATTCAGGTTCAAGTTATAATAATGATCACTTTGCGGTATAATCATTACCGTCTACTTTACTTCACTATTTCAATCAACAAAACAAGTCATAATATCTAACATAAGATCATATTCGAAGTTCACAATAAATAACATAAATTCACACATCAAAACACATAACCTCACAATCACAAAATGAAATGCGACTCTAACAAATGCACATGCATGTGGTACCCAGGGCTTCAGCCCCCATCGCCAATTGCCAGATAATAGAGGCATCAAAACAGGCATAAGCCTTCGTCGCTGTTTGCCAATCCAGGCTGTCGCTAAAACATGCAAATCATGAGACACTGATGAAATGCAACAAATCACAAACATCACAAAACAACGTCGCAAAATATCGTCGCAAAGGCATTCACCTATATAACCAAAATATATCAATATTTACTGATAAACAATCGTCACCTTAAATCCCGCACTTCGCAATAATTCACAAAAACTCATCGCAACATCGCAATATATCACACGACAAATCAACAACAATAATTCATCACAGATAATTCACGCAAACATCACAATACTTCACAAAACTCACAAAAATACGTCACGTCGCAACATTACCAAAAACACCGCAAGCACAACGGTTATCGGATTATTCCCGAACACTCCTAATATTATTCAACTCGCTATATATTTTTCTGTCTATTATTATATTTCTCTGCTACTTATATAATGTCTCTGCTACGAAATTGGTCACTACACCGATGGGCAACAAAGTGCTACTGTTATTTTCATTAACTTCTTCTATATTATTAACTCATACAAATTATAATAATATATAATTATAATTAGACAGAGTTTCGAAGGAACTCTAAACAACTCTACAATAATTCATACAACTCTAAAGTGCCCAAACTTTTATGCAACTCTAAAGGGTCAAGCACCTTCAATTTTAATTTATAGTTTATCGGATTTTTAGTCTAAACAACTCGAAAGCAACTCTGACAACCCTAATGACAATTCTAACAGAATTGAAAATAATTTAAGTTAGCCAATTAACCTCAATATTTATCTCTAACTCAACTCCTAAAATATTATTTTAGTAATATTAAATCACTATATTATTATTATTAGTTTTACTAAAGAATTATGTATCAGTAACAACAAAACCACACATCACTGTTTGTTGAAATACACATAAAATAGTAATCTTTCTATTATGACTCAATGTTTTGATATTCAGTACTAGGTACAATTACACCTACTCTCAATAAGAACACCTACAAATTCCGCAACGTATATTCTTTTCGCACACGCTATATTCCGAGAGTTTTATTACAAGTCACACCATAATGTATACAAATTCTATATGTGTGATAATATAAAAATTACTTTTTCTGATGAACCGAAAATTACAATCAGAGATAAAGGGATCTAATTCTTGGTATATGTATATATATTTATATATACGAAACACTACGGTATATATCTCCTTCTAATAACGAAGCACTACGTAGATAAACAAAAGTGACATTACACACCGACCACCATACGAATATCAATACATATTTATATATATTAAATTATTCGAAATTAACACCAATAAAATCAACAAAACATCAATTTCTCGTAAAATCTTAGATTCATCAAAATCTAACAATCACAAAACTATAGAAATTTAGGGATTTCATTCCTAAACATTTTTTTTATGCATAATCTTCCCGAATAGCATCACAACGACATCACACATATCCAAAAAATCAATCGAAAACACAGAGATAATTATAATTCCCTAAACCCCACATACAATTCATCATATCCTTGTTTATAGAGCAAGAATCCCACCCTTACCTTATATACGGAGTCCGCCCTACAATTCCGGTCGAACCCAAGCTTTATGGCTTCGGGTAATTCTTCCGTTTATCTCTTCACGGTATAATTCTCGTATCTCTTTTCTTTTCAAATTTTTCCCCTTCTCTCTGTCGTCCTTCTCTTTTTTCCCCAAATGTTATGTTACTGAGTTTCTAAAAACCTAGGTGTATCCTCACTTCTCAATTATTCCAATTTGGGCCAAAACCAAATTACACCTACAATATAACACTCAGCCCATCTAATTTATTTTAATTAAACTCTCTATTTACTTTTTACCTCATATTTTACGGTCTAATTTTATTTACTCGGAAAATTTCCAAAACGATACACGTCACTCTAATAATATTTTTAATACTAAAAATATTAAAATTTCTGATTAATTATCGATCCACTATCCTGAACTAATACCGGCTAAATCGTCCCAAAATGCGAAAATTTCACTAAACACTACAAACGTCTAAATTAAGCAAATAATCGAATTTCCGGGCATTACAACTCTCCCCCACTAAAAAGATTTTCGTCCTCGAAAATTTACCTGACACCACCATCATCAATTTCACTTCCACGTCCAACCTTCCAACATATTTATCAATTGACACATCTCACATCGACAATGCATATGTCAACCATTACGGTACCTCTTTGCAACCTTGAAACTAAACCACATCCGAGAAGCAAAGGTTCTCCCCCACTTCGCTCAACTAATTCCTGCAACAAATTAAACAAGTTCCGACAGTGTTTCACACACTTGTCGCGCACTAAGGGATAACATACTGACAGTATTCAACTGTCGCACAATTCAACTGACTCGACAACTTAGCTGGATGGACCTACCTGCTCTGATACCACTAATGTAACACCCCAAATCTACCCGATAGTTATGCGGAAAAATCAGAGTATAAATTCCAAACAAGTTCATTTGAGGTATCACATATTCGTCATTCCAAAAACATTTACGGCTTACTTTTCTTCATATAGATACATAGCACATAACATAAACGACAAATTAATTAATCTTCGAAATCATTTTATCAAAATAAACATTTTTAACTCGCAGCAGAATTCATAAAACTTCTCTATTTTCAGTTTAATCATCATAGCATCTTCACAAATAACTTTGAGTCACAAACCAAAGTAAAACATCACTAAAATTCAGCAAACATAACAAATAATAAAGCAATCGTTTATCCCCCCCGAGTGCTACGTATCAGAGTGACCACCGACTCGACTCACAGCGTCTAAATCTTCATCAAAGCTATCACCTGCACGTTACTAGTATAAAGGTAACGGCGAAACAAAAGAAAGGGGTGAGATATCAAACAATATAAATAGGGTGATGATAAACAGTATATTCAGGTTCAAGTTATAATAATGATCACTTTGCGGTATAATCATTACCGTCTACTTTACTTCACTATTTCAATCAACAAAACAAGTCATAATATCTAACATAAGATCATATTCGAAGTTCACAATAAATAACATAAATTCACACATCAAAACACATAACCTCACAATCACAAAATGAAATGCGACTCTAACAAATGCACATGCATGTGGTACCCAGGGCTTCAGCCCCCATCGCCAATTGCCAGATAATAGAGGCATCAAAACAGGCATAAGCCTTCGTCGCTGTTTGCCAATCCAGGCTGTCGCTAAAACATGCAAATCATGAGACACTGATGAAATGCAACAAATCACAAACATCACAAAACAACGTCGCAAAATATCGTCGCAAAGGCATTCACCTATATAACCAAAATATATCAATATTTACTGATAAACAATCGTCACCTTAAATCCCGCACTTCGCAATAATTCACAAAAACTCATCGCAACATCGCAATATATCACACGACAAATCAACAACAATAATTCATCACAGATAATTCACGCAAACATCACAATACTTCACAAAACTCACAAAAATACGTCACGTCGCAACATTACCAAAAACACCGCAAGCACAACGGTTATCGGATTATTCCCGAACACTCCTAATATTATTCAACTCGCTATATATTTTTCTGTCTATTATTATATTTCTCTGCTACTTATATAATGTCTCTGCTACGAAATTGGTCACTACACCGATGGGCAACAAAGTGCTACTGTTATTTTCATTAACTTCTTCTATATTATTAACTCATACAAATTATAATAATATATAATTATAATTAGACAGAGTTTCGAAGGAACTCTAAACAACTCTACAATAATTCATACAACTCTAAAGTGCCCAAACTTTTATGCAACTCTAAAGGGTCAAGCACCTTCAATTTTAATTTATAGTTTATCGGATTTTTAGTCTAAACAACTCGAAAGCAACTCTGACAACCCTAATGACAATTCTAACAGAATTGAAAATAATTTAAGTTAGCCAATTAACCTCAATATTTATCTCTAACTCAACTCCTAAAATATTATTTTAGTAATATTAAATCACTATATTATTATTATTAGTTTTACTAAAGAATTATGTATCAGTAACAACAAAACCACACATCACTGTTTGTTGAAATACACATAAAATAGTAATCTTTCTATTATGACTCAATGTTTTGATATTCAGTACTAGGTACAATTACACCTACTCTCAATAAGAACACCTACAAATTCCGCAACGTATATTCTTTTCGCACACGCTATATTCCGAGAGTTTTATTACAAGTCACACCATAATGTATACAAATTCTATATGTGTGATAATATAAAAATTACTTTTTCTGATGAACCGAAAATTACAATCAGAGATAAAGGGATCTAATTCTTGGTATATGTATATATATTTATATATACGAAACACTACGGTATATATCTCCTTCTAATAACGAAGCACTACGTAGATAAACAAAAGTGACATTACACACCGACCACCATACGAATATCAATACATATTTATATATATAAAATTATTCGAAATTAACACCAATAAAATCAACAAAACATCAATTTCTCGTAAAATCTTAGATTCATCAAAATCTAACAATCACAAAACTATAGAAATTTAGGGATTTCATTCCTAAACATTTTTTTTATGCATAATCTTCCCGAATAGCATCACAACGACATCACACATATCCAAAAAATCAATCGAAAACACAGAGATAATTATAATTCCCTAAACCCCACATACAATTCATCATATCCTTGTTTATAGAGCAAGAATCCCACCCTTACCTTATATACGGAGTCCGCCCTACAATTCCGGTCGAACCCAAGCTTTATGGCTTCGGGTAATTCTTCCGTTTATCTCTTCACGGTATAATTCTCGTATCTCTTTTCTTTTCAAATTTTTCCCCTTCTCTCTGTCGTCCTTCTCTTTTTTCCCCAAATGTTATGTTACTGAGTTTCTAAAAACCTAGGTGTATCCTCACTTCTCAATTATTCCAATTTGGGCCAAAACCAAATTACACCTACAATATAACACTCAGCCCATCTAATTTATTTTAATTAAACTCTCTATTTACTTTTTACCTCATATTTTACGGTCTAATTTTATTTACTCGGAAAATTTCCAAAACGATACACGTCACTCTAATAATATTTTTAATACTAAAAATATTAAAATTTCTGATTAATTATCGATCCACTATCCTGAACTAATACCGGCTAAATCGTCCCAAAATGCGAAAATTTCACTAAACACTACAAACGTCTAAATTAAGCAAATAATCGAATTTCCGGGCATTACAACTCTCCCCCACTAAAAAGATTTTCGTCCTCGAAAATTTACCTGACACCACCATCATCAATTTCACTTCCACGTCCAACCTTCCAACATATTTATCAATTGACACATCTCACATCGACAATGCATATGTCAACCATTACGGTACCTCTTTGCAACCTTGAAACTAAACCACATCCGAGAAGCAAAGGTTCTCCCCCACTTCGCTCAACTAATTCCTGCAACAAATTAAACAAGTTCCGACAGTGTTTCACACACTTGTCGCGCACTAAGGGATAACATACTGACAGTATTCAACTGTCGCACAATTCAACTGACTCGACAACTTAGCTGGATGGACCGACCTGCTCTGATACCACTAATGTAACACCCCAAATCTACCCGATAGTTATGCGGAAAAATCAGAGTATAAATTCCAAACAAGTTCATTTGAGGTATCACATATTCGTCATTCCAAAAACATTTACGGCTTACTTTTCTTCATATAGATACATAGCACATAACATAAACGACAAATTAATTAATCTTCGAAATCATTTTATCAAAATAAACATTTTTAACTCGCAGCAGAATTCATAAAACTTCTCTATTTTCAGTTTAATCATCATAGCATCTTCACAAATAACTTTGAGTCACAAACCAAAGTAAAACATCACTAAAATTCAGCAAACATAACAAATAATAAAGCAATCGTTTATCCCCCCCCGAGTGCTACGTATCAGAGTGACCACCGACTCGACTCACAGCGTCTAAATCTTCATCAAAGCTATCACCTGCACGTTACTAGTATAAAGGTAACGGCGAAACAAAAGAAAGGGGTGAGATATCAAACAATATAAATAGGGTGATGATAAACAGTATATTCAGGTTCAAGTTATAATAATGATCACTTTGCGGTATAATCGTTACCGTCTACTTTACTTCACTATTTCAATCAACAAAACAAGTCATAATATCTAACATAAGATCATATTCGAAGTTCACAATAAATAACATAAATTCACACATCAAAACACATAACCTCACAATCACAAAATGAAATGCGACTCTAACAAATGCACATGCATGTGGTACCCAGGGCTTCAGCCCCCATCGCCAATTGCCAGATAATAGAGGCATCAAAACAGGCATAAGCCTTCGTCGCTGTTTGCCAATCCAGGCTGTCGCTAAAACATGCAAATCATGAGACACTGATGAAATGCAACAAATCACAAACATCACAAAACAACGTCGCAAAATATCGTCGCAAAGGCATTCACCTATATAACCAAAATATATCAATATTTACTGATAAACAATCGTCACCTTAAATCCCGCACTTCGCAATAATTCACAAAAACTCATCGCAACATCGCAATATATCACACGACAAATCAACAACAATAATTCATCACAGATAATTCACGCAAACATCACAATACTTCACAAAACTCACAAAAATACGTCACGTCGCAACATTACCAAAAACACCGCAAGCACAACGGTTATCGGATTATTCCCGAACACTCCTAATATTATTCAACTCGCTATATATTTTTCTGTCTATTATTATATTTCTCTGCTACTTATATAATGTCTCTGCTACGAAATTGGTCACTACACCGATGGGCAACAAAGTGCTACTGTTATTTTCATTAACTTCTTCTATATTATTAACTCATACAAATTATAATAATATATAATTATAATTAGACAGAGTTTCGAAGGAACTCTAAACAACTCTACAATAATTCATACAACTCTAAAGTGCCCAAACTTTTATGCAACTCTAAAGGGTCAAGCACCTTCAATTTTAATTTATAGTTTATCGGATTTTTAGTCTAAACTGTTAGAACAAGATTTGTTCTTATCAATTATCTTAGTTTTGATGATAACAATAATATGAATTTTGCTTAAGATAATATGGTACTCTAATCCAATGCAATTTCCCTTTCAGGAAATATATATAAAGAGTACGCATAATTCAGCGCTCAGAAGTTGTGTCTCAAATGGTTCAGCATGCAACATCAGAACATGGTCTGGCAAGACATCAGAAGATGGTCGAAGCAGAATCAGAACATGGGTCTATGGAAGCATCAGAAGAACATGAGATCAGAAGCACTGAAGATCAGAAGATGGTATCACGCTCAGAAGCACTTCAAGGTCAGAAGATCAGAAGATGCTATGCACCAAGCTGTTTTGACTCTGATGATATTCAAACGTCGTATTCACAAACATCAGATCAGAAGAAAGTACAGGTGGCAGACTACGCTGACTGACAAAAGGAACGTTAAAGCTACTAAAGGCAACGTCAGTAGACACAGCGTGAACAAGGCTCGAGGTAGTTGACAAAAGCGTATAACATTAAATGCAATGCTGTACGGAACACGCAAAGCATTAAATGCACTCAACGGTCATCTTCTCAACGCCTATAAATATGAAGTTCTGATGAGAAGCAAGGTTAACGATTCTGCACCAAAACAACTTATATCAAACTTGCTGAAACGCTGTTCAAATCAAAGCTCAGAATCTTCATCAACTCACTACATTGCTGTTGTAATATTTTAGTGAGATTAAGCTTAAACGTTAAGAGAAATATCACAGTTGTGATTATCGCTTTTAAGAAGCATTTGTAAACTCTTGAATTGATTACATTAAGTTGTAAGGAACTAGAGTGATCGTGTTGATCAGAATACTCTAGGGAAGTCTTAGGAGTGAACTAAGCCTAGAGTGATCGTGTTGATCAGTAGACTCTAGAAAAGTCTTAGAGGGTATCTAAGCAGTTGTTCCTGGAGTGATCAGTGTGTGATCAGAAGACTCTGGAAGACTTAGTTGCGGACTAAGTGGAAAACCATTGTAATCCGTGCGATTAGTGGATTAAATCCTCAGGTTGAGGTAAATCATCTCTGCGGGGGTGGACTGGAGTAGCTTCGTTAACAGCGAACCAGGATAAAAATAATTGTGCAATTTATTTTTATCGTCCAAGATTTAAAGTCACACTTATTCAATCCCCCCCCTTTCTAAGTGTTTTTCTATCCTTCAATTGGTATCAGAGCGCCGGTTCTAAGGTGCAAGCACTTAACCGTGTTTAGAAAAGATTCAGGAAGAGAAAAACGCTTCATTTAAAAGATGGCTGGTGAAACTCCGACAAATCCACCTGCATCTACATCTGGCTCTGCTGAGCAATACAACGGTAACAATGGTTATACTAGACCGCCGGTATTTGATGGTGAAAACTTTGAATACTGGAAAGATAAACTGGAAAGTTACTTTCTGGGTCTAGATGGTGATCTATGGGATCTTCTGATGGATGGTTACAAACATCCTGTAAATGCCAGAGGCGTAAAGCTAACAAGGCAAGAAATGGATGATGATCAGAAAAAGCTTTTCAGGAATCATCATAAATGCAGAACTGTTTTGCTGAATGCTATCTCTCATGCTGAGTATGAGAAGATATCTAACAGGGAAACGGCCTATGACATATATGAGTCCTTGAAAATGACTCATGAAGGAAATGATCAAGTCAAGGAGACTAAAGCTCTAGCTTTAATCCAGAAGTATGAAGCCTTCAAGATGGAGGATGATGAAGACATTGAAAGGATGTTTTCAAGATTTCAAACTCTTACTGCTGGATTGAGAGTTCTTGACAAGGGATACACCAAGGCTGATCACGTAAAGAAGATCATCAGAAGCTTACCCAGAAGATGGGGTCCTATGGTGACTGCATTCAAGATTGCAAAGAATCTGAATGAAGTTTCTCTGGAAGAGCTCATCAGTGCCTTGAGAAGTCATGAAATAGAGCTGGATGCAAATGAGCCTCAAAAGAAAGGTAAATCTATTGCATTAAAATCTAATATCAAGAAATGCACTAACGCTTTTCAGGCCGAAGAAGAAGATCCTGAAGAATCAGAATCTGAAGAAGAAGATGAACTGTCCATGATTTCCAGAAGGGTAAATCAACTTTGGAAGAGCAAGCAAAGGAAGTTCAGAGGCTTCAGAAGTTCAAAGAGATTTGAACATGGAGAATCTTCTGATGACAGAAGATCTGACAAGAAGAAGGTCATGTGCTATGAATGCAATGAACCAGGACACTTCAGGAATGAATGTCCAAATCTTCAGAAGGAGAATCCCAAGAAGAAGTTTCATAAGAAGAAAGGTCTTATGGCAACCTGGGATGAGTCAGAAGATGATTCAGAAGATGAGCAGGCTAACTGTGCGCTGATGGCGACAGAAGATGACGGATCAGAATCTACATCAGAATCAGATTCTGAAGAGGTATTTTCTGAACTTACTAGAGATGAGTTAGTTTCCGGATTAACTGAACTTCTGGAATCCAAGTCTCAGATTTGTATTAAATACAAAAAGCTGAAAAAGCTATTTGAATTTGAAACAAAGAGGCTTGAATTGGAAAATTCTGAATTGAAAGATAAACTTTTAAAATTATCCAATGATGTTGGATCTCCTTCTAATTCAGAAAAATCCACTCCTAGTCTAAACCATATTCTGAAAGAATATGATTTAAGTTTCAGGAAGTTCTTATCTAGAAGTATTGGCAGAAGTCAGCTAGCTTCTATGATATATGCCGTATCTGGAAACAAAAGAGTTGGCATTGGTTATGAGGGTGAAACCCCATACAAACTTGAACCTGTTGATGAAATGAAACTCACATACAAGCCATTGTATGATCAGTTCAAGTATGGCCACTCTCATGATATTAGGCACACTTCACATGCACAAAGTTTTCACATAACACACACCAAAAAGTATGTGACACAACCTAGGAAATATCATGAAACTCATATTAAGAATTATCATGCTGTTCCTCCTTTGGCTTACAATGTCAAACCCAAGTTCAATCAGAACTTGAGGAGAACTAACAAGAAAGGACCCAAGAAAATGTGGGTACCAAAGAAAAAGACTATTTCTTTTGCAGATTCTCTTGGTGACAAAGAAGATAAAAGTCAACATGACGTGTCTCCTGGACTCAAGTTGGTCTCAACACTTGAAGGGAAGAAAGATTGTCTTCCAAGTTCTGGTTCTTAAATCTGTTGAAGAAACTATGCTTGTAGGAGATCAGAAAAGAAAGTTGTTAGTCTTGGAACCATCTATTTTGTTTGTGTCTATAGCAATGATGTAAAATGCTACAGAATATACAACATTGAAACATTGATTGTGGTCGAATCAATAAACATCTGTTTTGATGATAAACTTGGTTCTGATGAAACAAAGAAGCTTAAGAACTTCTGCAGATACAGTTTTGTCTTATCAGAAGCTGCAGAACAAAGAAGTGAACCTCCAGAAGCTGTGTACATCAGAAGTAATGGATCAGAAGATCATTCAGACTTATATCAGCACACTTCAGAAGGAGTATTTCCAGAAGAGAAATTAGATCAATTCAGAAGCAGTAATCAGAATTTGAAGGCGTAAAATCTCTCTGATATTTACAGCTGTCATCTATTATCTGATGATGAACACGTGTCTGTACGGTTTGTACAAAGCGTGCAGTTGAAAAGACGCCGACCTAGGTAACTGTATTAAATCATTTCATTTACTGTGTTCTCTCTCCTAATGTCATTTCTCATTAAATGCATAATGATTTCTTTTTAAATCTTTTAAATAACCCGCTTCATCTTCATTCCCTCTTTTTCTCTCCTTCTCTCTCTTTTGTGCATTCACTTCGTTGCATCTCTCTTCAAACCCTAGTTCTTGATTTGATCTCAAAGCATTATCATAATGAATCCATCTTCTCGTTCATCAATCTCTAAAGATAGAATCACTTCCACACAGAACCGTTTAAGGAAAAATGATGCTCCATTGAAAACATGCTTAATACCCACGAAAGAACTGGAAGTTCTATGTGAATCGGCTGTGGACGTCAACAACCTTAAAGCAAATGGCTTTCAGTGTGATGCAAGAATCTTTGAGCAAGGATGGTCTAAATATCTTGATAGATTGGTTGGTCCAATTTATCCTGAACTTGTAAAGGAGTTTTGGGTACATGCAACAGTTACCCCAACTGCCATCATTTCATTCGTGCTAGGGCATGAAGTGACTATCACTGAGAAACTCATCAGAAAGCTGTACAATCTTGATGATGAAGAAGGTTGGTCTGAGTTTCAACCCCATACAGTTAACTGGACTTTAGTTGAAAAACAAATCTCTACGGTTGTTGGAACTGATTCTCATTTTACGGGCAACTTAAAGCCTTTTTATAAAGTATGGGCTGAGATTATTCTGGGTTCTCTTCACCATAGAAAAAAGATGCGCTGCTCCTCCTACATCAGTCCGACTCACAAGTATACTCTTTTCTGCATTGGCAAAAAGATAGAGATCAACATCTCTCATATTCTATTTGAGAATCTGAAAACCTCTATCTTTGAGTCAAGAGAAGATGAAAGGGCGAAGTACCCTCATATTCCAAGAACAACCATTCCTTTCGGAAGGATGATTTCAGACATTCTGATTGAAAGCAAAATGGTGGACTCCATCAGAAATCGTAATGCCTCGCATTTTCTTGGAGTAACTCAAGGTCCCATCTTCAATGGTGTTGATCTGTTCGGACTGGAAGTCATTAAGAATGTACCTGTTATGTGCACAAGCTTTCCTGACATTCTGTCAAGAAGAATTGCTGTTGAAGGATTCATATCTTTGTATCATAAAGAACTTGATCAAGTTGTCAAGTTTTACTTGGAAGATTGTGTGAGGAAGCAATCAGACGTTGATCCTGCTTGGATCCGTGGCAGAGTACTTCCATCCAAAGATGATATTCTGAAGAAGGATAAAAAGGAACGTCAGGCAAGGCTAAAAAGAAAGGCACAAGAAGATGAGGCTGAGAGAGCCAAGAAGTTGAGGGTCACCTATGATCCTGACAAGGTGGACTCTAAAGAACGAAGAGATAAAAGGATCAGAGATTCCTTTCGCAGAACCAGATCTTCTTCTTCTTCTGTACAAATCTCCAGAAAGGTCTTTACTCCACCTCCTTCTGTCCCTAAACCATCTTTCCAATCACCTCCATCTGAACCAAAAGTAAACTTCACCCTACCAAATCCTTCTCCATCATCTTTCTCCTCTCCCATTCTAAACCCCACACCTTTAAGTATTCTTCCCCCAACTCCTTCTGATAAATCTCTCTCACCAATTCCCTTTATAAACACTCCATCCTCGTCTAAATCTATCATTTCTGATATTCCATCCTCATCAATCATTCTCTCAGATATCCCCTCTTCCTCATCCACCGTACCTCCAACTTCTATATCTCATCCCTTACCTATCGAAAATTCCGAACCTTACTGTCTTCTCTATCCTGACTACAAATTCACCTTCAATCCGCCTGAACCTGAACCCTATACCTTCCTGGAACTTTTCAGACTTGAGGTGATTAGCAGTCTAGACCTTCTGAAGGATGCATTCCTAAATGGTCTGGATGATGTTTCTACAAGAAATCTCTGGAGAAAATTTCGCAAGGATTTTCAAGTAGAAGCAATAGCAGTACAGAAAAGACTAGTGGCTGCTGCCCCTGGTTACCCTGGTTACCTTCTGGAGGGAGATAATGGTATATACTACCATCCTCTCAGAAATTGTGTTGCTGCTGAGGAGAAGCCCTTTGTGGATGAGATGGAACAGTTGAGACTGGCTGCTGCAATGGAAGCAAACCCATGCAGGGACATGGTTATCTGGATTCCTGATTATCCTGTTCTGCTAGGAGATTTCAAGACTCTCTTTGACTATCTGAGGGAAAACCCGTCTGAGAAAGATCCAAACTTGGTCATTCCAGAAGTTGTTGACCCACCAGAAGTTGAAGGTCCTTCTGCTCCAAGGAATCTAGCTGCCATTCTTCAGGCACTTGAGAATGGAGACTCGGAAATTCCTGCTGCAGAATATGGTGATGCTTCTATGCAAGAAGCAGATGCTGAAGATCATGTTGCTGAATCAGACCCTGTTGAGGATATCCCAGCAAATGATCTATCTATGGAAGCTGCAGATCAACATGCCATTCCTGTGGTTGAAAGCGGTGAAGCTTCTTCTGGTGAATCTTCTCGTCTTGCAAGGACTCTAGAAGAAATTCAGAAGAGACAGGATGAGCAAAGCTCACTCAATGATCAGTATAGCGCTTTCATGGTGAGGCAAGAAGGACACAACAATATGGTTCAAGAGATGCTGACCAAAATCTTGTCAAGACTAGGGCCATCTTAGATTGAGTCTGTGTTGTTTCTTTCTTCTCGTTGCATCTGTCTTTGTGCATCTGATCTTTCCTTTCTTCATGTACTTCTGAACCTGCTGTTTGAAACTTCAATGAAATCAACTTCTTTCTCCGTGTGTTTCATTGTATTTGTCGTTTTATGCATCTGAATCTTTTGAAATATTCTTTTTGATGTTATGACAAAAAGGGGGAGAAAGATAAATGATAAATGATTTGATTAAATCTATCAGTTGCTGGGTAAAGAGGCTCCCACACATTCACTAACAAGAACTGCAAGTTCTATATGGTTTAAGTGTTTTGCAGGTACAAAGAAGTGAAGTGAATCTTCAGAAGCAAACACTAGAAGCAAAACCATAAGAAGCGCTATTCTGTAAAAGGAATAAGCTCTTGGAAACTGAAGCAAGCTGAGTGCTGTCAAGCTTCAGAGATCAGAAGCAAGAAAGAAGAATGAATCAGAAGCACTGATAATAGAATTTGAAATCATTGTCTATCCTGTTCTGACAAAATTCTATTTGCTCTGATACATATAATGTTATGGCTCTGATACATTATTTGCTCTGATACATTATTTCAGCCTATATGGCTCTGATACATATAATGTGTTCAAACATACATTTTATGTTCTAACTCGTTCATGCTGACTTTTGTCGTTTAGTTTTTGTTCTGTAACATTTCAGGATGTAGAGATGCTCTGATGATGCTCTGGTACATTCAACAATGTTCTGATACAAATCTAGCATGAAGTGATGTTGGTAGACATTCAAAGTTCTGAAGCTATCCGAGGGAAGCAGAAATCAGAAGATGTGAATGTTCTAAAAGATCCAGAAAACTCAAGTTCTGAAGCTGTCCTGAATGGAAGCAGAAATCAGAAGCTGTGAATGTTCTGAAGATTAAAGAAATTCAAGATTCTGAAGCTGTCCTGAATGGAAGCAGAAGTCAGAAGCTGTGAATGTTCTGAAGATCAAAGAAATTCAAGTTCTGAAGCTGTCCACGATGGAAGCAGGAATCAGAAGCTGTGAGTGTTCTAAGGATCTAAAGAAATTCAAGTTCTGAAGCTGTCCAATGGAAGCAGAAGTCAGAAGCTATGAATTCTCTGAAGGCAGAAGCTTACATGATCGTCTCTACCGAAATAATCAGGGAAGTCTTTTATCAAAGTTCTTCGAGTATTTATTTCAGGGGGAGATTATTTATCTCAGGGGGAGATTGTTAATCTCAGGGGGAGACATATTCATATGCTTATGCTATAGCTGTGTAATTTGTCTTTTGCCGTCTACTCTTTCTGATCGCAAATTCATATCATTTATATATGTTTTTGTCATCATCAAAAAGGGGGAGATTGTTAGAACAAGATTTGTTCTTATCAATTATCTTAGTTTTGATGATAACAATAATATGAATTTTGCTTAAGATAATATGGTACTCTAATCCAATGCAATTTCCCTTTCAGGAAATATATATAAAGAGTACGCATAATTCAGCGCTCAGAAGTTGTGTCTCAAATGGTTCAGCATGCAACATCAGAACATGGTCTGACAAGACATCAGAAGATGGTCGAAGCAGAATCAGAACATGGGTCTATGGAAGCATCAGAAGAACATGAGATCAGAAGCACTGAAGATCAGAAGATGGTATCACGCTCAGAAGCACTTCAAGGTCAGAAGATCAGAAGATGCTATGCACCAAGCTGTTTTGACTCTGATGATATTCAAACGTCGTATTCACAAACATCAGATCAGAAGAAAGTACAGGTGGCAGACTACGCTGACTGACAAAAGGAACGTTAAAGCTACTAAAGGCAACGTCAGTAGACACAGCGTGAACAAGGCTCGAGGTAGTTGACAAAAGCGTATAACATTAAATGCAATGCTGTACGGAACACGCAAAGCATTAAATGCACTCAACGGTCATCTTCTCAACGCCTATAAATATGAAGTTCTGATGAGAAGCAAGGTTAACGATTCTGCACCAAAACAACTTATATCAAACTTGCTGAAACGCTGTTCAAATCAAAGCTCAAAATCTTCATCAACTCACTACATTGCTGTTGTAATATTTTAGTGAGATTAAGCTTAAACGTTAAGAGAAATATCACAGTTGTGATTATCGCTTTTAAGAAGCATTTGTAAACTCTTGAATTGATTACATTAAGTTGTAAGGAACTAGAGTGATCGTGTTGATCAGAATACTCTAGGGAAGTCTTAGGAGTGAACTAAGCCTAGAGTGATCGTGTTGATCAGTAGACTCTAGAAAAGTCTTAGAGGGTATCTAAGCAGTTGTTCCTGGAGTGATCAGTGTGTGATCAGAAGACTCTGGAAGACTTAGTTGCGGACTAAGTGGAAAACCATTGTAATCCGTGCGATTAGTGGATTAAATCCTCAGGTTGAGGTAAATCATCTCTGCGGGGGTGGACTGGAGTAGCTTCGTTAACAGCGAACCAGGATAAAAATAATTGTGCAATTTATTTTTATCGTCCAAGATTTAAAGTCACACTTATTCAATCCCCCCCCTTTCTAAGTGTTTTTCTATCCTTCATAAACAACTCGAAAGCAACTCTGACAACCCTAATGACAATTCTAACAGAATTGAAAATAATTTAAGTTAGCCAATTAACCTCAATATTTATCTCTAACTCAACTCCTAAAATATTATTTTAGTAATATTAAATCACTATATTATTATTATTAGTTTTACTAAAGAATTATGTATCAGTAACAACAAAACCACACATCACTGTTTGTTGAAATACACATAAAATAGTAATCTTTCTATTATGACTCAATGTTTTGATATTCAGTACTAGGTACAATTACACCTACTCTCAATAAGAACACCTACAAATTCCGCAACGTATATTCTTTTCGCACACGCTATATTCCGAGAGTTTTATTACAAGTCACACCATAATGTATACAAATTCTATATGTGTGATAATATAAAAATTACTTTTTCTGATGAACCGAAAATTACAATCAGAGATAAAGGGATCTAATTCTTGGTATATGTATATATATTTATATATACGAAACACTACGGTATATATCTCCTTCTAATAACGAAGCACTACGTAGATAAACAAAAGTGACATTACACACCGACCACCATACGAATATCAATACATATTTATATATATTAAATTATTCGAAATTAACACCAATAAAATCAACAAAACATCAATTTCTCGTAAAATCTTAGATTCATCAAAATCTAACAATCACAAAACTATAGAAATTTAGGGATTTCATTCCTAAACATTTTTTTTATGCATAATCTTCCCGAATAGCATCACAACGACATCACACATATCCAAAAAATCAATCGAAAACACAGAGATAATTATAATTCCCTAAACCCCACATACAATTCATCATATCCTTGTTTATAGAGCAAGAATCCCACCCTTACCTTATATACGGAGTCCGCCCTACAATTCCGGTCGAACCCAAGCTTTATGGCTTCGGGTAATTCTTCCGTTTATCTCTTCACGGTATAATTCTCGTATCTCTTTTCTTTTCCAATTTTTCCCCTTCTCTCTGTCGTCCTTCTCTTTTTTCCCCAAATGTTATGTTACTGAGTTTCTAAAAACCTAGGTGTATCCTCACTTCTCAATTATTCCAATTTGGGCCAAAACCAAATTACACCTACAATATAACACTCAGCCCATCTAATTTATTTTAATTAAACTCTCTATTTACTTTTTACCTCATATTTTACGGTCTAATTTTATTTACTCGGAAAATTTCCAAAACGATACACGTCACTCTAATAATATTTTTAATACTAAAAATATTAAAATTTCTGATTAATTATCGATCCACTATCCTGAACTAATACCGGCTAAATCGTCCCAAAATGCGAAAATTTCACTAAACACTACAAACGTCTAAATTAAGCAAATAATCGAATTTCCGGGCATTACAACTCTCCCCCACTAAAAAGATTTTCGTCCTCGAAAATTTACCTGACACCACCATCATCAATTTCACTTCCACGTCCAACCTTCCAACATATTTATCAATTGACACATCTCACATCGACAATGCATATGTCAACCATTACGGTACCTCTTTGCAACCTTGAAACTAAACCACATCCGAGAAGCAAAGGTTCTCCCCCACTTCGCTCAACTAATTCCTGCAACAAATTAAACAAGTTCCGACAGTGTTTCACACACTTGTCGCGCACTAAGGGATAACATACTGACAGTATTCAACTGTCGCACAATTCAACTGACTCGACAACTTAGCTGGATGGACCGACCTGCTCTGATACCACTAATGTAACACCCCAAATCTACCCGATAGTTATGCGGAAAAATCAGAGTATAAATTCCAAACAAGTTCATTTGAGGTATCACATATTCGTCATTCCAAAAACATTTACGGCTTACTTTTCTTCATATAGATACATAGCACATAACATAAACGACAAATTAATTAATCTTCGAAATCATTTTATCAAAATAAACATTTTTAACTCGCAGCAGAATTCATAAAACTTCTCTATTTTCAGTTTAATCATCATAGCATCTTCACAAATAACTTTGAGTCACAAACCAAAGTAAAACATCACTAAAATTCAGCAAACATAACAAATAATAAAGCAATCGTTTATCCCCCCCGAGTGCTACGTATCAGAGTGACCACCGACTCGACTCACAGCGTCTAAATCTTCATCAAAGCTATCACCTGCACGTTACTAGTATAAAGGTAACGGCGAAACAAAAGAAAGGGGTGAGATATCAAACAATATAAATAGGGTGATGATAAACAGTATATTCAGGTTCAAGTTATAATAATGATCACTTTGCGGTATAATCGTTACCGTCTACTTTACTTCACTATTTCAATCAATAAAACAAGTCATAATATCTAACATAAGATCATATTCGAAGTTCACAATAAATCACATAAATTCACACATCAAAACACATAACCTCACAATCACAAAATGAAATGCGACTCTAACAAATGCACATGCATGTGGTACCCAGGGCTTCAGCCCCCATCGCCAATTGCCAGATAATAGAGGCATCAAAACAGGCATAAGCCTTCGTCGCTGTTTGCCAATCCAGGCTGTCGCTAAAACATGCAAATCATGAGACACTGATGAAATGCAACAAATCACAAACATCACAAAACAACGTCGCAAAATATCATCGCAAAGGCATTCACCTATATAACCAAAATATATCAATATTTACTGATAAACAATCGTCACCTTAAATCCCGCACTTCGCAATAATTCACAAAAACTCATCGCAACATCGCAATATATCACACGACAAATCAACAACAATAATTCATCACAGATAATTCACGCAAACATCACAATACTTCACAAAACTCACAAAAATACGTCACGTCGCAACATTACCAAAAACACCGCAAGCACAACGGTTATCGGATTATTCCCGAACACTCCTAATATTATTCAACTCGCTATATATTTTTCTGTCTATTATTATATTTCTCTGCTACTTATATAATGTCTCTGCTACGAAATTGGTCACTACACCGATGGGCAACAAAGTGCTACTGTTATTTTCATTAACTTCTTCTATATTATTAACTCATACAAATTATAATAATATATAATTATAATTAGACAGAGTTTCGAAGGAACTCTAAACAACTCTACAATAATTCATACAACTCTAAAGTGCCCAAACTTTTATGCAACTCTAAAGGGTCAAGCACCTTCAATTTTAATTTATAGTTTATCGGATTTTTAGTCTAAACAACTCGAAAGCAACTCTGACAACCCTAATGACAATTCTAACAGAATTGAAAATTATTTAAGTTAGCCAATTAACCTCAATATTTATCTCTAACTCAACTCCTAAAATATTATTTTAGTAATATTAAATCACTATATTATTATTATTAGTTTTACTAAAGAATTATGTATCAGTAACTAGAAAACCACACATCACTGTTTGTTGAAATACACATGAAATAGTAATCTTTCTATTATGACTCAATGTTTTGATATTCAGTACTAGGTACAATTACACCTACTCTCAATAAGAACACCTACAAATTCCGCAACGTATATTCTTTTCGCACACGCTATATTCCGAGAGTTTTATTACAAGTCACACCATAATGTATACAAATTCTATATGTGTGATAATATAAAAATCACTTTTTCTGATGAATCGAAAATTACAACCAGAGATAAAGGGATCTAATTCTTGGTATATGTATATATATTTATATATACGAAACACGGTATATATCTCCTTCTAATAACGAAGCACTACGTAGATAAACAAAAGTGACATTACACACCGACCACCATACGAATATCAATACATATTTATATATATTAAATTATTCGAAATTAACACCAATAAAATCAACAAAACATCAATTTCTCGTAAAATCTTAGATTCATCAAAATCTAACAATCACAAAACTATAGAAATTTAGGGATTTCATTCCTAAACATTTTTTTATGCATAATCTTCCCGAATAGCATCACAACGACATCACACATATCCAAAAAATCAATCGAAAACACAGAGATAATTATAATTCCCTAAACCCCACATACAATTCATCATATCCCTGTTTATAGAGCAAGAATCCCACCCTTAGCTTATATACGGAGTCCGCCCTACAATTCCGGTCGAACCCAAGCTTTATGGCTTCGTGTAATTCTTCAGTTTATCTCTTCACGGCATAATTCTCGTATCTCTTTTCTTTTCCAATTTTTCCCCTTCTCTCTGTCGTCCTTCTCTTTTTTCCCCAAATGTTATGTTACTGAGTTTCTAAAAACCTAGGTGTATCATCACTTCTCAATTATTCCAATTTGGGCCAAAACCAAATTACACCTACAATATAACACTCAGCCCATCTAATTTATTTTAATTAAACTCTCTATTTACTTTTTACCTCATATTTTACAGTCTAATTTTATTTACTTGGAAAATTTCCAAAACGATACACGTCACTCTAATAATATTTTTAATACTAAAAATATTAAAATTTCTGATTAATTATCGATCCACTATCCTGAACTAATACCGGCTAAATCGTCCCAAAATGCGAAAATTTCACTAAACACTACAAACGTCTAAATTAAGCAAATAATCGAATTTCCGGGCATTACAACTCTCCCCCACTAAAAAGATTTTCGTCCTCGAAAATTTACCTGACACCACCATCATCAATTTCACTTCCACGTCCAACCTTCCAACATATTTATCAATTGACACATCTCACATCGACAATGCATATGTCAACCATTACGGTACCTCTTTGCAACCTTGAAACTAAACCACATCCGAGAAGCAAAGGTTCTCCTCCACTTCGCTCAACTAATTCCTGCAACAAATTAAACAAGTTCCGACAGTGTTTCACACACTTGTCGCGCACTAAGGGATAACATACTGACAGTATTCAACTGTCGCACAATTCAACTGACTCGACAACTTGGCTGGATGGACCGACCTGCTCTGATACCACTAATGTAACACCCCAAATCTACCCAATAGTTATGCGGAAAAATCAGAGTATAAATTCCAAACAAGTTCATTTGAGGTATCACATATTCGTCATTCCAAAAACATTTACGGCTTACTTTTCTTCATATAGATACATAGCACATAACATAAACGACAAATTAATTAATCTTCGAAATCATTTTATCAAAATAAACATTTTTAACTCGCAGCAGAATTCATAAAACTTCTCTATTTTCAGTTTAATCATCATAGCATCTTCACAAATAACTTTGAGTCACAAACCAAAGTAAAACATCACTAAAATTCAGCAAACATAACAAATAATAAAGCAATCGTTTAGCCCCCCCGAGTGCTACGTATCAGAGTGACCACCGACTCGACTCACATCGTCTAAATTTTCATCAAAGCTATCACCTGCACGTTACTAGTATAAAGGTAACGGCGAAACAAAAGAAAGGGGTGAGATATCAAACAATATAAATAGGGTGATGATAAACAGTATATTCAGGTTCAAGTTATAATAATGATCACTTTGCGGTATAATCGTTACCGTCTACTTTACTTCACTATTTCAATTACAAAACAAGTCATAATATCTAACATAAGATCATATTCGAAGTTCACAATAAATCACATAAATTCACACATCAAAACACATAACCTCACAATCACAAAATGAAATGCGACTCTAACAAATGCACATGCATGTGGTACCCAGGGCTTCAGCCCCCATCGCCAATTGCCAGATAATAGAGGCATCAAAACAGGCATAAGCCTTCGTCGCTGTTTGCCAATCCAGGCTGTCGCTAAAACATGCAAATCATGAGACACTGATGAAATGCAACAAATCACAAACATCACAAAACAACGTCGCAAAATATCGTCGCAAAGGCATTCACCTATATAACCAAAATATATCAATATTTACTGCATAATTCTTCCGTTTATCTCTTCACGGCATAATTCTCGTATCTCTTTTCTTTTCCAATTTTTCCCCTTCTCTCTGTCGTCCTTCTCTTTTTTCCCCAAATGTTATGTTACTGAGTTTCTAAAAACCTAGGTGTATCCTCACTTCTCAATTATTCCAATTTGGGCCAAAACCAAATTACACCTACAATATAACACTCAGCCCATCTAATTTATTTTAATTAAACTCTCTATTTACTTTTTACCTCATATTTTACGGTCTAATATTATTTACTCGAAAAATTTCCAAAACGATACACGTCACTCTAATAATATTTTTAATACTTAAAATATTAAAATTTCTGATTAATTATCGATCCACTATCCTGAACTAATACCGGCTAAATCGTCCCAAAATGCGAAAATTTCACTAAACACTACAAACGTCTAAATTAAGCAAATAATTGAATTTCCGGGCATTACACTAAAGCCTTAAGTGCCTTATTCAATGGGATTGACAAGAACATATTCAAACTTGTGCAACACTGTGAGCTAGCTAAAGAAGCTTGGGATATTCTCAAAACAACACATGAAGGCACATCCAAGGTAAAGATGTCGAGACTTCAAATGCTTACCACTAAATTTGAAAATCTCAAGATGAAAGAGGATGAAACCATTTAGGAATTCTATATGAATGTTCTTGAGATTTCAAACAACTCAGGAGCCTTAGGATAAAAAATGACTGAGGAAAAATTGGTAAGAAAGATCCTCAGATCACTGCCTAAGCGATTTGATATGAAGGTGACTGCCATAGAGGAAGCCCAAGACATCAACAACATGAAGCTGGACGAACTCATTGGGTCTCTACAAACCTTTGAGTCGAGCATCTGTGAGCTTGTTGAAAATAAGAACAAAAGCATAGCTTTTGTCACCAACACAGATGATGATTCAAGAGAAAGCAATGGTGGAAGTGATGAAAATCTATCAGACACCATAGCCATGCTTGGAAAAAAATTCAACAGACTTATTAAAAGGGTTAATCAGAGGTCCAGACCCAATGTCAAGAACACCTCCAATGACATCAGCCAGACTTATGACTCAAGCAAAAGATTCAAAACTGAGGAGAAGCCCAATCAAGGGAAAGGGGTTCAGTGTTATGGATGTGAAGGATTTGGGCACATAAGAGCTGAATGTCCTACCTACCACAAGGAGCAAAAGAAAGGAATGTCCTACCTACCACAAGGAGCAAAAGTAAGCATGTTGAACTACAAACTTGATCAAATGACCAAGTCTTTCAAAATGCTGAACAATGGAACTGATACTCTAGAAGAAATTCTGGAGTCTGGACAAAGAACGGGAGACATGTCCAGAGTGGGATTTGTGGCTAAAGAGGAATTCATCTCTAGGTTCAGGAGAGCAAAGCCCGAGGCTTGTGTGACCAACCAGATGCCAGCTCCAATGTCACAACATCAAGAAAACAGAAGAAGGAGGCATTCAAAGAAGAAATTCCAAAAATGGAGGTGTCATTACTGTGGAAGATTTGGTCACATAAAGCTATTCTGTTTCAGACTATTTGGATATTGAGACCAAACTCATCAAGTCAAACCTGAATATGATACCTATAACAAAAAGCAACAGTGGGCAGCTAAGAATGTTGCTCTGGTAGCACACACTTCTCTAAGGATGCCTGCAAAAGAAGATTGGTACCTTGACAGTGGTTGCTCAAACCATATGACTGGGAACCAACTATGTGACTCTTGGTGATGGAGATATAAGAAAAGTCAAAGGTGTTGGTAAGACAGAAGGTCAGGGTGTCCCTAATCTACATAATGTTTTACTGGTACAAGGACTGGCCGCAAATCTTATAAGCATCAGCCAACTATGTGATGAAGGACTCTATGTCAAGTTCACTAAAGAAGAGTGTATTGTTACCAATAAAGAAAATGAAGAAGTCATGAAAGGAGTCAGATATGAGAATAACTGTTATCTATGGGAACCTAAAAACTCCAAGTCACTGACTACGTGTCCCTTGGCCAAAGGAAAAAATCAAGAAAGAACTATCAAATTGGAGGCTCCTGTTCCAGAAGAAGAATCCTGACAGAAGAAGTGGATGAGTCTGATGATGAGACTTACATTGAAGAAATCACCAGTGAAGAACTTGCTGCCGGATACTCTGAAATGTGCCTACTAAATGGAGAATTGAGAAAGAGACTAACAATATATGAAAATGCTTATGCCCTGTTACAAGAAGAAATAGTAAATCTCATGATAAACATTGTTGATCTAGAGGGAAAGCTGCGAGACACGAAGAAGGGAAAGAAGCTCAATCAAGAGGCTCAACATCCAGGAAAACTCACACCTGTCTCAGCCAAGAAATGCTATCAATGTGGTAAGATAGGTCACCTGAGGTTCTCTTGTCCTGAAACTCAGTCATCCACCAAAAGAAATATCCCTCAACAGGAAAACTTGACTAAGAAAAAGCCATCACAACGAAAGGCGTGTGTGAACACTAATCACTCAAGTCATGACAAAAATGAGGAGGAGGCTGTAAAGAAAGCCGAAAGCTCTAGAAAAAGGAAATCTAGACAAAACAAACATCACAGAAAGGATATGAGCATTCTGGTTACAAGCAAGAACAAGACAATAATGGAGGATGTTGTAGAAGGAAGTAAGTTGACTGCCTCAGCAGAATATGTCAACGTCAAAACAGATGTCTTAACATCAAAATTTGCTGAGAACTCAATTGTGCAAATTAAGACAAACAAAGCCTCTGGGATTGGTGAATGCTCTTCAGCAAATATTCAAAAAGATCTTCAAAGGGAAGTCCATCTGTTCAAAAAGGGCATTGCTCTGAACACGGTCCCAAGGAAGGTATCCATCGACAGTCAGGTCCACCTGAGAGAGGAGACACTAGGGATAGACCAAGCCTCAAGATTCTAGATGAAAAGAGCATAAGACTCACAGCTAAACTTGAAAAATCAAGAAAGCAAGGAGAGCAGGATTCTTCTGATCACAACTGAAGATTTGAATCTGACGACAGGTATGATTTCTACAAATCTTTTGAGCTGGTCTAAATCAAGTTGGATACACCAAAGTGTATCTCACCAGAATATCGAGTGGAATGTCATAACTATGCCCTGCTACATCAAAAACTATGAGGAGGACAAACATAACTTCACGCAAGGGTCAACTACTGATCTAGGTGGTTTTAATAGGCTAGATGTGAGGGTCCTCCTGGTTCACAAAAAGATCCTTCAGCTGACATCCCACCACAATAACTCTAGTGTAATTACAAAGTGCAATTTTCCCACAGAAACAGGTTTAGAACTAACTCATCTCATGGAGATGCCTCAACTGTTCATCTCTCTCAAAGCGATACGTTGTCTAAACATGCATACAGAAGTGACTAATCCTGTCAAGATCCTGAATGATGCACGAATAAGAATGGTGCATATAATGCATATTGAAGATGTTTCTAACAAGAGTGGCGAGAATGTTCCTAACAATGTCAATGACATTTTCACAAAAGCACTTGATGCTACACAGTTTGAAAACTTGCGAAGCAAGTTAGGACTCTGCGTCCATGAGGAACCATAGAGTTACCAATAAAAAAACAGGGGGAGAAGATCTTTGGCAACAGTCATACCCCAAAATTTTCACATCATATTTTATACTCAAGCTCACTTGAAAATCTAAGGTCCACTCTCCTAATCAAAGACCTCCTGAACTAGGGTTTTGCATTCCTTTAAGAAAATTGATGAATCAAAGTCTCCAATGGGTTTCATATGACTTATGATGTCTCAAACCATCCCTATGACAAAATTCAAGCTTCAATTCAAAACATTGCTCAATCAATTGCTCAGATAATCAACAGTCGATTAGTTTGACCTAAAAGTCAACTGTAGTCAAAGTACAATCCAAATTCCTGGTATCATTCATCATTTGATCAAGGTTTGATCATGATTCATCAAGGAAAGTTCAGAAATCAACAAAACTCAAAGTTTCTAAATTAGGGTTTTTTGACCTAAAAGTCAACTGAACTTTGACCAGCCATAACTTTCACATGGAACATCAAAAATTCTCCATCCAAAGCTCATTTTGAAGGAAATTTAATTCTCTACAACTTTGTCGCATATTCCAAGACTAAAAATGCTTTATTTGAGGGATATGGATCAAAATATTATAGGTCTTTTTTGAAAGTCAACCAAAAGCAGTTTGTTGTCAAAGCCCATATCATCAAGATAAAATCTTCAAATGAAAAAAAGATTCAAAAGTGGCTTATAGAGGACATCTTGAGCTTTCCAAAAAGTCCTATAACTCCTCCATGTCTTAAAAATTGAGGGATATATGCCTTGTCAAAGTTGGATAATTTTGCGAGGAAAATGTGAAATAATAGGCTCCAAAATGAATCTTTTTGCAAAGGAACCCAATATCTTTTGGCCCAAGCTTGATCCTCAAGTTATCCAAGATTAAAAATTCAATTCCCAAGAAATTACATGATTTATTTGATTTATTATGAATTTTTATTCATTTTAAAAGATGATTAAGGTTAAATAAATCAAAAGAAATCAAAGATATGGTTAAAGAAGTGATTTGAATCAAATATAATCACCATTTATACCTCAATGCCAATCAAATTTCGTGCATAATTGAATTGGAAAAGATTGGATGAAATATTGGCCAATTTAGAAAGTTCCATAAATCAATTTTTCCAAAATTTCCAATCAAAGATTCAATAAGATTTCTTCTAAAAATATTGACCTAAATCCTTCTATTATATAAACACAAGCATTGCAGATCACTAAGGCACGAAATTCTGCAGTCAAGAGCCTTAATCAAGTGCATAAAGTTCAAGAAAATTTCAAAATCGTTTTCGTGTTTGCAACTCGATTCAAAGAGTTTTAAAGATCAAGACACGTTCCTTAGGACATCCTGAAGCTATACCAATCATTACAAGGTCCTGGATCACCAAGAACACGCGTTCAGAGGCTACGGTTTGTTCAATTTTTTTTGATGTCGATTACGTTCTTTCATGCATCATGAATGAATTTTGTTCATATATTTGTGTTTATTATAATGTTGCAAACAATTCTAGATGTTTAATTGCTATTATTTGCACGAATAAAGAATTTGCCATTGATAGGGTTGTAAGCTCCATATTAGGGCTTTCATTTACAGGTTAAATTAGCCATCAAAAGGACCATCAGTGAAATCAGAAGGATGAGACGAATCCATCCATGGTTTTAGAATTAATTTATGTTGCGTGTATAAGAATTTGGCATTTGCAGGTGCTGTAGCAACGTTACAAAACCGTAGCCAAAGGTTGTTCCATCTAAGACGACGGAGAAAGCTTGAAGACGATAACATGGCGTTTTGCGATTGGCTGGTTTCAAATCCCAGGCGCGCGAAATTGACTTCAGATCTGGTGCACGACGTCCATGCGCGTACGATGCGTCTTTACTTCCTCAACCATCAGATCCTTCTCTCATCAGATCCAACGCTCATCAAGACGCAGGCGCATCATGGACCATCAGGGATGAACCATACTGGATCTCTGCGCCAGGTTCTTTAAATTTGATTTTTTTATTATTTTATTTTTCCTATCTTTCTTATTTTCTTTTTAACTAAATAATTTATAACTTATTATTTTTAGTTTAACTTTTCCTTTTTTTTCCATAAAACTAAGAAAAATTTTCTTAATTAATTAATTAATAATTAACTTAATTTAGATAATTATTTTAATTAGATAGTTGATTTAATTTAGTTTAAATATTTAGATAATTAATTTGGTTTTAATAATTAGACATTTATTTTAAATAATTAGGTTAAATAACTTAGGATTAATTAATTTAATTAGAATAAATAATTAGAATTAATTTAGGATAATTAGATTAGGGTTAATAAAATAATTTAATCAGGATTAGTCGATTTTAAAATTAATTAGGTTAAAAACCAATAATTAATTTTTTTAGGGTTTGTTAGCCTCGATTAATTTAAAACCCTAGTAGCCATAGGTGTCTTAGGTAGGTGTCGTCCATTAACTTAGTATCGATTTTTCTCATAAAACCTCCTTCCCTAAAAATCAGGGTTTACCCTGGCGTCTTCGAAAAAAACCTTTTATTTTTATTTTTATTTATCTTCTTTCTTCAAAAACCTTTACTAAAAAAAATCAGGGTTTACCCTCTTTTAAAAACTTTTTGTTTGCCTTATACCATTTGCCTTGCTTTATTTATTCTATTAACTGTGGTTAACTTGTTCCCCCCATTTGAGGTTTGCCTTTATTATATTTGCCTCATTTTGTAGCTGCCCCAAAGCCTTGTAATAGCTTAGGGTTTCTATTTTTTCCTCTATATTTGCCTGCAGGTGTTTATTGTAATAGTTTAGGTTTTCCTTTCCGCCTTTATTTTTCTGCCCACAGGTGTTTATTGTAATAGCGTAGGAATTTATATTCTCTTCCTTTAATTTCTGTAGGATATTAACTGCGTGGTTAGTAATCCTAGGGAGTGCAAGCCTGTTAATTGAATTAGCATCACTAATTTACAAGATAAATATTCGAGTTTAACCACGTGATTGTGCCACACACACACACCTTTAGGGTAACCTCTCTTATTGCCTTGTTACCTGTTGCCTTTTAATTACGATTTTGAAATAGTCAAGTCCCTCGATTCCGAGGATACCTAAGCGAAACAAATGTTACTCTCAGTTCATCATCAAATGATCTTGTCCCTCGATGCTGCTTCGAAAATAAGATGATTGTCTCATTGTTAAGGTATCCTCGCATGTTGCCTTAAAATGACTATTATATCCTTCCCTAAAGACTACCTACCCTCTATATGGTAGGGACGGTCTTATGGCGAACGATAATTCCGATGACCCTTCAACATCCAATGAAAGGACTTCCTACCCTCTTATGGTATGGATAGCCTTTTCAAACTGAAAAGCTAAAAGAACAATTTTTCTAACTTAGGGTAGGTGCTCCTGATTGCTCGCTCTATTCAAATTCAAATTCAAAATTCAAAATCTTTTTCCACTTCTTTCAAAAAACTTTCAAAAAGGCTACGCTTATTTACAAGCTAAAGTCCTTATTCAAAAATCTTTTTCTAATCACACACTACAAACATTTTGAAAACAAAGTGAGCTAAGCAATTAAGAGCCCATGGATAACCATGGATACAAAGGGTGCTTACACCTTCCCTTTGTATAACTTACCCCCCGAACTCAAAGTCTTTTAAAAAGGTTATTTTTTGTTCTTTTAGCCTTTCTATAAATTGGATAAAATAAAAGTCGGTGGCGACTCTTGCTATCCGCAACATTTTCAAAAAGTCAGTTCTCCCACCGTATTACAGAACTGGAGACTCTGCTGGGGATTTACATTCGAATAAAAAGAGGGGTTACCTTAAAGTTTAGGATTCACTTTAAATGTTTTCAATTGTTTGTATTGTTTGCTTTATATTTGTGGGCCTGTTTGGGTTTACTTGTGTGAAAGATCCTAACCCGGATATGAGTACCTTAGGTAAATGGCATGAGACCAAGGAGACTGCACGGCGTATACTGATGTGGTTGATATGGTGGCCATCGTTAGTGTGACACATTGGTTTGTCCTGGTGTTCCTTGGGATCCGACTTGAGGAAACACTTGGCTGTTGCGTGGTGTCATTAAGCACTAATTTGCCCTTAGAACCCTAGTTGAACTTGACTTTGGCCTATTAGAAAGTAGTGAGATGGCTGGCTTTGGTTCCGACCGAAGTTGGTTGATACTCAATGCTACACTCATATGGACTGGACTTTCAGGATGTTTTCAGTCGACGATTCGATTGCTGAACTGAAATAATGCCTTCGAGAAAGGTCAATGATATGAGCTCCCTAGAACCCGATCTTTATATAGGACAGGTTGAACCAACTAAACTTCATTGGGGAGGGTATGCACCTTTGGACTACATGCAAGCCTAACCTTAAGGCAATTGTGTGACTTGTTTGTGTTTGTTATCTACCTGACATCATAACATCATAAGCATCATGACATCATGGCATATCATTTTACTAACCGTTTAGAGGACCAAGGAATTCATCTTTGTTCTATTTTGTAGGTCATGGATACTAGAAACACCATTCGAGTTAACTTTGTGAAGGTACCATCCGAGCTAAAAGAGTTGGTATGAAAGATTCCCGGAGGTTCCTGCTTTGTTGAAAGACATGGTCACTTGCTCAGTTTGGTTACATCAAGTTTTGAAGAAGAGATGATGAGCGTATTGTTCAAATCTTTGACCCCGAGCATCATTGTTTTACTTTCATAGATTATCAGCTAGTACCTACTATGGAGGAGTTTTCTGACATACTTGGTCTCCCTATCCGAGATCAGATTCCATTCACTGGTTTGGAAGATACTCCAAAACTGGAAGTCATTGTTGCTGCTTTACATCTTAAGAAATCTGAAATTGAAGGTCATTGGGAATTAAGAAGTGGAGTCAAGGGTTTCCTCGCTAAGTTCTTAGTCGGAAAAGCTCGTATGGTTTTAAAAGCCATGAGTTATCAAGCCTTCGAGGACATATTAGCCTTACTTATTTATGGTTTGGTGCTATTTCCTAATCCTGATCAGTTTATAGATGTGCATGCCGTAAAGATATTTCTGACACGCAACCCAGTGCCTACTTTGCTTGGAGACATCTTACACTCTCTTCACACTCGTACTATGAAGAAACGAGGGACTCTTATGTGTTGTATACCTTTGTTATCTAAGTGGTTTATTTCGCACTTTCCTCGCTCAGTAATGAGGAATGACCAAGGGCTGAAATGGCATAAGAGAATAATGTCACTTTCTCATTCTGATATCCATTGGCTTTCCTTATCCAAGGAGAATGTTACTATCATTGACTGTTATGGACAGTATCCTAACGTGCCTTTGCTTGGCATAAGAGGGGGTAATACTTATAACCCTTGCTTGGCTCTACGTCAGTTTGGTTATGCTCAAAGAGATGGTCCTCATCAGATGCTTATACAAGGAGTTGTGTTTGATTATGAAGATGATTCTCAAGGTAACCGTCGGGAGTTTGTACGTGCTTGGGATATGGTAAACAGAATTGATAGCAAGAGCTTGGGGTAAAGAAACTCCATTCCTTTAGAGCCTTACCTCAGATGGGTGCGCACTCGTGCTCAACGCTTCGTCATGCTTATCCATATATCAGACCTCTAATTGTGGAACCCGAGTGCGAAGAAAAGGTGCCTCAAGTTATTTCTCATCTAGACATGCGAACTGACATCGAGGAACTAAAGAGATCTTGGATTCAACTAAAAAAAGAAAGAGATACTCTTGAAGCTCAATTTCGCGCTAAAGAGAAGAAATTATTAGAGCTTACGAGGCAACTTCAAGACGAACAGAAGGTCAACGCTTACCTTGGTGAAAAAAGGAAGCGTCCATGGGATACTTGAAGACTCTGATTTATCTTTATTGTTTTATTTTTATTTCTATTTTAATTCCTTTCTTTTGTAAAAGATAATAATAAAACAATTTACGATTTTTCTTTAAGCGTTATTAATAAAGTTTCTTTCTTGTTTGGTTTAAACGAATTTGAATTCCAAGGTCTTGGAAAACATTGCATACGCATAAGCATATCATTCATAAAGATTGCATCACAGCTTTCTATAACGGGTCTCTCATCTTTCCGCTATTTATTTCAGTAAGGAAATGGATCTCGAACAATCCGTCAAGAATCTTCAGGCTCAAAATGCTGAGTTCCAAGCTTTGATCCTGAACTTGTCCAAGGGACAAGATGAGCTGAAATCCCTTCTAACTAAGAAGGAGAAGAAGACCAAGAATCCATTAGGTGTCTTCAACATGGGAAGAAGGTTCAGAGATCCTCTCAAAAAGGACAAGGAAGTTGAAACCCACAAAGATGACGACCATGAGGATAGCATCAGCATCAAGACTGATGCAAAGAGCAATGTTGGTTCTGCTAAGCAAGATGATGAAGAAGGAGACTATTACTATGAGGAGGAATACCCTGAAGAGAAGTACAAGCAATTGGAGGAACATATGAAAGACATGGAAATTCAGAAGGTACCCGAACTGGATTTTGAAGAACTGGGGCTCATCTCTGGAGTCGTTATCCCTCCAAAGTTCAAGACTCCAACCTTTGCTAAGTATGATGGAGTCTCTTGTCCTAAACTGCACCTGAAATCCTATGTGAGGAAGATTCAGCCTCATACTGCTGACAAGATGCTATGGATCCACTTTTTCCAAGAGAGCTTATCTGGAACCCAACTCGAGTGGTACTATCAACTAGATGGTGCCAACATTCATACATTGGAAGACTTGGCTGTTGCTTTTTATTAGCAATACCAATACAATGCTGATCTTGCACCTACTCGCACTCAATTACAAAGCATGGCTATGGGGCCGAAAGAAAGTTTCAAGGAGTACGCTCAGAAGTGGAGAGACTTGGCTGGAAGAGTTCAACCACCTTTGGCTGACAGAGAGTTGGTTGACATGTTCATGGGTACGCTGACTGGTCCATTCTATAGTCACCTGCTGGGTAGTTCATCCTCTGGTTTTACAGAGCTCATATTAACTAGAGAACATGTTGAGAGTGGTATTCGAAGTTGGAAGATTCAAGTAGGTGCTACCTCAGGTACTACAAAGAAGCCATATCATTGAAAGAATGAGTCTAATGCTGTGCACAGTTAGAAAGGTCGTAATAAGAATGATCATAACCAATCTATTGGGGCCGTCCTAATCTCTACACCAACATCTCAACAGACCCCCAGACAAGAGTATCAGCGCAGGTCAGACGCACCTAGAAGGCAGTTCACGAAGATCAACATGCCTTTATATCAAGCCCTGCAACATCTGTTAAAGGCCAACTTGATCACTATAAGAGATCCTCCGAAGAATGTCACTACTACATCTCCAAGCTATGACCCTAATGCAAAGTGTGCATATCATTCTAATAGTCTTGGAAATCACGCGGATAACTATTGGGCACTAAGAACTAAGATCCAGGATATGATAGATGCTGGTGAAATTGAGTTTGACCCTCCGGAAACTCCAAATATTATTACTGCTCCTATGCCAAATCATGACAAAGCTATTAACGCTACCATGGACATGGTCTATGTCTAGGATGTGAGAGATCTGTCAACTCCTCTCCCGGTCATCAAGAAAAAACTACTGCAAGCCGATTTATTTCCGGGTTGCGATATAGGTTGTTATTATTGTGCATCCCAATCCAATGGTTGTGAGAATTTGAAGAGAGGTATTCAAGGCTGGATGGATCGTCGCACTATTATGTTTGAAAAGATTCCTTCTGTAGAAAGTTTATGCGAAGGTTTCTCCTGTGGATTGAAGATTGAAGACGTGTCAGTGATCTCCAAGGCTCCTTTGAGAATTCCTACCAAGGGTTCCATCAAGATTACCGCTGAACCTCGTGTGGCTCGTCTGATCATCACTAAGCCTGGGCCGATCCCATATTCTTCCGACAAAGCTATCCCATGGAATTATAATGCTGACGTCTATATTAATGGCATAAAACAGGAACCCCTAACTGATAAGGTGGTTGAAGTCACTAATCCCGACGTCGACAATATTGCAGGGACTAGTAAAGTTACAAAAAGCAGAAGAATTTTCTCCCCGGAAATTTCCCTAAATGTTGTAAGTCCGACTCCTATTCCTGCTCCCAATCCAGCTGCTGATGTCAGAAACAAAGAACCAACACTCGAATCTGTCCCTATTGAAGTTACTACTGAAGACCCTTCCCAGAAAGAGATGGATAAGATCCCGAAGATCATTCGTAAGAGTGACTATGATGTTATTGAACAATCGGGGCATACTGCTTCCAAAATCTCTATGCTGTCATTGCTAACTTGTTCTGAGGCCCATGCCAAGGCGTTAATAAGGTTCTTAAAAGCTGCACATGTACCATAAGAGATTTCTGTCAACCAATTCGAGAATTTCATTGCGAGCATGACAACAGACAATTATCTTGGGTTCTCTGATGCTGAGTTGATTCCCCCTGGAAAGAATCACAATAAGGCCCTTCATATCTCCATTGAATGCAGGGGCACCACTCTGCCCCATGTACTAGTTGATAATGGTTCATCTCTGAACGTACTACCCAAGATGGTGCTGGACAAACTCAACCTTGAATGGATTGTGCTGAAACCTAGCGACGTGATAGTAAAAGCTTTTGATGGCTCGAAGAGCACGGTATATGGAGAAGTGGAACTTCCAAATCAGAGTAGGTTCTCAGACTTTTGACACTGTGTTCTATGTGATGGACATCCATCCCGCTTATTCTTGTCTGCTTGGGCGCCCTTAGATACATGAGGCAAGTGCTGTGACTTCAACTCTGCATCAGAAACTGAAATATCCGGTGAAAGGAAAAATTGTCACTGTGCACGGAGAGGAAGAATATGTGGTAAGCTACATGAATGAGTCTCGGTATGTTGAAGTGGATGGCGAATTTATTGAAACCCCTTGCCAAACATTTGAATTGATTCCTCAGGCTGTCTCCGCTGCTAAACATGTTCCTACTATTCCTAAAGTCACCAGAATTCCTCCAACAATGCCTTCTTCGAAGGATGCTAAGGATGTGGTCGAAGAAGGTGGTTGCACTATTTGGGTCCAACTTATCAATGTTCCTTACAAATCCGACAAGCGTGGTTTAGGCTGTACTGCTGGAAATCAGAAGGATAATTATCCCACTCGCCCTGGGGGTTTAATGTCTCATTTCATTAGCAAAGGAGTTAACGCCTTGGAAGACGGTGAGAGCAACTGTAACTTGGACAAATGGATCTTCCCCACACCTGACAAAGGGCTGGACAACTGGAAGACTGAAGACATTGTCTCTATCTCCTATAGTCAGGAGTAATTGCCATTTCTAGTTTTTGTTTTTCTTTCCTTTATGTTTTCCCAGTTTTATTTCCTATATTCCAATAAACAATAAATTTTAAAACCGTGTGTCTTGCCCGGGGCACAACGGTCCATTTGTTAGGGCTTGTCATTTCATAAGCATATTTTCATTCAATAAAGCATTGGACGTTTCGTATTTTAAATTTTCTCTTTCTTTTACTTTTTCTTTATTTTTAAAATTAGCTATGTGTTCTTACACACACCCACATAATACACTGCAGATCCATATCCACTATGGATCCCATTGATAACGACTCTACTATTGCCAATTATGACTTTAAAAATCCGATCTACCAAGCTGAGGACGAAGGTGAGTAGATTGTGAGGTACCTAGGGAACTTGCTAGATTTCTAGAGCAAGAAGAAAAGACTATACAGCCGCATGAAGAGCCAATTGAGGTTGTGAATATAGGTACTGACAAAGAAAAGAAAGAAATCAAGATAGGGGCTGAATTAGAAGATGCTGTCAAGCAGAGACTGATCCAGATGCTGCGAGATTATGTTGAGATATTCGCTTGGTCTTACGAGGACATGCCTGGTTTTGATACTGATATTGTGGTCCACCGTCTACCTATTAAAGAGAACAGTCCTCCGGTTAAACAGAAGCTACGAAGAAGTAGGCCCGACATGGCTCAAAAGATCAAAGAAGAGGTTGAGAAACAGTTCAATGCCGGTTTCCTAATGGTTGTGAGCTACCCACCATGGATTGCTAATATAGTGCCAGTACCTAAAAAATATGGAAAGGTCAGAATATGCGTAGATTACAGAGATTTGAATCGGGCAAGCCCCAAAGATGATTTTCCCCTACCACATATTGATATCCTAGTTGATAGTACTGCGCAGTGCAAAGTGTTTTCCTTCATGGATTGTTTCTCAGGTTATAACCAAATTAAGATGGCACCCGAAGATATGGAAAAGACAACCTTTACTACCCCTTGGGGCACTTTTTGTTACAAAGTCATGCCATTTGGGTTAAAGAATACAGGGGCAACATACCAGCATGCAATGGTAGCCCTATTCCATGATATGATTCACAAAGAGATCGAGGTGTATGTTGATGATATGATTGTAAAATCCAATACCGAAGAAGAACATCTTGTCCACCTACAAAAGCTGTTTGATAGGTTGAAGAAGATAAGCTAAGGCTGAATCCAAACAAGTGTACCTTTGGTGTAAGGTCTGGTAAGCTACTGGGTTTCATTGTTAGCAGAAAAGGTATTGAAGTCGACCCTGCAAAGGTAAAAGCCATACAAGAGATGCCGGCGCCACGGAATGAAAAAGAAGTCAGAGGATTCTTATGACGTTTGAATTGCATTGCCAGGTTCATTTCCCATCTAACCGCTACTTGTGAATCAATCTTTAAGTTACTGAGGAAAGATCAAGCGTTGAAATGGAAAGATCAATCTTTAAAAAGCCTTTGACAAGATCAAAAAGTACCTTCAGGAACCTTCGATTATGATACCACCAGTTGAAGTAAGACCTATAATCATGTACCTAACAGTATTGGAGAATTCAATGGGGTGCGTACTGGGGCAGCATGACGAATCTGGTCGAAAAGAGCATGCAATATACTACCTTAGCAAAAAGTTTACTGACTGTGAAACAAGATACTCACTGCTCGAGAAAACTTGTTGCGCTTTGGCATGGGCTGCTCGTCGACTAAGACAGTATATGTTGAACCATACCACTTTGTTGATCTCTAAAATGGATCCTATCAAGTATGTGTTTGAGAAACCCGCCCTCTCTGGACGAATAGCAAGATGGCAGATGAAACTAACATAATATGACATTCAATACACAACACAAAAAGCAATCAAAGGAAGTGTGGTTGCAGACCACTTAGCTCAGCAAGCTGTAGATGATTATCAATCTATGAGTTTTGAATTTCAAGATGAGGATGTTATGCTTGTTACTGATTATGAACAACCTGGTCCGGATGAAGGACCTGAACCGGGATCCCGGTGGACCATGGTTTTTGACGGAGCTTCGAATGCACTCGGTAATGGTATTGGCGCTGTGATTATCTCTCCAGTAGGTGGACATACTCCATTTACAACAAGACTGTGTTTCGACTGTACCAACAATATGGCTGAGTATGAAGCATGTATCTTAGGTCTCAGAGCTGCTATTGACTTAAGAATCAAGTTCTTGGAAGTATATGGAGATTCAGCTTTAGTGATTAGCCAAATCAAAGGAGAATGGGACACGAAGCATCCTAATCTCATGCCTTACAAGGATCTGGTGTTATCTTTAATTACCTACTTCGAAGAGATTACTTTTGAACACATTCCCCGAGAAGAGAATCAATTAGCAGATGCATTAGCTACTATGTCATCCATGTTCAAGTTCAGATGGGACAATGAGGCTCCTATAGTTATTATTGAAAGATATGATGAACCGGCATACTGCTGCGAGATAGCTACGGAAGAGGTTGAGGAGAAACCATGGTTTTACGAAGTAAAAAGATATCTCGAAGCCTAGGAATACCCCGAAGGGGCATCTATCAATGACAAGAAGTTCTTAAGAAGGTTTGCTTCCAAGTTCTTTCTGAGCAATGGAACCATATACAAGTGCAATCATGATTCAACTCTGCTTTATTGTGTAAACAAGAAGGAAGCGGAAGAGATTATGGAAGACATGCATGACGGTATCTTTGGAACTCATTCTAGTGGACACACTATGGCTAAAAATATTATGAGAGCGGGTTACTACTGGTCCACTATGGAAATTGACTGCCATCAGCATTCCAAGACTTGTCACAAGTGCCAAATCTACACTGACAAAGTACATGTACCTCCGGTTCCACTGAATGTTCTGAATGCTCCTTGGCCTTTTGCAATGTGAGGCATTGATATGATCAGGGAAATCAAACCTATTGCTTCCAATGGACATTATTTCATCCTCGTGGCCATTGATTTTTTCACCAAATGGGTAAAAGCTGCTTCATTTGCTTCTGTAACCAAGAATGTGGTGGCCCGATTCATTAAGCATTACCTCATCTGTCGATATGGCATCCCTGAAAGGATTATCACAAACAATGGTACCAACCTGAACAACAAGATGATTACTGAACTCTGCACGCAGTTCAAGATCAAGCACCACAATTCTTCTCCTTATAGACCAAAGATGAATGGCGCGGTAGAAGCCGCCACCAAGAACATAAAGAAGATAGTACAGAAGATGACAGTGACTTACAAGGATTGGCACGAAATGCTACCATTTGCTCTTCATGGTTACCGCACTTCAACGGGTACTTCAATCGGGGCAACCCCGTTCTCACTAGTCTATGGCATGGAAGCAATATTACCGATTGAAGTTCAGATTCCATCTCTAAGAATCATGAAGGATGCAGAGTTAGATGAAGATGAATGGATCCAGACTCGACTAGACCAGATAAACCTAATTGATGAGAAGAGGCTTGCGGCTGTTTGTCATGGGCAGTTGTATCAGAAGCGTATGATTAAGGCATTTAATAAATGAGTCAAGCAACAGGTATATCAAACTGGTGACCTGGTAATAAAGCGAATCATTCTACCACAAGGTGATCCCAGGGGCAAGTGGACTCCTACATATGAAGGACCATTTGTGATCAAGAAGATATTTTCTGGAGGAGCTATGATACTCACTACTTTCGATGGCGAATATTTTTCGCATCCTGTGAACACAGACATAGTCAAAACATACTACGCATAAATAAGACCCGCTAGGTCGACGTACCTAGGCAAAAGTAAGGGCATCCCGGCGAACCAAAAGGGTTCGGGCAAAAGTTAGGTATATATATATATATATATATATATATATATATATATATATATATAAATGTACACCGACAAGTTGAAAACCCAAAAGGGCGACTTGGGCAAAAAAGGGTATCCTGGTAGGCTGAAAACCTGAAAAGGCGGCCTAGGCAAATGTAACACCCCGTACATATATGTCTAGAATAATATGCGGTAATGTTATTTATGATACAAGAAACATACAAACTAGGTGAAAGACAAGAATTAAAAAAAACTGAATACAACATAAATCTTAATTATAGAGTATCCAAGAAGCTTGTCTCCATCATTGCACAGCGGAAAGGTAACTTCTACAAAGGTCTTCCTGCCTTCTGCACATCTGCAGCTTCGAAACCGATCATCTAGCAAATCTAACACTTATAAACTGTTCCTGAAAAATAATAATAATTGGAATGGAGTGAGATTACTAAATCTCAGTGATTTCCCTTATCTTACGGGTTTGCTCGGTTCTACAAGGTGCATGCAAACAAACAGATTCACCGAGAATCCAGTTTTCCTCACAGTCAGGTACAAGTACAAACAAGGATACACCACCATTGGAAGTCCCTTAACTATCCAATGAGGCGTTCAATAAAACAACAATTCACAATATGCAAACTCACATCCTTTGTGAGGAATCAAGGAGTTATACCCATCTGACTAGGCTACCTCTGCCACGTACCCTCGGTGAGTATCCAAGTACATATATGTCGAAAGACTTGCACAAGCACACCGCACGATGAATTCGGGTCATTCCTATATGGAATTCCACCCGAGATGAGTTAAGTTGTACCATTGCCTACGTGGCATTTACAACCTCATCACCAAGCACGCCAGTGAGTTACCAAGTGGGAAACGCCATTAAAGACCCCGGTCTTGCTTCCACTACAATGGTATTCATCCTCTGTACGCAGATGAATAAACAGGTGCAATATGTCCTTTTCGACGTACAAGCCCACCGGGCGAAAGCCTAGTAACATTGTCTAATTGACGTTACTAGAGGCAAGTAATTCAGTGATTGCCTACGTGGCATCACCCACTTACCATACTAATCACGCAGGTGAGTTACCAAGTGGGAAACGCCATTAAAGACCCTCACTTGCTTCCACCGCAATAGTAGCTCAGGTAGCGCAAAATATACGGATATAGACACGTATATACAACAGGCATAAAAGCCAAATCATCCATGGTATATAATACATATCAAAAACGCCACACGGGCTACCAATGGGCATCCACATAGTGGGTAAACAGGATTTACTATCCTAGTAGTACGGTTATACTCCGATTCACGCATATTCAACCAAACCAAGTTCATAAAATCAAGCATCCGAGCGTCCAACCAGAACGACGGGAAAACAATTTACATTGTATTATATGCACATAATATTAGACAAAATCCATCGTATAAATATCATGTCATTTGTACATTGTCATACCCCAAAATTTGCCCAACATATTTAGTCATATTTCAATCCATCTGACTTTCAAATGCTCAAAGACACACAAGAAAGAAGCATGCAGTCTCTCTCCTAAACAACAACCTCTGAATTAGGGTTTCTGATTTAATCAAGGAATTTGAACTTCTGATACCCCAAGTGGATTCCATGATCTCTCATATGATTCAAAGTTCCCTCATGCCAAGTTTCAAGCCCTGACTCAAAAGATTACTCAGTCAACTGCTCAAACAATCAATAATCGACTGGTTGACCTAAAAGTCAAACTATGGACAAACTACAGTCAAAACTTCTGATTTTTGGTCAACATCCTCATTATGGAGTATCGTTCATCATCTGATCAAGGATTGATCATGATTCATCAAGAAAAGCTCCAGAATCATCAAGAACCTGAGTTTCTAAATTAGGGTTTTTAAGGAAAAAGTCAACTGAACTTTGACCGGCCGTAACTCCCACATGGAACATCAGAAATTTCCCATCCAAAGCTCAATTTGAAGAAAATTGAATTCTCTACAATTTTGTCTCTCACATGCCAAGGCCAAAAAATGCTTCATTTGAGAGATATGGGCCCAAACATTACAGGTCCTTCTAAAGGATCGCAAAAAGTCGTTTTTTTCTCTCAAAGCTCATAACTTGAACATGGTAGACTCAATTGAGATAAAACCAAAAGGAGCTTTTAGAGGACTCTTTAAGCTTTCCAAAAAGTCCTAGAACACTTTCATATGATAAAAATTGAGAGAGTTATGAATGTCAGAAGTTGGGTAATTTTTTGGAAAGGCATGAAACCCTAAGTGAGGAATTTTGGATTTTTCAACAATGGGCCTTTAATTTTGAAACTCCCACATGGTCATAAGCTTATAAGAGGCCCATTAACCAACTATCCTTTATTTATTGATTTTATTTCATTTTTATTTGAATTAAATCACTTAAAATTCAAATAAAATTAAATATAATCATAATTAAATGATAAATGATGGTGAGAATATTTTTAAATTTCTTGAGCAATTTTAAATTATCTTGGGGGCCCATAAAATAATCCCATGCAATCCTATGATTTTTATTTCTTTATTTTTGAGTTTATTTACCTAAATTCAAAATTAAATCAAGAAAAATCATGATTTAATTTTCAAAGATTGTATGGTTAATTTTTGAAGAGTCAAATTGGTTCACATGGTCAAGGAAAACGTGAAAAGAAGGGCATAGAAATAGAATTGGTCAAAAGTGGAAAGTTTTTATACATGAATCAAAATCTATTTTTTCCAATCAAGTATTTGATTCTTCTCCAAGATATCAAACCCTAATTCACTCCCTATATATATACCTAACTATTCAGCAAGCAGGGGAGGAATCCTAACCTCAAAAACGTACCTCAAAGTCTCAAAAAAAAACTCATAAAAACTCAAATTTTCGTTTTCTCATTGGCAGCCTCTCTCAAGTCCCAGAGATCATTCTATTCCCGTCTAAAGGTAGTAAAGAGTAAGTTTGTGTTGTTCTTACAGTCTCATAACATGCATACCGATAACTCCATGCTCATATTTATCATGTATTCTTGAATTGTTGTTCATTATGTTTCCATGCGTTTTAATTGGATCTAACGCCGGGTATGAGTTTCTAATAATGTTTAAGACAGGTTGGTATCTTTGGAACGATGCTCTAACGCCATAATTGTAAATCACCATGGCTAGGGTTTGAAACTTGTCTTCTTCGAAATTCAATTTCCATGCCGTTTCAGCCTAAATCACTTCCACCATCGAGTTCGCAATGTCCAAATTAGCAGATCTGGGTTGTTTTTTTATAACGTTCACGTTTTTTTTAGGAGTTTGAAATCGCAGGTATTTTAGCTATGGATGGATCGTAGCAAATTCCTAGCGAATCCAATGGTTGAAGCTTGAAGACAATGAATAGTGGAACGTGGAACGTGGACCACACACGGCGCCATCTCATTTGTTGGCCAAGAAATTCTTCCTCTCTCCACACGCGTGTCAGGATACTACTGGATGGTCAACCATGAGTGATCTCCTCTCTCCGCGCGATTGGCTGAAACAAACAACAGCAGGGGACCCACTATCACCAGCGTTTGACTTTTTCTTCCAATAATATTTGTTTTTCTATTTAAATTTTCTGGGCGAATGACTAATAGCTTAGAAACGCAGCACACTTGGCAGGGACTAGTAACTGGTAACGTATAAGACAGGGGTTCGAACCCCACTCCAGACTATTAATTTTTTTAATTCGTATACCATGGCCTTCCTGCAGATCCAGTGCGTACGAGGTGCGCACCCTTACCATATACCCTCATCTCGTCACCATCAGATCACCACCAGCATATGATCCAACGCTCCAGGCATACAGGCTCACCATGGACCTTCACAAGCATGCAACACAAGATCCAGAGCTAAGTTCCTTTCTTTTTTTTTTTATTTTTTTATTTCCTTTTTAATCTTTTAATCTATTTTGTTTTCTCTATTTTTCTTGTTATTATTTTAAAAATTGTTCTAAACATGTTATTTATCTATTAAATAAATATTTCCATGGCTCTTTAATTTATTTAATCTAACTCTCGATTATATATATTTTTTTATGTATATTAATTTATTCACTTTACATGTTTAATCCGTGGTTTTAAACCCTGATTTTATTTTAGACATTTTTTATCATGACCACTAATCACTGTTAGGTAGATGCCATCAATCAGTATCTTCTCTCCTAAAACTTCATTCCCTAAAAAATCAGGGTTTGCCCTTAATCTTTTCAAAAACCTCTTGTTTTTGTTTTTATTTTTAACTGTTTTATCTGGTTTGTTTTCACCGATTAGGGTTGATCTTTAAATACACTAACATCCCTTTTCTTTATGCCCAACTTTCAGGTTAACCAAGATCTTCCGATTAAGCGCCATCGATCAAAAAGCTAAGTTTCTGACTCTCTCTTTGTTTAAATATTATTTTAATTTTTATTTTGCCTCATGTAATTACATAGGGTTTGTTGCAATGATCGATGAATTACTCCCACACTCACCCCTATTGTTTTTTTTATTCTCAGATGATCAAGGTCATCGAAGATACGAGGAAGGTCGAGGCATTCGAGAATTTTATATTAATTATTATGCCATATTTTTCTTCTGTCTTTTAATTTCCCCATCCCCGCAGGTGTTTATTGTAATAGCGTAGGGTTTTAATTCTGCCTTTATTTTTCTGCTGTGGTTAGTAATCTTAGGGAGTGCAAGCCTTGAAAATGAATTAGATCACTAATTATAAGATAAAATTATCTGAATATTAATCACGTGATTGTTGCACCCACACACCTTTAGGGTAATCCCTCTGGTTGCCTTTGTTGTCTGTTGCCTTATAATTTTGTTGCCTCTAAACATACTAAATAGTCAAAGTCCCTCGATTCCGAGGATACCTAAAGCAAAACAAATGTTGCCCTCAGTTCATTATCATCATCAATTTTGTCCCTCGAAGTTGCCTCGGTAAAAACATGATGATTGTCCCGATTGCTAAGGTATCCTCGCATGATGCCTTAAATGACTATTCTATCTTTCCCTTAGACTACCTGCCCTCTTTATGGCAAGGGACAGTCTTATGGCGAACGATAAACTTCGATGACCCGCACATCCAATTGAAAGACTTCCTGCCCTTTCATGGTATGGATAGACCCTTTCGCCCGAAAGACTTAAAGAACAAGAAACAACTTAGGGTAGGTAGTTCTTAATTGCTTGCTCATAGTCAAATCAAAAATCAAATGCTTTTCACACCTCCTATTCTAAAACGATTCCAAAACAAGGCTACGCTTATTTACAAGCTAAAGTCCTTAAACGAAATCTTTTTACTATTCACACACTCTTTCAAACGATTCAAACAAACAAGTGAGCTAAGCAATTAAGAGCCCATGGATAACCATGGATGCAAAGGGTGCCTTACACCTTCCCTTTGTATAACTTACCCCCCGAACTCAATCTCTTTTCAAAGGTCTTTCCTGTTCTTTTTGCCTTTCCAATTGGATAAAATAAAAGTCGGTGGCGACTCTTGCTAACCGCGACATTTCGATTATAAAAGTCAGTTCACCGTATTACAGAACTGGCGACTCTGCTGGGGATTAATTTCGATAAAAGAGGGGTTACCTTAAAAGTTTAGGATTCACCTTAAATGTTTTCTATTGTTTGCTTTGCTTGCTTTATTTTTCAGGGCTGTTTTGGGTATCTTGATGTGTGAAAGATCCTAACCCGGATCTGAGTACCTTAGGTATATGGCATGAGATCAAGGAGACTGCACAGCGTATACTGATGTGGTTGATCTGATGGCCATCGTTAGTGTGACACATTGGTTTGTCCTGGTGTTCCTTGGGATCCGGCCTGAGGAAATGCTTGGCTGCCGCGTGGTGTCATTAAGCACTAATTTGCCCCTAGAACCCTAGTTGAACTTGACTTTGGCCTATTAGAAAGTAGCGAGATGGCTGGCTTTGGTTCCGACTGAAGTTGGTTGATACTCGAAGCTACACTCATATGGACTGGACTTTCAGGACCTTCTCGGTTGGTGATTCGATTGCCGAACTGAGATAAGCGCCTTCGAGAAAGGTCAATGATATGAGCTCCCTAGAACCCGATCTTTATATAGGACAGGTTTGAACCAACTTAACTTCAGTGGGGAGGGTACTTACCTACGAACTTCGTGCGAGCCTCAAAACCTAAGGACACGTGTGTGACTTGTTTGTGTTTGCTACTAACCTCTGTTTCCTTGCAGGTTTTGTTAAAGGACTTGTTTACCCTTACTATCTCACGCTGTGCCTAATGAACTGCATTCGCATAACATTCATGACATCATGACATCATAAGCATAATATGATTTAACTAACCCTTTCAAGGATCTTAGGGATTTAGGGCGCACAATTTCAGGTACTCTTATCAAGGACCGAATTCTTAATCCAGGGGCAAGAGGATTTATTTTCCTTTGGCCACGTACCTTCCGATTCAAAGACTCGGTACCTATCAAGGGGCAAGAGGATTTATTTTCCTCTAGCCATGTACCTTCAAATTCAGAAGTTCCCGAATCAGAGGCGATGACCCACTCGATATGGTGAGCTTGATTCCCATGGAAGAACATCCCAGAATCAGAGTTCTTCATGAAAAGATGCGACAAAATCATTTTCCAATGTTGCTAACTAAATTTCCTATAGATCCTTGAAAGCATTGCATTCATGACATCGCATAACAGGTTTCCAAAACAGGTCTCTCATCTTCTCTCGCCATTTATTTCAGCACAAATGGATCTCGAACAATCTGTCAAGAATCTCCAGACTCAGAATGTTGAATTTCAAGCTTTGATCCTGAACTTGTCCAAGGGGCAAAACGAGCTGAAAGCCCTTCTGTCTAAGAAGGAGAAAAAGACCAAGAAACCCAAAGGAGTGATCAACCTGGGGAGAAGGTTCAAGGGTCGTCCCAAGAAGGCCGAAGAAACTGGGATTCCTAAAGATGAGAAAGAGGAAGAGGAAGAAGATGATTTCAGTGTCAAGAATAACCAGGGAAGCCATGCAGGTTCTGATAGTCAAGAAGAAGAAGAAGAACAGTATCCTCAAGATGAGGATTATCCTGATGAGAAGTATAGGCTACTAGAAGAGCGTCTGAGAAGCGTGGAAATTCAGAAGATACCTGGGCTGGATTTTGAAGAGTTGGGACTCATTCCTGGGGTCGTTATTCCTCCAAAATTCAAAACTCCTGCCTTTGCCAAATATGATGGGGTCTCTTGCCCCAAGATGCACTTGAGGTCTTATGTAAGGAAGATTCAGCCTCACACTGCTGATAAGAGGCTCTGGATCCATTTCTTTCAAGAAAGCTTATCTGGAACTCAACTCGAATGGTACTATCAATTGGAGGGTACTAGCATCCGTACTTGGGAAGATTTGGTTGTTGCTTTCTACAAGCAATACCAATATAATTCCGATCTCGCACCAACTCGCATGCAATTACAAAGCATGTCTATGGGACCTAAGGAAAGTTTCAAGGAGTATGCGCAAAAGTGGAGAGATCTAGCTGGAAGAGTCCAACCTTCCTTGACTGATAGGGAGTTGGTGGACATGTTCATGGGCACGTTAACTGGGCCGTTCTATAGTCACTTGCTAGGTAGTTCCTCGTCTGGGTTTACTGATCTTATCTTGACTGGGGAACGTGTCGAGAATGGCATCCGAAGTGGTAAGATTCAAGCTGCTTCATCCTCAGGTGTTACAAAGAAGCATTTCAATGGGAAGTCAGATTCCAATGAGGGGTATGGTCAGAAAAGGAGTAACCATGACCAATCTGTTGGGGCAGTTCTGATCTCCACACCGACACCTCAAAAAGGTCGTCAAAACAAGCAAGACACGCCTAGGCGTCAGTTTACAAAGATCAATATGTCACTGGCTCAAGCATTACAACACCTGTTGATGTCGGAGTTGATCACTTTAAAGGACCCCCCTAAGAATCCTAGTACTTCTGCTCGAAGCTATAATCCTAATGTGAGGTGTGCATATCACTCCGATAGTCCTGGTCACGATACAAATAGCTGCTGGACATTGAGGAACAAGATCCAAGATATGATCGATGCTGGGGAAATCAAGTTTGATCCCCCTGAGACTCCTAACGTGACTACTAATGCTGTGGATGGCTAGAAGGATGAACTTTCAGATCATTAGTTTTACTTTTCATTTGCTAATTTCTATTTTGTTTGTTTAAACATTCGAATTATGATAGACATTACCTGTTTTAATAATCATCATTAGTGCATTGCATATGTTTGTCTTGAATAAATTATTTCGCTATCACTCATTTTAAATTATGTCTTTACTTTGCATATGTTTTATGATATTCAACTCATGCTAAAGCTGTATGCCTTTTGAGGGAGGATGACGAAAATGATACCGCAACCTCATACAGTATGCTTTTGAACGGACTATGTTGACGATGTACAGGCATTGTTTTAATTCCTAAACAGTGGAGATATAAGGATGTTAATCCCTCGTCAACCCCCTTTGAGCCTAAGAAGTAGAAGTTTCTTTCTCATACAAATTAAACCCTTAATCACAACCTGGGGCAGGGTAGTTACTCAGTTAACTCAATTGTACTAGCTGTTGTTTATACAAATAATGATGGGTCCCCGCAACCAGTAAGTCACGCAGTCAATATCCACCAAAAAGAAAAAAGATGTTAAGTCAAAACCTATGAAGGAGACTTAACAAAAATCAAAACATCCCGCTGATTGTAACCTCAAAATAAACAGTTCAGGCAAAAGTTAGGGATAACAAAAATCAAAGAAAAAAAGAGGTCACTACAAATCCTCGACCAAAGCAAAAAGAATTACAAAGAAGGATGATTGACTGTCCAAATAAACTTATGGTGCTTCAACCACTATCAAATATCAATGTTAACACTTCAAGCTTTGTTAAAGATGAAACGCAAAGTTAACTGAGCATAGGATCGAAGAACATCACGAAGACGGGGATGGGTATAAATAAATTTTGAGCCATTATCCTTTGTTTCTTAAACCGTGAACCAAGCCACGTTACAACCCTTGAAAGTCCTAACTGAAGCATGGTTAGTTCGAAAGCATACTGTCACCAAAAAGGTATCCTGACTCCTTAAGGTTTACCACAAATGCTAAGTTGATATTTCGTTTTTTACAAACATCATGTTTTTATAAACATCACACTTTTACATCTCCAGTTTTAATGTTTTTTAACAAACTCGAGACAGACGCATGCATTGCATCTCATGAATTCATTATTAAACATATTCTACTACATAATTTCAAATGTTAGCATCAGAAAGAATTTGCACAGGGTACAACTAATGACTGAAAGTTATCCCGACAGACAAGATTACTCCAAGAAGCAATGTCTCCTACGCATACAAAGGGGCATGACACGTGTTGCCCAATCAATCTGGGGCAATCAGGTCAAGATTCCAAGAATCTCCCAAAAATGCCAAACAATCAGAGGCATATACCCAAGTGGATTTCAAACTATTTCCCGATCAGGAAGAAGCATCATCCTAAGTTTATGATTACTAGGGGCATGTCGCCCATAGTGCACATCTCATAAAGTCCTCGCGAGACGAATCTTTCCAGAGTTCCTACCAGCAGGGGGAAATCTATGCAAGTCCAGTTAGATATCTTGATCAATATTCAGAGGTGCGTCCTAATCAAATCCAGGAATGATAGTTACTATAATACTGGGGGCAACTTTCAAGACACCCATGACTCCCCACAGAGCCGGTTTCACAAGATCATATCCCATAGAGTAATTATTAAAGAAGATATCTTCAAATGCTCTCGTCCAGCAAAAAACATAGCTCCTCAACAGAGTTCACATCTTTGATACCGTCGGTTCCCCGACCTTCTTCTCTTCTCAAACATGGTTTATTAATGTCTTTCATCCCCAGTCAGGGTACATCAAGTTACTGGTCATCCCCAAGCAAAATCATAAATCCCCAGCTGAGCATCTTCAAAAACAAGATCAGATATCCAAATCACAATGATACAAAGATTTATTTTCTCGATCAAGGACAAATCATATTCTGACATCATATATCATAAACATATTCATACATTGCATACATTACCTCATATGCAAGTTTCTCATTTATTTTGAGAAACTCATAATACATGCATCATAACATTGCATAAAGACTAATTCTACTTTTTCAGGATACAAGTACCAGCGGATGAACAATATCGGTACTGTCACGATCACCTCTCCAAGATCTAATTCGGCCACCGCGAACGGTGCTGACACAATCAAAGAAAGAGACAGACATAATCACGACACTCAATTCAGAAAAGACCACGACAACCGAGTCACGATAATGGAATCACGACAACTGAGTCACGATAATAGAATCACGACAACTGAGTCACGATAATGGAATCACGACAACTGAGTCACGATAATGGATTCACGACAACTGAGTCACGATAATGGAATCACGACAACTGAGTCACGATAATGGAATCACGACAACTGAGTCACGATAATGGAATCACGACAACTGAGTCACGATAATGGAATCACGACAACTGAGTCACGATAATGGAATCACGACAACTGAGTCACGATAATGGAATCACGACAACTGAGTCACGATAATGGAATCAAGACAACTGAGCCACGATAATTGAATCACGACAATTGAGTCCCGAAGATGAAATCGCGACAACTGAGTCACCATAATAGGAATCAAGACAATGGAGTCATGACAATGAAGTCACGACAATGGAATCACGACAGTTGAGTCACATATTTAAATCCCGGTATTTAGTTCAGAAACGATCATAACAAGACAATACGACAATGGAGTCATGACAATAGAGTCACTACCATCAATTCACTTCACACTCCCAACATCCATATGGCATCTATCAGATGGCATCTTTAAGCCCGTCTCATATATCTTTTCCAACACTTGGACGGCATCTTCAAGCCCGTCTCCAAAAAGTCCCTTCACCATCGGCAAGGGCAAATTTCTTGGTATTCTAGTGTTCAATCCTCTTCTACCTTCAGATTCCGACAGGCACGCAAGCCAATCTACATCCTCAGGTATAAGAAGATTGAACAGGGGCAGCTGTCATACCCCAAAATTTGCCCAACATATTTAGTCATATTTCAATCCATCTGACTTTCAAATGCTCAAAGACACACAAGAAAGAAGCATGCAGTCTCTCTCCTAAACAACAACCTCTGAATTAGGGTTTCTGATTTAATCAAGGAATTTGAACTTCTGATACCCCAAGTGGATTCCATGATCTCTCATATGATTCAAAGTTCCCTCATGCCAAGTTTCAAGCCCTGACTCAAAAGATTACTCAGTCAACTGCTCAAACAATCAATAATCGACTGGTTGACCTAAAAGTCAAACTATGGACAAACTACAGTCAAAACTTCTGATTTTTGGTCAACATCCTCATTATGGAGTATCGTTCATCATCTGATCAAGGATTGATCATGATTCATCAAGAAAAGCTCCAGAATCATCAAGAACCTGAGTTTCTAAATTAGGGTTTTTAAGGAAAAAGTCAACTGAACTTTGACCGGCCGTAACTCCCACATGGAACATCAGAAATTTCCCATCCAAAGCTCAATTTGAAGAAAATTGAATTCTCTACAATTTTGTCTCTCACATGCCAAGGCCAAAAAATGCTTCATTTGAGAGATATGGGCCCAAACATTACAGGTCCTTCTAAAGGATCGCAAAAAGTCGTTTTTTTCTCTCAAAGCTCATAACTTGAACATGGTAGACTCAATTGAGATAAAACCAAAAGGAGCTTTTAGAGGACTCTTTAAGCTTTCCAAAAAGTCCTAGAACACTTTCATATGATAAAAATTGAGAGAGTTATGAATGTCAGAAGTTGGGTAATTTTTTGGAAAGGCATGAAACCCTAAGTGAGGAATTTTGGATTTTTCAACAATGGGCCTTTAATTTTGAAACTCCCACATGGTCATAAGCTTATAAGAGGCCCATTAACCAACTATCCTTTATTTATTGATTTTATTTCATTTTTATTTGAATTAAATCACTTAAAATTCAAATAAAATTAAATATAATCATAATTAAATGATAAATGATGGTGAGAATATTTTTAAATTTCTTGAGCAATTTTAAATTATCTTGGGGGCCCATAAAATAATCCCATGCAATCCTATGATTTTTATTTCTTTATTTTTGAGTTTATTTACCTAAATTCAAAATTAAATCAAGAAAAATCATGATTTAATTTTCAAAGATTGTATGGTTAATTTTTGAAGAGTCAAATTGGTTCACATGGTCAAGGAAAACGTGAAAAGAAGGGCATAGAAATAGAATTGGTCAAAAGTGGAAAGTTTTTATACATGAATCAAAATCTATTTTTTCCAATCAAGTATTTGATTCTTCTCCAAGATATCAAACCCTAATTCACTCCCTATATATATACCTAACTATTCAGCAAGCAGGGGAGGAATCCTAACCTCAAAAACGTACCTCAAAGTCTCAAAAAAAAACTCATAAAAACTCAAATTTTCGTTTTCTCATTGGCAGCCTCTCTCAAGTCCCAGAGATCATTCTATTCCCGTCTAAAGGTAGTAAAGAGTAAGTTTGTGTTGTTCTTACAGTCTCATAACATGCATACCGATAACTCCATGCTCATATTTATCATGTATTCTTGAATTGTTGTTCATTATGTTTCCATGCGTTTTAAATGGATCTAACGCCGGGTATGAGTTTCTAATAATGTTTAAGACAGGTTGGTATCTTTGGAACGATGCTCTAACGCCATAATTGTAAATCACCATGGCTAGGGTTTGAAACTTGTCTTCTTCGAAATTCAATTTCCATGCCGTTTCAGCCTAAATCACTTCCACCATCGAGTTCGCAATGTCCAAATTAGCAGATCTGGGTTGTTTTTTTATAACGTTCACGTTTTTTTTAGGAGTTTGAAATCGCAGGTATTTTAGCTATGGATGGATCGTAGCAAATTCCTAGCGAATCCAATGGCTGAAGCTTGAAGACAATGAATAGTGGAACGTGGAACGTGGACCACACACGGCGCCATCTCATTTGTTGGCCAAGAAATTCTTCCTCTCTCCACACGCGTGTCAGGATACTACTGGATGGTCAACCATGAGTGATCTCCTCTCTCCGCGCGATTGGCTGAAACAAACAACAGCAGGGGACCCACTATCACCAGCGTTTGACTTTTTCTTCCAATAATATTTGTTTTTCTATTTAAATTTTCTGGGCGAATGACTAATAGCTTAGAAACGCAGCACACTTGGCAGGGACTAGTAACTGGTAACGTATAAGACAGGGGTTCGAACCCCACTCCAGACTATTAATTTTTTTAATTCGTATACCATGGCCTTCCTGCAGATCCAGTGCGTACGAGGTGCGCACCCTTACCATATACCCTCATCTCATCACCATCAGATCACCACCAGCATATGATCCAACGCTCCAGGCATACAGGCTCACCATGGACCTTCACAAGCATGCAACACAAGATCCAGAGCTAAGTTCCTTTCTATTTTTTTTTTTTTATTTATTTCCTTTTTAATCTTTTAATCTATTTTCTTTTCTCTATTTTTCTTGTTATTATTTTAAAAATTGTTCTAAACATGTTATTTATCTATTAAATAAATATTTCCATGGCTCTTTAATTTATTTAATCTAACTCTCGATTATATATATTTTTTTATGTATATTAATTTATTCACTTTACATGTTTAATCCGTGGTTTTAAACCCTGATTTTATTTTAGACATTTTTTATCATGACCACTAATCACTGTTAGGTAGATGCCATCAATCAGTATCTTCTCTCCTAAAACTTCATTCCCTAAAAAAATCAGGGTTTGCCCTTAATCTTTTCAAAAACCTCTTGTTTTTGTTTTTATTTTTAACTGTTTTATCTGGTTTGTTTTCACCGATTAGGGTTGATCTTTAAATACACTAACATCCCTTTTCTTTATGCCCAACTTTCAGGTTAACCAAGATCTTCCGATTAAGCGCCATCGATCAAAAAGCTAAGTTTCTGACTCTCTCTTTGTTTAAATATTATTTTAATTTTTATTTTGCCTCATGTAATTACATAGGGTTTGTTGCAATGATCGATGAATTACTCCCACACTCACCCCTATTGTTTTTATTATTCTCAGATGATCAAGGTCATCGAAGATACGAGGAAGGTCGAGGCATTCGAGAATTTTATATTAATTATTATGCCATATTTTTCTTCTGTCTTTTAATTTCCCCATCCCCGCAGGTGTTTATTGTAATAGCGTAGGGTTTTAATTCTGCCTTTATTTTTCTGCTGTGGTTAGTAATCTTAGGGAGTGCAAGCCTTGAAAATGAATTAGATCACTAATTATAAGATAAAATTATCTGAATATTAATCACGTGATTGTTGCACCCACACACCTTTAGGGTAATCCCTCTGGTTGCCTTTGTTGTCTGTTGCCTTATAATTTTGTTGCCTCTAAACATACTAAATAGTCAAAGTCCCTCGATTCCGAGGATACCTAAAGCAAAACAAATGTTGCCCTCAGTTCATTATCATCATCAATTTTGTCCGTCGAAGTTGCCTCGGTAAAAACATGATGATTGTCCCGATTGCTAAGGTATCCTCGCATGATGCCTTAAATGACTATTCTATCTTTCCCTTAGACTACCTGCCCTCTTTATGGCAAGGGACAGTCTTATGGCGAACGATAAACTTCGATGACCCGCACATCCAATTGAAAGACTTCCTGCCCTTTCATGGTATGGATAGACCCTTTCGCCCGAAAGACTTAAAGAACAAGAAACAACTTAGGGTAGGTAGTTCTTAATTGCTTGCTCATAATCAAATCAAAAATCAAATGCTTTTCACACCTCCTATTCTAAAACGATTCCAAAACAAGGCTACGCTTATTTACAAGCTAAAGTCCTTAAACGAAATCTTTTTACTATTCACACACTCTTTCAAACGATTCAAACAAACAAGTGAGCTAAGCAATTAAGAGCCCATGGATAACCATGGATGCAAAGGGTGCCTTACACCTTCCCTTTGTATAACTTACCCCCCGAACTCAATCTCTTTTCAAAGGTCTTTCCTGTTCTTTTTGCCTTTCCAATTGGATAAAATAAAAGTCGGTGGCGACTCTTGCTAACCGCAACATTTCGATTATAAAAGTCAGTTCACCGTATTACATACATACTCGTCACATGTGAGTTAATTATGTTTCGATCATGGAATATATTAAACATAATCAAACCATATAATTATTTAGAACGTACATGGACACACATTAGTCTCATAACAAAGAGGCTTCCGGTTCCCGACATGGAACGGAACCGCACTCGGGGAATTAAACATACATTTCTTAATTCTATTAATGTTAATCCAATATCATGTAACTAAAAGTCCATTTGCCATAACTTTTAAATCAATTAAAAGCATTATATCTAAGCACATTCATAAAGATCATTAAAAGACCTTTCCAAGGCTTCCGACTGGGCTTCGTTTCGAGTTGTAGAACTCAAGTTATGGTCGAAACAATAAAGGAATAATTTTCTGTCAGGTGCAATCGATTTGCACCAGTGTGCAATCGATTGCTCACTGAACCAGAAGCGCAGAAAGTCAATTTTTCACAGTGTAATCGATTGCTTGACCCCTGCAATCAATTGCTTACTGAACCAGAAGCAAAAATCACATTTTCTTGCATAAAACCAATTCCAATAGTGTTCTAACTCATCCTTAGATTACCCAACAACCCAAATACGAATTTCATCATATATTAACAGTCCATAGCATATAATTTCATCTAAAGAGAACATATTTCATTGACCAAATTAACATGCAAGGCATTGATCACAATCTAAACCCTTAATCATGCAATTTCACAACAACCCAATTCCTACCCAAGTTCTAACTATGGAACTCACCTCAAAATCTGAACTTGATGAAGAGAATGATGATTCTGAGTTGTTCACTGAGAATGGAGATGATGATGATCACCAAACCAAGCTTGATTCTTTGTTCTTCTTCCAAAAGCACCAAAGCTCCACACACATGGAAGAGGTGGATGAGCTTGTTCTTCCTTCCCCATTCTTCTCTTGTTCTCACGTGCTCCACCCTTTCCTTGCAAACAAAATCTGATTTGGAACAATTGGTAAATAAGGGTTATATCCAAACAGCCCTTAAGTCCTCATTAAAATGTGAAAGTACCAAAATACCCTCCAACCAAGCAATAATCACAAGTTTGCCACTTGGTTCCTTTCCAACCAATTCCATTTGATTCTTCTAATCCATCAGTTCTTTTTAATCCTTCATAGAGTATAAATATACATGCTTAGACAATATGGAATATTACATTCTCCCCCCCTTAAATAGAATTCGCCCTCGAATTCCTTCCAATCACTATGATAACAAGCTTCTCACATCTTTTTCCAACGAAGGGATGAATGTTCCTTACATTCTCCTTTGGGTACCCTCACAACTTTTGTTGAAGGTCATTTCATCCAAGAGAACAACCCACTTATACACTCGCGTCCAAATATTCTTTGCTGGGAGTGTTAGCCCTACACAACGCATCTCTTTCGAGGTCCCCAACCTCTACTCATCATATTGAGCCTGTAGCCTTAGAACTGATGGAAATCCATACCTAGTTGGATATTCATTATACCTCAATCTGCCGAACTCATCCTTACTTAACATAATCCACAGACTTACCACTCTTGCCCTTGGTTTCTGGAAACACTTCCATTCCAAGAAATCTTACTAAAACTTTCCTTCAATGACGATATTCCAGATTCACTTCCAAACAAATCCTTCATTCAGTCTTAGATCACATCACTGCCACTACAAACCACAAGGGAGTAGAATCCCGCAACTACGATCTCGATATCTGACAACTTCACATGTAGCTCAACAGACAAAGGGTGAACTCTAACAGTGGTCCTACAACCATCGCCTAAGTTTTCATGCACGCTCATAAGTGCACAAGACACATCCACGATGAGTCTTCGTCAAGCAACATCTCTTACTTTACTTCATCATTCCCATGGTCACTATATTCACAAGCTCGACCGTCGACCAGAGGGACATCTGATCATACATCAATCATGAAGCCTCCTCTAAGCTGTTACATTAACAATACCTCTCGAGATTATGGAGGATCATTGGGAGATAGGAGCAAACGAAACACTACTCTAGAGAGTTCTCTTGGGAAGATATCTACATTCCAACATAAAATCCTACAAGTAGTCCGTCCACCCCACTACATACTTATCTGGTTCTGCCTATCTGTTGCGCTACTCTGGTCTCTACCGGTCACACACTCCTTGGAATCCTCTGAATCACACCTCGTACATGGTCCACTTAGTTCCATTACTACACCATACTTAGTCTTTCAGTAGCAACAGCTCCTTCTCGGCATTCGTCCAAATACACCACGTGCTAGAACCTTAAACACATTCATCGCCCACTACTCTCCAAGGTTGAGTAATCCCCAAAATTAAGTCACTAACTTTTCCATTACTATGGACTAGGTCTTCTTGAACATAACTTGGTCCACATGCTTCGGTTCCCAGAGCTCCTAAAGCCAAATACTTTCTCTGATTACGAGTTTGCTTTATCTTACTGACTTCTACATCTTACAACTGCCACGATAACTCTCCCCAACCATACGACTTCACACCGTTGGTATGATAATACTTCTAAAAACTCACGCGACTTGACTGATGTAACAATCCTTTCTCAGACGCGCTTCAATCACACAATCATCCAATGCCTTTCGTCTCTGAATCTGACACAAAACTGACTTCTTCGGTTGCATTCCCCAAAGAAACATTTCTAACGGCTAAGGTTTAGTCACAAAACAAGAGATCATACTCTGTTCCTCAGACATCTCTCTTTGAAATTTCACGACACTCCCAAAACCAATGTGCCTCTACTTTTCCAAGTATGGCATTGTCCTACGTTACTGAGGATCTATCAATACTCCTCTAGGTATATCCCACATTGAGCTAACCCAAGATACATTTCATCCAATCCAACACCATTCACCAAGGCTAGAGATAAGTCACACATTGTGTTGTCCAGGATATATTGTTCACACATATCTCAAATCTCGGACACTCACGCGCAAAGGTTCACCAATCTGACAAATTAAGAAACATCCACGATGTAGAAACCCAAAATTCTCACGTGACCACGACCACCCAAGGTCTCCTCATAAGCGTAGCGTTAGAATATAATCCATATCATTGTCATCCGCTCGCATAATCCTCAATAATCAAGAGCGACATATGGATTCTTATCCAGCCAACCTTATGAGAGTTTTGAGTTCGTGTCTCACGAGCGCCAAATCAGGATCCTACCTCGAGTTTCAGATCAACGCTGCCTCATAGCCGTGCTTCATTGTTTCTGAAGTTGCTCTCCAACAAACTATCTCAATCGCGCTCCCAAATGCAATGTTTCTAATGTCTTGAGTTTGACCACGATACAATAAATCATACTCCGCGCTTCTGCTTATTGATACTGACATTGCTTGCCTCTGAGAGTCTACAGATACTCTCCTAGACTCATCACATATTGGCTAACTCAGAATACACTCTATCCATTCCAACACTGCTCACCAATGGTAGATGCTATCCAAACAATACGTCGGCCAAGAGATAACAACTTCACATAAGTCCCACCATTAGAATTCATGCACCCTCGCCACTTGCCACTTTACGAAACAAGAACATCTACAAGGGATCATCTGACATCGTCCACACGGTTACGACCACTTAGCACCCCCATAAGCATAGTACTACAACTTGGTCTGTCCTACTATTGCCTGATAGTTAACTACTACCTAGTACGACACTTGGGTCCTCGTAACGCCTACCTTAAGAGAATTCGAGTTCGCGTCTTACGAATACCAATCAGAAATTTTCCTTAAGCTCTGGGTCAACACTGTCCTACATCTGTCAGATATCGTGTACGATAGCAATACTGTGGCGTTATACCTGTCTGGTAGTACTAATCATGGTGGACCCACTCCGAAGCCATGTAGTCACGCAACCTACTCTACAGCGTATAACGATCTTCACTCATATCCTATAGTCACGGTCGACAATGTTTGGACAGAGATCTGTTAAGGTCATCGCTATTCAAAGCCTTCCAACCACACTCTTTATAAAGCTAAAACCTAGGAGTGCTTCGCGCTCAGGGTTCACTTACAAGGAACAATAATCTAGATCAGAATGGATAAGATTTCGGTTCGAATTGTTATGTCATGCGCGTACCCACTTGCACAGTGCATGCATAAGAAATTCTATGAATAGCTCTTCGCATAGGAATACCAAGGTTCAAACAGTCAATACGACTTTAATCATCCTACGAATACTTCAGAATGACACTAGTTTCCATTCATTTAAATACCCAACACCAAGCGTAGTTCTGTGGTATCTCTCGGGGTTAGACGAATCATAACTAGTACGAACCTTAGGCTACAACACATCTTGGTTTCACTTGATTCAACTGTCGCCTAGCGTAGTTCTAGGACTCATTCACAGGTTAGCAAAAACGGGAGTATAGTAGCTCTTCCCCTAATCGGGTATCCAACTTTTTCCCAATTAGAGACTGACATCTTTACTCTTCCAACGATTCTTTATTGGGTAATTCACGCACAACTTACGGCTTACCGAAATGACTTGGAGTGAAACATCGCGTTCATTCAAGTACTGCCCACATCACAGTAACCAGGAGATTTAGACTACTTCGCTAAAATTCCCAAAAGTCTTACATCTGACAGGTTCTCAAAACATATCTGCCACTAGCATCACGATCGGACAACAAATTTCTAATAGCCCCAGACTTCATTCCATCTCAAAATTCCTTATTATAATCCTACTCAAGTTCTTCACGAAATTTACTCCAATACTATCTGGATCCAGATGAGGTCTCACTTCGCCCCATCGAATCTCAAAAACTCCCGACGTCTTAGATCTCTACCATGACAAGGTCGTCAACTACTTTGGCTCAAGTCGTTTTGGGTCTTACGCGTCCTCGTGGTGGCTCTACCATGATCTCATCTATCGCATATACAGCCAGTGAGCTGGCCAGGCACAATGAGTGGATACTACGATAGTAAGAATCGGGCGAGCAACACACACATGTGAGGGAGAAGAGAATTGCTAGTGATGTCTCATGGCAAGGACAAGAATCGACCTGCTCTGATACCAACTGTAACACCCCGTACATATATGTCTAGAATAATATGCGGTAATGTTATTTATGATACAAGAAACATACAAACTAGGTGAAAGACAAGAATTAAAAAAAACTGAATACAACATAAATCTTAATTATAGAGTATCTAAGAAGCTTGTCTCCATCATTGCACAGCGGAAAGGTAACTTCTACAGAGGTCTTCCTGCCTTCTGCACATCTGCAGCTTCGAAACCGATCATCTAGCAAATCTAACACTTATAACCTGTTCCTGAAAAATAATAATAATTGGAATGGGGTGAGATTACTAAATCTCAGTGAGTTCCCCTATCTTACGGGTTTGCTCGGTTCTACAAGGTGCATGCAAACAAACAGATTCACCGAGAATCCAGTTTTCCTCACGGTCAGGTACAAGTACAAACAAGGATACACCACCATTGGAAGTCCCTTAACTATCCAATGAGGCGTTCAATAAAACAACAATTCACAATATGCAAACTCACATCCTTTGTGAGGAATCAAGGAGTTATACCCATCTGACTAGGCTACCTCTGCCACGTACCCTCGGTGAGTATCCAAGTACATATATGTCGAAAGACTTGCACAAGCACACCGCACGATGAATTCGGGTCATTCCTATATGGAATTCCACCCGAGATGAGTTAAGTTGTACCATTGCCTACGTGGCATTTACAACCTCATCACCAAGCACGCCAGTGAGTTACCAAGTGGGAAACGCCATTAAAGACCCCGGTCTTGCTTCCACTGCAATGGTATTCATCCTCTGTACGCAGGTGAGTAAACAGGTGCAATATGTCCTTTTCGACGTACAAGCTCACCGGGCGAAAGCCTAGTAACATTGTCTAATTGACGTTACTAGAGGCAAGTAATTCAGTGATTGCCTACGTGGCATCACCCACTTACCATACTAATCACGCAGGTGAGTTACCAAGTGGGAAACGCCATTAAAGACCCTCACTTGCTTCCACCGCAATAGTAGCTCAGGTAGCACAAAATATACGGATATAGATACGTATATACAACAGGCATAAAAGCCAAATCATCCATGGTATATAATACATATCACAAACGCCACACGGGCTACCAATGGGCATCCACATAGTGGGTAAACAGGATTTACTATCCTAGTAGTACGGTTATACTCCGATTCACGCATATTCAACCAAACCAAGTTCACAAAATCAAGCATCCGAGCGTCCAACCGGAACGACGGGAAAACAATTTACATTGTATTATATGCACATAATATTAGACAAAATCCATCGTATAAATATCATGTCATTTGTACATACTCGTCACATGTGAGTTAATTATGTTTCGATCATGGAATATATTAAACATAATCAAACCATATAATTATTTAGAACGTACATGGACACACATTAGTCTCATAACAAAGAGGCTTCCGGTTCCCGACATGGAACGGAACCGCACTCGGGGAATTAAACATACATTTCTTAATTCTATCAATGTTAATCCAATATCATGTAACTAAAAGTCCATTTGCCATAACTTTTAAATCAATTAAAAGCATTATATCTAAGCACATTCATAAAGATCATTAAAAGACCTTTCCAATGCTTCCGACCGGGCTTCGTTTCGAGTTGTAGAACTCAAGTTATGGTCGAAACAATAAAGGAATAATTTTCTGTCAGGTGCAATCGATTTGCACCAGTGTGCAATCGATTGCTCACTGAACCAGAAGCGCAGAAAGTCAATTTTTCACAGTGTAATCGATTGCTTGACCCCTGCAATCGATTGCTTACTGAACCAGAAGCAAAATTCACATTTTTCTTGCATAAAACCAATTCCAATAGTGTTCTAACTCATCCTTAGATTACCCAACAACCCAAATACGAATTTCATCATATATTAACATTCCATAGCATATAATTTCATCTAAAGAGCACATATTTCATTGACCAAATTAACATGCAAGGTATTGATCACAATCTAAACCCTTAATCATGCAATTTCACAACAACCCAATTCCTACCCAAGTTCTAACTATGGAACTCACCTCAAAATCTGAACTTGATGAAGAGAATGATGATTTTGAGTTGTTCACTGAGAATGGAGATGATGATGATCACCAAACCAAGCTTGATTCTTTGTTCTTCTTCCAAAAGCACCAAAGCTCCACACACATGCAAGAGGTGGATGAGCTTGTTCTTCCTTCCCCATTCTTCTCTTGTTCTCACGTGCTCCACCCTTTCCTTGCAAACAAAATCTGATTTGGAACAATTGGTAAATAAGGGTTATATCCAAACAGCCCTTAAGTCCTCATTAAAATGTGAAAGTACCAAAATGCCCTCCAACCAAGCAATAATCACAAGTTTGCCACTTGGTTCCTTTCCAACCAATTCCATTTGATTCTTCTAATCCATCAATTCTTTTTAATCCTTCATAGAGTATAAATATACATGCTTAGACAATATGGAATATTACAGCAAAAGTTAAGGATTGAAGCGTACGACTATGTCTCGTTCAGATCACTCATCATTCAGCTTTATTACCAATGTCAAGTTCAAAGGCACCGACCAATTCAATCACCTTCCTCCAACAAGCAAGGGATGAGATGCTTGAAGACATAATGGCAATAGCAGAATTGAAACTCAATAGGATCATTTTCACATAGCTATCTTTCTTTATGTTTTTAGTTTGTACATTTTCAAAAAAAACACACAACGTTGTTCCCTCGTCATTTTTGCCTATTCATGGCTCTTTCTTAATACAAATCATTTTCTTTTCTTTCTCAAATGCACAAACGTCCAATGATAATCTTGAATGAACATATGCTTATGAACATGATCAACATTTATCTTTTTCTTTGCAAAATATTTGTATGTTTGTAAAAAGGATAGGAAGGGCAATTGGACAATGTCTAAGTAATCCAAGAGTCTTCCCCAGAGTTAATAGTCAGAAGGTATCCCCACAGAGTAATCATTAAAGGTTATCTTCCCAACAGACATTCAGTTCCCCAACGAAGTTTACATCTTTGAAACTGCCGGTTCGCCGATACTTCTCTTTTATCCAAACCGGGTTATTCATCCCCCTTATCCCCAGTCAGGGTACATCAAGATCAATCATTCGAATTGCTTTCATCCCCAAGCGGAAATCAAAAATCCCCAGCTGTATATCTTCAAAACAAGATTAGGCATCAGAGTCCCGATCAAGATACTCCATATAACATAAATTATGTTCATGCATCATATATACATATCCATACATTGCATATAGTGTCTCATGATAAACTCATGCACAACATACATGTTTCTCATTTATTTTGAGAAACTCATCACATAATACATGCATCATGACATTGCATAAAGATTAACTTTAGTTTTTCAGGACACAGGTACAAGCAGATAAACAATATCTCCGATTTTCAAAGATCTAACTCAGTTACTACGAACGGTGCTGACACAATCAACATTCAAAGATATAATTCTATCATCACGAACGGTGTAGACACGATCATATTTTCAAGATCTAATTCAGTTACTACGAACGGTGCTGACACGATCATTATCCAAAGATCTAATTCTATCATCACGAACGGTGTAGACACAATCATCCTTCCAAGATCTAATTCAGTTACTACGAACGGTGCTGACACGATCCACATTCAAAGATCTAAATTCATCAATACCAACGGTGGAGACGATCATTCTAAGATCTAAATTGGTTACCCCATAAGGTGTCGAGACGATCAACAATTCAAGATCTAAATTCATCAATACAAACGGTGGAGACGATCATTCTAAGATCTAAGTTGGTTACCCCACAAGGTGCCGAGACGATCAACAATTCAAGATCTAAATTCATCAATACAAAAGGTGGAGACGATCATTCTAAGATCTAAATTGGTTACCCCACAAGGTGCCGAGACGATCAACAATCCAAGATCTAAATTCATCAATACAAACGGTGGAGACGATCATTACAAGATCTAAATTGGTTACCCCACAAGGTGATGAGACGATTGACATTACAAGATCTAAATTGGTTACCCCACAAGGTGCTGAGACGATCGACATTCTGAGATCTAAATCATTTACTATTCATGGTATTGAGACGATCGACAATCCAAGATCTAAATCTATCCTCACAACGGTAGAGATGATCACTTTCTTAAGATCTAAATTAGTTACTACAAAAGGTACTGAGACGATCGAAATTCAAATCAATCTAACAAGTTAGGTGGCATCTTTAAGCCCACTTCATATTTTCTGTTGATGGCATCTCTAAGCCCACCCCTGACACAAGTTCGAACATCAACAAGCGCAAATTTCTGGGTATTCTAGTGTTCAATCATCTTCCACCTTCAGATACTGATTGGCATACAAACCACTCTATATCTTCAGGTTTAAGAAGATTGAACAGGGGCAGATGTCATACCCCAAAATTTTCCCATCATATTTTATACTCAAGCTCACTTGAAAATCTAAGGCCCACTCTCCTAATCAAAGACCTCCTGAACTAGGGTTTTGCATTCCTTTAAGAAAATTGATGAATCAAAGTCTCCAATGGGTTTCATATGACTTATGATGTCTCAAACCATCCATATGATAAAATTCAGGCTTCAATTCCAAAGATTGCTCAATCAATTGCTCAGATAATCAACAGTCGACTAGTTTGACCTAAAAGTCAACTGTAGTCAAAGTACAGTCAAAATTCCTGGTATCATTCATCATTTGATCAAGGGTTGATCATGAATCATTAAGGAAAGTTCAGAAATCAACAAAACTCAGTTTCTAAATTAGGGTTTTTTGACCTAAAAGTCAACTGAACTTTGACCAGCCATAACTTTCACATGGAATATCAGAAATTCTCCATCCAAAGCTCATTTTGAAGGAAATTGAATTCTCTACAACTTTGTCTCTCACATGCCAAGGTTAAAAATTCTTTATTTGAGGGATATGGATCAAAAGATTATAGGTCTTTTTTGAAAGTCAACCAAAAGCAGTTTTTTGTCAAAGCCCATATCATCAAGATAAAATCTCCAAATGAAAAAAAGGTTCCAAAGTGTCTTATAGAAGACATCTTGAGCTTTCCAAAAAGTCCTAGAACTCCTCCATATCTTAAAAATTGAGGGAGATATACCTTGTCAAAGTTGGACAATTTTGAGAGGAAAATGTGAAATAAAAGGCTCCAAAATGAATCTTTTTGCAAAGGAATCCAATCTCTTTTGGCCCAAGCTTGATCCTCAAGTTATACAAGATTCAAAATTCAATTACCACGAAATTACATGATTTATTTGATTTATTATGAATTTTTATTCATTTTAAAAGATGATTAAGTTTAAATAAATCAAAGGAAATGAAAGATATGGTTAAAGAAGTGATTTGAATAAAATATAGTCACCATTTATACCTCAATGCCAATCAAATTTCGTGCATAATTGAATTGGAAAAGATTGGATGAAATATTGGCCAATTTAGAAAGTTCCATAAATCAAATTTTCCAAAATTTCCAATCAAAGATTCAATAAGATTTCTTCTAAAATTTTTGACCTAAATCCTTCTATTATATAAACATAAGCATTGCAGATAACTAGGGCACGAAATTTTGCAGTCAAGAGCCTTAATCAAGTGCATAAAGTTCAAGAAAATTTCAAAATCGTTTTCGTGTTTGCAGCTCGATTCAAAGAGTTTTAAAGATCAAGACACGTTCCTGAGGACATCCTGAAGCTATACCAATCATTACAATGTACTAGATTACCAAGAACACGCGTTCAGAGGCTACGGTTTGTTCAAAATTTTTTGATGTCGATTACGTTCTTTCATGCATCATGAATGAATTTAATTCATATATTTGTGTTTATTATAATGTTGCGAACAATTCTGGATGTTTAATTGCTATTATTTGCACGAATAAAGAATCTGCCATTGATAGGGTTTTAAGCTCCATATTAGGGCTTTCGTTTACAGGTGAAATTAGCCATCAAAAGGACCATCAGTGAACTCAGAAGGATGAGATGAATCCATACATGGTTTTAGAATTAATTTATGTTGCGTGTATAAGAATTTGGCATTTGCAGGTGTTGTAGCAACGATACAAAACCGTAGCCAAAGGTTGTTCCATCTAAGACAACGGAGAGAGCTTGAAGACAATAACATGGCGTTTCGTGATTGGCTGGTTTCAAATCTCAGGCGCGCGAAATTGACTTCAGATCTGATGCACGACGTCCACGCGCGTACGATGCGTCTTCACTTCCTCAACCATCAGATCCTCCTCTCATCAAATCCAACGCTCATCAAGACGCAGGCGCATCATGGACCATCGGGGATGAACCATACTGGATCTCTGCGCCAGGTTCTTTAAATTTGATTTTTTTATTATTTTATTTTTCCTATCTTTCTTATTTTCTTTTTAACTAAATAATTTATAACTTATTATTTTTAGTTTAACTTTTCCTTTTTTTTTTCTTCATAAAACTAATACAACTTTTCTTAATTAATTAATAATTAACTTAATTTAGATAATTATTTTAATTAGATAGTTGATTTAATTTAGTTTAAATATTTAGATAATTAATTTGGTTTTAATAATTAGAAATTTATTTTAAATAATTAGGTTAAATAACTCAGGATTAATTAATTTAATTAGAATAAATAATTAGAATTAATTTAGGATAATTAGATTAGGGTTAATAAAATAATTTAATCAGGATTAGTCGATTTTAAAATTAATTAGGTTAAAAACCAATAATTAATTTTTTAGGGTTTGTTAGCCTCGATTAATTTAAAACCCTAGTAGCCATAGGTGTCTTAGGTAGGTGTCGTCCATTAACTTAGTGTCGATTTTTCTCATAAAACCTCCTTCCCTAAAAATCAGGGTTTACCCTGGCGTATTCGAAAAAAACCTTTTCTTTTTATTTTTATTTATCTTCTTTCTTAAAAAACCTTTACTAAAAAAATCAGGGTTTACCCTCTTTTCAAAACTTTTTGTTTGCCTTATACCATTTGCCTTGCTTTATTTATCATATTAACTGTGGTTAACTTGTTCCCCCCATTTGGGGTTTGCCTTTATTATATTTGCCTCATTTTGTATCTGCCCCAAAGCCTTGTAATAGCTTAGGGTTTCTATTTTTTCCTCTATATTTGCCTGCAGGTGTTTATTGTAATAGTTTAGGTTTTCTTTACCACCTTTATTTTTCTGCCCACAGGTGTTTATTGTAATAGCGTAGGAATTTATATTCTCTGCCTTTAATTTCTGTATGATATTAACTGCGTGGTTATCAATCCTAGGGAGTGCAAGCCTGTTAATTAAATTAGCATCACTAATTTACAAGATAAATATTCGAATTTAACCACGTGATTGTGCCACACACACACCTTTAGGGTAACCTCTCTTGTTGCCTTGTTGCCTGTTGCCTTTTAATTACGATTTTGAAATAGTCAAGTCCCTCGATTCCGAGGATACCGCAAAACAAATGTTACTCTCAGTTCATCATCAAATGATCTTGTCCCTCGATGCTGCCTCGAAAATAAGATGATTGTCCCATTGCTAAGGTATCCTCGCCTGTTGCCTTAAAATGACTATTATATCCTTCCCTAAAGACTACCTACCCTCTATATGGTAGGGACAGTCTTATGGCGAATGATAATTCCGATGACCCTTCAACATCCAATGAAAGGACTTCCTACCCTCTTATGGTATGGATAGCCTTTTCAAACTGAAAAGCTAAAAGAACAATTTTTCTAACTTAGGATAGGTGCTCCTGATTGCTTGCTCTATTCAAATTCAAATTCAAAATTCAAAATCTTTTTCCACTTCTTTCAAAAAACTTTCAAAAAGGCTACGCTTATTTACAAGCTAAAGTCCTTATTCAAAAATCTTTTTCTAATCACACACTACAAACATTTTGAAAACAAAGTGGGCTAAGCAATTAAGAGCCCATGGATAACCATGGATACAAAGGGTGCTTACACCTTCCCTTTGTATAACTTACCCCCCAAACTCAAAGTCTTTTAAAAAGGTTTTTTCTGTTCTTTTAGCCTTTCTATAAATTGGATAAAATAAAAGTCGGTGGTGACTCTTGCTATCCGCAACATTTTCAAAAAGTCAGTTCTCCCACCGTATTACAGCAACTTTTGTGGCCAAATAGGGGGAGAAGTAATGTCACTCCAGAAAAAAAGAATGATGGTTGTGTGTGATCAACAATTCTAATATGCTTATTTTTGTGTTGATCTGTTTGTGCTTGTGCTGCTTGTGTGGCTAGTTTTGATATGTTTAAGCACTATGTGCATACTGGTGGTGTATGCTGTCTGTATTGTATTAGCTTGCCTTGATTGTGTTTTGGTTGCCTTGTGTCCGCTGCAAGTGTTTCTATGATATGGTGTGACAGGTTGTTTCTCCGAAGGTGTTTTCATGTTGGTTGCATTAGTGGTAAAACATACCTGGTTAATATTGTGTTATGCAGGCTGCATATGTGATAAGCTAATACAGGTTCTGTAGTGAATGTCATGACCGATGTCATGACATCCTTGTGTGACAGCAGAAGCTGTTATAATGTATTAATTGTGTTTCCTGATTTCTCCCAATTAACTGTTTAGGAAACCTTTTATTGTATGCTGAATATTTCGTCCAGAAGATCTTGCTGACAGCACATTCTGTAACAACCAGATGGCATGTGAATTAGGTTAACTTGGTTAACCCTAATTTGTTTCTAAAAAATCCCAAGGCCCAAGAGCTGCATATAAAAAGACTGCAATCTTAATTTGGAACGCAGACAGAGCATATTGTTAATTATGAAGAACCGTAGTTCTGTAACTGTCTCTTGTACTCCAAGCAATTGTCCTTAATGATTGCGTTGGAATAGGTTGTTTTTGTTAATTGTCACTCTAAGCTTTTAAGCACGAGTGTGTGCCTCTTGATTGAAGCTTTTAAGCAGAACAAGGTGTGTTTTTGAAGTGTGTCTTCTCTCTGTAATTGTTTTTGTTTATATGTAATCACTGCTGTGATTGAGGGGAAGTGAGTGGAGATACTCAGGTCTAGGAATAGATTGGAATTGCATTGGGTAGGTTTTAAGTGAGGATTTGTAAATGGGGTAGTTTAACTCCGAATTAATTCTGCTTATATTGGATACCCTTCTTGGCTTGGTAGCCCCTAGAGTAGGTTGTTTGAACCGAACTAAGTAAAAAATTCTGTGTGTTCTTTATTGTTTTTGTGCTGTTCTATTTTAATTATCTGTGTTGTGTAATTGTGGATGTCATAACATCCAGCAAGACATCGAGCGCGTGTTACTAGAATTTTCAATTTTTTGCGTCAAAACCGCACTGTGAAGACACCTAGTGTACAACTACTACACATTTAAACCAAACATACATATTAGTTGTTGCAAACATTATCCTGTTAGATTCTTTGGTTATGTAGTACAACCCCATAGATTTCTAGAGACCATAAGTTTTGCCATTGGTTTGTGTTTTTGTCGGGAAAATACACTCAAGTGACTCCCTTAAACTAGCGAGACTTGAGCTTCTCTTCTCTCTTTATGAAGTTTCAACCATTATTAGGTGTTTTATTAAGGATTAGAGATTTTAGTTTTTTATATGCACAATGGAGAATATACAAACTAGGGGTATCTCTTTCCTATTTGTTGTCATGCAATAGTGGCCCTAAAGTCAAGGATAAAGGGAATCCTACCTATGTTGACTTACATGGATATCCATCCCATGGTCTACCTCAATTCCTCTTAACAAAGATGGAACTAAGAGATCCTAAGGGATCATGGCAATCATACAGCAAAAGATAAGCAACAAGAGATAAACACCTCACTTGAGAACTTAAACAAGACTCAAGAACAAAGTCAAACTTAAGCAAGCAAGACCTACACAATGAAACCCACCTTGAACACTTAGTCAAGGCACACACAAATGAAACCCAAATTTGAGAGCTTAATCAAGTCTCAAACAAGTCGACTCTTAATCAACAGAGACCACACACAAATGAAACTCATGGTTAATGACTTTATCAAGTCTCTAACCAAGTCTACTCTTAATCAAGAGAGACTACATCACTTGGATATAATCACCTCCCCTTGGATACTTAATAAGTTTCCAAGAAATGTCCACTCTTAATCAAGAGAGACCACACAAAACAATGAAACCCAAAGGTTGAGAACTTAATCAAGTCTCTAACAAAGTCCACTCTTAATCAAGAGAGACCACTAATCGGTAAAATAGCAAGTGTATTATTTTGCTAATATAGTAATAATGGAAATCCCAAAGTATCGATCTCAAGGACTGCGTGAGGTTATAGAGTTATATTTCAATTCAATTAAATAAAAGCCTTGGGTTTTTGGTTTGGAAAATTCTGAATTAAATAGCAAATAAACGTAAAAGGTTAACTTGGCCAAATGAGTAACATGCCAAGGTAGGTGTGTGCATTAACATGTAACAACTATGAATCCTTATTTCAATAACAAATTCTAACTTATCAATTACCGGTTCTTAAGGATGTTTGCTCCTAATTTCTTAGTGGGAAAACCTTGAACATTCATCTTAAATCCTAATTCCTTAGCGAATTATGATGAAATCAAGCCTTTGAATTATCAAGAATATTCTAGTTAATATAGGGTATCCCTATTCTTAAGCAATATCTACTATAGTCTAATTGTACAAAAACCTGAACAATGGCGGTCCAGCCTAATTACTAGTCATACATCAATCCTGTTGGTCTGATGCGGAAAGCTTTAGATACATAGTACAATTAAATTGAACATGAAAGATAATAGATTACTGAAATTGAGAAATCAAAGTCATTATAGATGTTAATCAGGGACACCCCCTAGCATTAGGGGGTGTAGCTACTCATAGGATTCAAAGAAATTACACAAATATCAAATAAAGACATTACAATATGGATGATGAACTTTGATCTTCAATCGCTCCCGCTCATGAAAGTTCTTTTTTCTTCCCCAATTGCATAAGCTTCAATCTTTAATTGTATAATTCTTCGTCTGCCAAAGATCCTTCTTTCTTCTCTAAATAAGCTTTAAATAGTATTCGGTCATCCCTCAGTATTGCAAAATGTCTAAAGAACCCTTAAGGATCCAAAACACTTAAAATTCCAAAAAATCAAATTTTTTAACAAATTTGCTGACACGGGGGCCCGTGTCAGCTTCTGGCCCTTTCCTCAAAATCACGCTGTAATACGGTGAACTGACTTTTATATCGAAAAATGTCGCGGTTAAGCATGAGTCGCCACCGACTTTTATTTTATCCAAATATTAGAAAGGCTAAAAGAACAGAAAAAACCTTTTTAAAGAAAACGGGTTCGGGGGGTAATTATGCAAAGGGAAGGTGTAAGGCACCCTTTGCATCCATGGTTATCCATGGGCTCTTAATTGCTTTGCTCTTTGTTTTCAGAAATGTAGAAGAAAAAGATGTGGACTTTAGCTCGTAAATGAGCGTAGCCATTTTTGAAGGATTATTAGAAAGAATATGAAAATTTTAGAGCAAGGCAAAGCAATTAGGGGCAATTACCTTAAAGTTTTGAAAATGAGGTTCTTTTAGCCTTTCAGGGTGAAAGGGTCTATCCTTGCCATAAGAGGGCAGGAAGCCTTTCATTTGGAGGTTGAAGGGTCATCGAGAGTTCGTTCGCCTTAAGACTGTCCCATGCCATAGAGAGGCAGGTAGTCTGAGGGAAGAACCAGAATAGCCTTTTCGTAGGCAGCCAGAGGATACCTCAGCCTTTTCGTAGGCAACTTCCGAGGGTCGAGATCATGTGTATCGAAGGCAGCATCATTAGGGACCATGATCTTAATCGAGGCAACATGGCTGAGGTATCCTCGTATTCGAGGGACATGGCTATTCTGAAAAAAACACAAGGCAACAGGCAACAAGGCAACAGGCAACAGAGAGGTTACCCCAAAAGTGTACGTGTGTGCACCAATCACGTGACCAGTTTCAGATATTTATCTTATAGTTAAGTGATTCTAGATTCAATTCAAAGTTATCACTCCCTAAAATTACCAACCACAGCAATCAATAATTAAAGCAATAACGGGAGAGGAAAATTGAAACCAGCGGTGGGAGAGGGGAATTGAAACCAGCGGGATAATAAATAATAATTAAAAACAGAAGATATTAGAGTTTTAGGTTTAGGGTTACCGACATTTGAAGCTTTGACAATTGGCGAACCTTGAAAAAGTAGAAAAACAGAAAGCAAAACAGGGTGAGTGCATTATCGGTTCAGAGACAAACCTTGCTAACCCTAAAAATAAAAGGATAAAGAAATTCAAAATAAAATATATAAACAAAGGCACTTAGCTCTGATTTGATCTGATATGGTTGGCAGTCGGAGGAAGCCTCGGGGTTAACCCTGAAAAATGGCAAAGGCAAAGGCAGATAATAGGTGAGTGTATGCACATTCAAAAAGGGTTAAAAGGGTAAACCCTAAAAATAAAAGGAAACGAAATAGACTTTTAAAATAAATTAAACACTTAGCTTCGTGAAGGGCGTGGCGCGCAGTCGGAACGTATTTGAAAAGCAACCCTGAAAAGGCACAGAAAATAAAATATTCAGTGTAGGGAATAGTCCTCGTAAACCCTAATCAGGATTCAAATTGAGTATAATGGTGAGTTGATTTAATTAATTATTGGTCTCGCGACCTAATTAATTAAATCGGGATAAGAAAATTAAATCGAGTGTATAAATAACTTTTAGGAATTTCTGGAATTAAAATAAAGCATATATGAATTATTGAAAATATTAAAATAAATAAAAAATAATTTAAATAAAATAAATATTATTAATTATAACTAAATAAATAAGAAAAGAATAAAAGAAAATAAATAATTTAATATAATGTAAATAAATAAATATAAAATATAAAAGAAAATAATTTACTAAAGAAGATAAATAAATAAAAATAAATATTATTATTAGAAAAAAAAAAGGTTTGAAAATAATACATATAGTTTTTTATAAATAAAAAATAAATAAATAAAAAACCATATATATAAATATAAATGAATAAAGGATTTTATGTAATTAAAAAGAAAAAAAATTGAAAAAGAACTTAGCTTGCGATCAGGTGTGGCGCGCGCTGAGGGAGTATGATGCACCTGCGGCTTGCCTGGCATTGGATGGGAAGAGATCTTGATCAGAGGGCCCAGATTGAGAGGGAGCATGATAAAGCGTGTTTCTTATTGCACGCGATCCATCTGGACCAACTAACAAAACGCGCGCAAAGCTATTTTGAAATAGCCAATCAGATGACGCCACGAGGTCACCTTCTTCATTGAGAATCCTGCAAATGATCTTTTACAACGCTTTTTCTCATGAAGCGCTGTAAAAACACAAGCTCACACCACCTGCAAAATAACGAATTGATGCAAACACATACAAAATTTTTTCGCGAGGGCTTGGTTACGATCGTCCAGACCATGCGAATCCAACCATGGTAATCTTGAACACTGATTTCTCCTGTAGCCAAAACCCCCAAATTGGGGCAAGAGCCCTAACAATGGCATCGTACTCGAAACAGCATAACAACATACCAAATTATCCATAAACGATAAACACACCAAGATAAACAAGATTATGCACTCAATTGATGTTCATGCCTTATGAATTAATGCAATCGAACCAAAAAAAGTTTTGACATACCTTGGCTTATTGGAGGTAATTCTGGAGTTGTTGGTGTCGAGCAAGGATCCAAACACCTTCAATGATCTTCAAGGAACGTGTATGGATGATTAGAACACCTTGAACTGGCTTTAATCTCAGAATTAGACTTTGAGATTTTTTGGAATTTTGGACTCGGGATTAGGGTTCTTGCAGCCAATTTTTTCTGAACCCCTGCACTTTGGATTGGTCATCTACTTATAGAGGAATGCTTAGGGTTGATAAAACTGAAGGAAATCTCTTTGAATCTTTGATTTCTATTGGAAAAAAAATTTGATTGAAATTTTTTATTTAATGTTTCTAAATATGGCCATTATCAATCTTTTTCTCACCAAATTATGGGTACACGAATTTGATTTGTTTTAGGAGAATATATTGATTGAATCTTTGGCATAAAATTGAAGAAAAGATCATATCTTTTATTTTTATTATTTTACATGATTAAATTATGATTTTTAATAAATAAAAACCATAAAATATCAATAAAAATAATACAAAATGGAAAAAATATATTTTTGGGACGTGCATGGGCCTAAGATGAAGATTGGATGAAAAGAACATAGGTCCATTTGGAAATGTTTGGAGTTTTGAACCTTTTCTCTTCACATTTTTTTTTCAAAATAGTCCAACTTTGACAAGGCCTATCTCTCTCAATTTTTGAGGTATGGAAGTGTTCTAGGACTTTTTGGAAACCTTAGAGAGTCCTCTAACCAGTGTCTTTGGTCTCATATAAAAATTCTTTTCCATGCTCCTTATATGTCCTTTTGAAAAAAAGTGTCTTTTGGTTGACTTTTGAAAAGGACCTATAATGTTTTAATCCATATCTCTCAAATGAAGCATTTTTGGACTTGGCATGTGAGGGACAATTTTGTAGAGAATCAAATTTCCTTCAAGATGAGATTTGGATGGAAAATTTTGGATGTTCCATGTGAGAGTTATGGCTGGTCAAAGTTCAGTTGACTTTTCCTATGCAAAACCCTAATTTAGCAACTTTTTGATTTGTTGATTTTTAATCTCTCCTTGATGAACCATGATAAATTCTTGATCAAATGGTGAATGATACTTCAATATGAGGATCTTGATAAAAAATCAGGAGTTTTGACTTTATTTTGACCACAGTTGACTTTTAGGTTAACTTAGTCGACTGTTGACTTTCTGAGCAATTGAGTGACCAATCCTTTGAGATGAGATTTGATACTTGTCATGAGGATGATGTGAGATATATTGAGCCATATGAGATGCCTTGGAACCATTGATTTACTGATTTTCCTTTGAATAAACCAAACCCTATATTATGAGCCTTGTATAGGAGAGTGCGTCTTGGAACTTTGTGTATTGATTTGAATTTGAATAGGAGAAATAGTATGGGCAAATTTTGGGGTATGACAGCTGCCCCTGTTCAATTAACTTAAACCTGAAGATGTAGAGTGGTTTGTATGCCAGTCGGTATCTGAAGGTGGAAGATGATTGGACACTAGAATACCAAGAAATTTGCCCTAGCTGAAGTAGGGACTTTTGTCGGAGATTGGCTTGAAGATGCCATCCAGTAGTTGTTTGAGTGTTGATCGTTACGGAACCGTCCGAGGTTACCGCTTTTAGATTTTGAAAAGTTGATTGTTTAAGGAACCGTCTGAGGTATCGACTTAAATCTGAAGGTAGATCATTTAAGGAACCGTCCAAGGTATCGACTTAAATCCAAAGGTAGATCATTAAGGAACCGTCCAAGGTATCGACTTAGATCCGAAGGTAGATCATTAAGGAACCGTCCAAGGTATCGACTTAGATCCGAAGGTAGATCATTAAGGAACCGTCCAAGGTATCGACTTAGATCCGAAGGTAGATCATTAAGGAACCGTCCAAGGTATCGACTTAGATCCGAAGGTAGATCATTAAGGAACCGTCCAAGGTATCGACTTAGATCTGAGGGTAGATCATTAAGGAACCGTCCAAGATATAGACTTAGATCCAAAGGTTTTGAAGTTGTTTATTTGACTGCAGTAGTAACCTAAAAAAGGCAAAGTTAGTTTTTTTATGCCATGTCATGATGCATGTAATGCGTTTATGTGACGGGGCTCTCAAAATAAATGAGAACCTTGCATGTTATGTACGCATTTGTCACAATGCATTATGTATTTATGTATGAACATGTATGCAATTGTATGAATATGTTTATGATTTATGACGTATGACTATGATTTATGCTATTTGACACATCTTGATTGAGAAGGTGGATCTCCATGTCATTGTAATTTTGATGTTTGATCTTATCTTGAAGATGTTCAGCTGGGGATTCATGATTTTTGCTTGGGGACGATCAGTAACTTGATGTGCCCTGATCAGGGATAAGAGATATGAATAAACCCTGTTGGGGGAGAGAATAATGTTGGGGAAACGATAGTCAAAGATGTGAACTCTGTTGAGGAGCTATGTCTTTTGTTGGATGTATTGAAAGTATCTTCTGAATGACTACTCTGTGGGGATTCCTTCAGATCATTGACTTTGAAGGAGGATTTCAGGAATTCTTTAGACATTGTCTCTTCGCCCTTCCTATCTAAAGATCTATAGATATTCTTACGAAAAGAAAGATAAATGATGATCATGTTCATATGCATATGTTCATTCAAAATTATCATTGGACGTTTGTGTATTCGAAAAAGAAAAGAAAAACTTGAGGTAGAGAAAATAACTTGTATTAAGAAAGCCATGAATAGGCAAAATAAAGAACATATTGTGTGTTTTTTAAAAAAGGTACAGAACAAAAGAAAAATAGCTATGTGGAAACAATCCTATTTGAGTTTCAACTCTGCTATTGCTATTATGTCTTCGAGCATCTCATCCCTTGCTTGTTGGAGAAAGATGATTGAATCGATCTGGGCCCTTCGAACTTGATGTTGTAGATGTATCTGATGGATGGGTGATTTAAACGAGACATAGTCGTACGCCTTAATCCTTAAATTTTGCCTAGGCCGCCCTTTCGGGTTTTCAGCCTACCAGGATACCCTTTTTTGCCCAAGTCGCCCTTTCGGGTTTTCAACTTGACGGGTGTACATTTTTTATATATATCCCTAACTTTTGCCCAAACCCTTTTGGTTTGCCGGGATGCCCTTACTTTTGCCTAGGTACGTCGACCTAGCGGGTCGTATTTATGTGTAGTATTTTTTTACTATGTCTGCGTTCACAGGCTGTGGAAAGTCTTCTCCGTCCATAGTAGCGAGTATCATGGCTCCTCCGGAGAAAATCTTCTTGATTACAAATGGTCCTTCATAGGTGGGAGTCCACTTGCCTCTAGGATCACCTTGTGGTAGAATGATCCTCTTTATGACCAAGTCACCAGCCTGATAAACTTATTGTTTGACTCTTTTGTTGAATGCCTTGATCATACGCTTCTGATACAATTGTCCATGACAAACAGCCGCAAGCCTCTTTTCGTCAATCAGGTTTATCTGATCCAGTCGAGTCTGAATCCATTCATCTTCGTCTAACTCTGCCTCTTTCATGATCCTTAAAGACGGAATCTGGACTTCAATCGGTGACACAGCTTCCATACCATAGACTAATGAGAACGGGGTTGCCCAGTTGATGTACGTGCGGAGGTACGGTAACCATGAAGAGGAAATGGTAACATTTCATGTCAATCCTTGTAAGTCACAGTCATTTTTTGCACAATCTTCTTTATATTCTTGTTGGCGGCCTCCACAACGCCATTCATCTTTGGTCTATAAGGAGAAGAATTATGGTGTTTGATGTTGAACTGTGTGCAGAGCTCAGTAATCATCTTATTATTCAAATTGGTACCATTGTCTATGATAATCCTTTCGGGGATGCCGTATCGACAAATGAGATTGTGCTTTATGAATCGAGTCACCACATTCTTGGTACGGAGGCGAATGAAGCAGCTTCTACCCATTTGGTGAAGTAATCAATGGCCACCAGGATGAAGCGGTGTCCATTGGAAGCGGTAGGTTTGATTTCTCCGATCATATCAATGCCCCACATTGCAAAAGGCCAAGGAGAAGTTAGAACGTTTAGAGGAACTGGAGGCACGTGTACTTTGTCGGCGTACATCTGACACTTGTGGCAAGTTCTTGAATGTTGGTGACAGTCAGTTTCCATAGTGGACCAATAGTAGCCTGCTCTCAGAATCTTTTTAGCCATAGTATGTCCACTAGAATGGGTTCCAAAGGTACCATCGTGCATGTCTTCCATGATCTTCTCTGCTTCCTTCTTGCTCACACAACGAAGCAAAGTTGAATCATGATTACGTTTGTACAAGGTCCCATTGCTCAGAAAGAACTTGGATGCGAACCTTCTTAAGAACTTCTTGTCATTGATAGATGCCCCTTCAGGATACTCTTGAGTCTCGAGGTATCTTTTTACTTCGTGAAACCATGGCTTTTCTTCAACCTCGTCAGTAACCATCTCGCAACAGTATGCGGGCTCGTCATATCTTTCAATAATAACTATAGGAGCCTCGTTGTCCCATCTGACTTTGAACATGGACGACATAGTAGCTAATGCGTCTGCCAGTTGATTCTCTTCTCGGGGAATATGTTCAAAAGTAATCTCTTCGAAGTGGGGAATTAAAGATAGCACCAAATCTTTATAAGGCATAAGATTAGGATGCTTCGTGTCCCATTCTCCTTTGATCTAACTGATTACTAGGGCTGAATCCCCATATACTTCCAAGAACTTGATTCTTAGGCCGATGGCAGCTCTGAGTCCCAAGATACATGCTTCATACTCAGCCATGTTGTTGGTACAGTCGAAACATAGTCTTGCTGTAAACGGGGTGTGTCCACCTGCGGGAGAGACAATTACAGCGCCAATGCCATTACCAAGTGCATTCGAAGCTCCATCAAAAACATTAGCCCATCGAGATCCTGGTTCAGGTCCTTCATCCGGGCCAGGTTGTTCATAGTCAGTAACAAGCATAACATCTTCGTCTGGAAATTCAAAACTCATGGATTGATAGTCATCTACAGCTTGTTGGGCCAAATGATTTGCCACTACACTTCCTTTGATTGCTTTCTGTGTTGTATATTGGATGTCATATTCTGTTAGTATCATTTGCCATCTTGCTATTCGTCCAGAGAGAGCGGGTTTTTCGAACACATACTTGATAGGATCCATTCTAGAAATCAACAAAGTGGTATGGTTCAACATATACTGTCTCAGTCGGTGAGCAGCCCATGCCAAAGCACAACAAGTTTTCTCGAGCAGTGAGTATCTTGTTTCACAGTTGGTGAACTTTTTGCTAAGGTAGTATATTGCATGCTCTTTTCGACCAGACTCGTCATGTTGCCCCAGTACGCACCCCATCGAATTCTCTAACACTGTTAAGTACATAATTAGAGGTCTTCCTTCAGCAGGTGGTATCATAATCGGAGGTTCTTGCAGGTACTTCTTTATCTTGTCAAAGGCCTCTTGGCATTGGTCGTTCCATTTCACTACTTGATCTTTCCTCAGTAACTTGAAGATTGGCTCACAAGTAGCGGTCATATGGGAGATAAATCTAGCAATGTAGTTCAGACGTCCCAGGAATCCTCTAACTTCTTTCTCGTTTCGCGGAGCAGGCATTTCTTGTATAGCTTTTACCTTTGCAGGATCGACTTCAATACCTTTACTACTAACAACGAAACCCAGCAGCTTACCAGACCTTACGCCAAAGGTACACTTGTTCGGATTCAATCTCAGCTTGTACTTCTTCAACCTATCAAACAACTTCTGCAAATGGTTTAGATGTTCTTCTTCAGTGTTGGACTTCGCAATCATATCATCAACATAAACCTCTATTTCTTTGTGGATCATGTCATGGAATAGAGCTACCATTGCGCGTTGGTACGTTTCCCTAGCATTCTTCAATCCAAACGGCATGACCTTGTAACAGAAAGTGCCCCAAGGTGTAGTAAAGGTTGTTTTCTCCATGTCTTCGGGTGCCATCTTGATCTGATTGTAACCTGAGAAACCATCCATGAAAGAGAAAACCTTGCATTGCGCAGTACTATCAACTAGAATGTCAATATGCGGTAGTGGGAAATCATCTTTAGGGCTTGCTCGATTCAAATCTCTGTAGTCTACACACATTCTGACCTTTCCATCCTTCTTGGGTACGGGTACTATGTTGGCAATCCATGGCGGATAACTCACTACTTTCAGGAACCCAGCGTTGAATTGTTTCTCGACCTCTTCTTTGATTTTTTGAGCCATGTCAGGTCTGCTTCTTTGTAACTTCTGTTTAACCGGATGACTGTTTTCTTTGATAGGTAGACGATGAACCACAATATCAGTATCGAGCCCAGGCATATCTTCGTAGGACCAAGCAAAGATCTCAACATTGTCTCGTAACATCTGAATCAATCTTTGTTTGACAGTATCCTCTAATTCAGCCCCTATCTTGATCTCTTTCTTTTCTTCGTCGGTACCTATGTTCACAACCTCAATTGGCTCTTCGTGCGGCTGTATAGTCTTCTCTTCTTGATCTAGTAATCTGGCAAGTTCTCTAGGCACTTCACAACCTTCCTCACCTTCATCCTCAGCTTGGTAGATCGGATTTTCAAAGTCATATTTAGCAATAGCAGAGTCGTTATCACTAGGATCCAGAGTGGATATGAATCTGCAGTGCATGTGGGTGTGTGTGAGAACACATAGCTATAAAAGTAAAGGAAAATAAAAGCGAACACACAATTTGAATACGAAACGTCCAATGTTTTATTGAATGAAAATATGCTTATGAAATGACAAGCCCTAACAATGGACCATTGTGCCTCGGGCAGGACACACGGCTTTAGAGTTTATTGTTTATTGAAGTACATAATTTAAACTTGGAAATAAAAAAGGGAAGCAGGAAATAAAACTAAGAACGGCAATTACTCCTGACTATAGGAGATAGAAACAATGTCTTCAGTCTTCCAGTTGTCCAGCCCTTTGTCTGATGTAGGGAAGATCCACTTGTCCAGGTTGTAATTATCTTCATCTTCTCCAATGGCATTAACCCCCTTGCTGATGAAATGATGCTTCAAACCTTCTGGACGAGGATGTTGTTCTCCCTTCTGATCCTTAGCAGTGCGGCCTAAACCCCATTTGTTGGATTTGTATGGAATATCAGGTAATTGCCCCCAGATGGTGCAGCCACCTTCTTCTACCACAGCCCTAGCATCTTTCAGAGAAGCCATTGCAGGAATAACCCCAGTAACTTTAGGAGGAGTGTAGACGTGCTTAGTCTCGGGAACCACTTGGGGGACCAATTCGAACGCTATACGGGGAGATTCAAAAGCTTCTCCAGTGAATTCAAGATACTTGGTCTCATCTATGAAGCTCACCACATACTCTTCTTCACCATACACAATGACGATCTTACCTTTCGCTGGGTATTTCAGTTTCTGATGGAGAGTTGAAGTCACAGCATTTGCCCCATGTATCCAGGGACGTCCAAGTAGACATGAGTAGGCGGGACGAATATCCATCACATAGAACACGGTATTGAAAGTCTGGGAACCTACTCTGATCGGGAGCTCAACTTCGCCATACATAGTGCTCATTGTGCCATCGTAAGCTTTTACTATCACATCACTGGATTTCAACTCAATTCCGTCAACTTTGAGTTTGTCCAGCACCAACTTGGGTAGCACATTCAGAGACGAGCCATTGTCAACCAGTACATGAGCCAGGGTGGTACCACCACATTCAATGGAGATATGTAGTGCCTTGTTATGATTCTTTCCACTAGGACTCAGATCGGCATCAGAGAACCCAAGGTAGTTATCTGTCGTCAGGTTTGCAATACAATTCTCGAGTTGAGTGACAGTAATCTCTTGTGGCACATGGGCAGCCTCTAGAAACTTCATCATAGCTTTGGCGTGAGTTTTGGAACAGCTTAGGAGTGACAGGATAGAGATCTTAGAAGGAGTATGCCCCATTTGTTCAACAATGTCATAATCACTCTTGCGAATGATCTTCAGGAATTCGTTCGTTTCTTCAGATGGTGAATTTTCAATGACAGTCTCAGGTTCATGTAGCGGTCCTTTACCACGAGCGTCAGCACTCGGGGTGACAGTAACAGCAGGTGAAGTAGTGTTCGGAGAGATCTCTGGAGAAAACACCCTTCCACTTCTTGTCACTTTACTAGTTCCAGCAATATTACCCACATCAGGATTGACATCTTCAGAAACTTTATCAGTTTCAAGTTCTTGCTTAACTCCTTGAACATAGACCTCGGCACCATAATTCCAAGGGATAGCTTTATCAGATGAGTATGGTATCGGACCAGGTTTAGTGATAATAATCGGAGCCACACGAGGTTCAGCAGAAATCTTGAAAGGAGCCTTGGTAGGGATTTTTAGCGGGACTTTGGAAATCACGGATACATCTTCGAACTTCAAACCACGGGAGAAACCTTCGCACAACTCCTCAATGGAAGGAGTCTTCTCAAACCTAATGGTGCCACGATCCATCCAGCCTTGGATACCTCTTTTCAGATTCTCACAACCCTTGGGTAGGAGTGCACAGTAATAACAGTCAGGGTCGCAACCTGGAAATAAACCATCTTGCAGCAGCTTTCTCTTGATGTCGGGGAGAGGAGTTGACAGATCTCTTACGTCATAGACATGGATTGTGTCCATGATAGCATTAACAGTCTTGTCATGCTTTGGCATAGGAACAGTGATGACATTAGGAGTTTCTGGGGCGTCAAACTCGATTTCGCCAGCTTCTATCATGTCTTGGACTTTATTTCTCAAGGCCCAACAATTGTCTGCATGGTGTCCGGGAGCATTGGAATGGTAAGCACATGTAGCCTTGGGATCATAAGTTGGACTAGCAGTGTTGACAAACTTCGGCGGGTCCTTCAGGGTGATCAGCTTAGCCTTCAATAGATGTTGTAAGGCTTGAGACAAAGGCATGTTGATCGGGGTGTATTGTCTCCTTGGTCTATCAGTCTTGCGTTGATAATCTTGTCTAGGAGCTTGTTGAGATGTTGGAGTAGAGATGAGGACAACTCCAACAGATTGGTTATGATCATTCTTATTACGGCCCCTCTGACTGTGGACAACATTAGACTCGTTTTTTCCATGATATGTCTTCTTTGTAGTACCAGAAGATGCGCCCACTTGAATCTTCCCACTTCGAATACCATTCTCAACACGTTCTCCAGTCAAGATAAGATCAGTAAACCCAGACGAGGAGCTACCCAGCAAGTGACTATAGAACGGCCTAGTTAGCATGCCCATGAACATGTCCACCAACTCCCTATCACTCAAGGAAGGTTGGACTCTCCCAGCTAGATCTCTCCACTTTTGAGCATACTCCTTGAAACTTTCCTTAGGTCCCATAGACATGCTTTGTAGTTGCATGCGAGTTGGTGCAAGATCCGAATTGTATTGATATTGTTGGTAGAAGGCAACAACTAAGTCTTCCCAGGTGCGGATGTTAGTACTTTCGAGTTGATAGTACCATTCGAGTTGAGTTCCAGATAAGCTTTCTTGAAAGAAATGGATCCAGAGCCTCTTATCAGCAGTGTGAGGCTGAATCTTCCTTACATAAGACCTCAAGTGCATCTTGGGGCAAGAGACCCCATCATATTTAGCAAAGGCAGGAGTTTTGAATTTTGGAGGGATAACGACCCCAGGAATGAGTCCCAGCTCCTCAAAATCCAGCCCAGGTACCTTTTGAATTTCGACGCTTCTCAGACGCTCTTCTAGTAGCCTATACTTTTCCTCAGCTTCATCCTCGTCCTGAGGATCCTCTTCTTCTTCCTCACCTTGACCATCAGAGCCCACATTACTTTCAGCGTCGCCATCATGCTCTTCTTCTTCCTCATCCTTAGGAATTTCAGCTTCTTCGACCTTCTTAGGACGACCTTTGAACCTTCTTCCCATGTTGATCACTCCTTTGGGTTTCTTAGCCTTAGTCTTCTTAGTCAGGAGAGCTTTCAGTTCATCTTGCCCCTTGGACAAGTTCAGGATCAAGGCTTGAAATTCAGCGTTCTGAGCTTGGAGGTTCTTGACAGATTGTTCGAGATCCATCTTTCTTACTGAAATAAACAGCGGAAAGATGAGGCATTTTTTTTATAAAACCTGTGATGCGATGTTTATGAATGATATGTTTATGCGTATGCAATGTTTTCAAGGAATTGGGAGGATTTCAACACATATTAAAAAAAAGAAAAAACATTATTATTAAATAAATTACGAACTTAGAGTTATAATCTTTTGGTTACATTAAAACGAAAAGAAATAAATAATAATAAATAAGATAATAAAAGTCTAAACTCCAATAGTCTTGTCTTCTTGACGACGCCTCCTTTATAAAACTCTAACTTCTTCTTTGTGCGCCTTGATCATTTCTTCCCTTTCTTGAACAAGCCTTGAAATTTCATTTTCCCATGAATTAATCTGATCAAGGGAAACAAAATCTCCAATCTTCCATTTACGAGAGAAATAGTCAAGTAAAGTCTCTCGTTCTTTAGCATCTTGTGTCAACACTTCTTTTTCAGCTTCAACCTTTCGTAAGCGTCTCTCAAAGTCATCCCTTTCCCTCTTCAGTTGATTAACAGTTGCAACAAGATCTTCGTTTGGAGTAGGAACATACGGCTCAAATGCAACTGGGACAGCAGGAGGAGCTACCCTTGGTACTATGGGCGTATCAGAAGGGTAAGGCATCCCAAATTCCATAACTCGATCATAAACCCATTGGAAGTACAGGTCCCATGGCATGTAATTTCTTCTTCCTATATCTTTTGCACCAACTTTCTTTACTTTCGACCAAGCCTTGATAAAGAGATCTCTTTTCTTTGACTTATCTGAGTCATAGCTGAAGTATTCTGAACTGAGATACAAGGAACGTGGCTTATCCTTCAAAGCAAAACCAAACTGATGTCGTGCTAGAATAGGATTATACGTTATTCCCCCACGAACACCAAGAAGCGGTATATTAGGGAATTCCCCACAACTATCAAATAGTAAAGTTCTTTCAAACTCCTTTTGATGCCAAATGACGTCGTCAAAAGAAAGCTTCATAATTCTTTGAGCCCAAGTTAAGCCTTCTTCATTCTTTCTTACGGAGAGAGGTAAGTGCGAAATAAACCACTTATGCAATAGCGGAGCACATCCAAGGACACAACCTTTCCTTTTCGATACTCGGAAGTGAATAGAATGTAACAAATCACCAAGTAAGGTAGGAACGGGATTCTTACTTAGAAATATCTTGATAGCAGCCACATCAACAATTTTGTCATAATGGAAGAATAGAACTTGTCCATAGATTAAAAGAGACAAAAATGCTTCCAAAGCATCCATACTTGAAGCCTTAGCAAAAATCTCCGCTTTTTCGTAGAGGAAATCAAGGGGTAATCCGGAGTACTCTTTCTTACTAATCCAAACTTTCTCAATCTCCGATCTTGGCAAGTGTAGGGCAGCAGCGATGACTTCCAACTTAGGATCTTCTTCTTTACCAGTATAAGGGATTTGGTTGAGCACAGGGAGCCCCAACAAATGTGAGAATTCTTCCAAAGATGGTACCAACTGAAAATCTCTATAAGTGAAGCAATGTAGTAACGGATCATAGAATTGAATCATGATGTTGAGAAGAACCTCATCCACATTAGTTCGTACTAAACCGATAAGCATGTTGAGAGACTCACAGAATCTGAGAGAATCAGAAGTGTTGTCGCAGAAAACCTTTAATGGAGTAGGTACCTTCTTGAAATTGAGGAAGAATGGTTTACGACCTTTGGTTTCCATATTCAAACAACCTACAAAACAATATACGGTTAAAAATCCCCAATTCCTTGAAATGGGTTAGTCATGCCATGTATGAATGATGCATGTATGCATGATGCACAAACACAAACAAGTCCACACAAATCACACAATTTCCTTAGGCTTGGCTTGCATGGAGTTTTTAATCACGTGAGATACCCTTCCCAAAGGTGTTTCTAAGGATGAAGATGATATCAGCAACGGGTTCTACCAAGTGACCCAGAATTGTCAGCCCTCCTAAAGCACCCTCGAACATGATACATACATACCATGCAATGATACTTTGAGAAAGAACCTATCTGAGTTGTAGTATCGGGTAGCGACTATGCTCTCAACATACATCAAGAGTAGTCCCCCCACTACGTTCCTAAAAGTCAAGATGGGTTAAAGGTAACTAAAGGTCCTTAAGCTCCGACTCACCCACAGACATCGGCACGAACCTCCCTCATACAAGAGAAGCATGCAAACACCCATGGAGGCCTAACTTAAGCGTGAACTCTCATATTGACCAATCCTCCACATACATGAAAGAGGTCGCCATGACTATCCCACTTCCTATCTTAGGTGTACTTGAATCCGGGTGTAGGACTCGTCCTTCAGTTAATTCCCAAAACGCCCCTGAAAAATAAAACAAACAAAGCAAACAATAGAAAACATTTAAAGTGTTCCTAAACTTTTAAGGTAACCCCTCTTTTATCGAAATTTATCCCCAGCAGAGTCGCCAGTTCTGTAATACGGTGAACTGACTTTTATATCGAAAAATGTCGCGGTTAAGCATGAGTCGCCACCGACTTTTATTTTATCCAAATATTAGAAAGGCTAAAAGAACAGAAAAAAACCTTTTTAAAGAAAACGGGTTCGGGGGGTAATTATGCAAAGGGAAGGTGTAAGGCACCCTTTGCATCCATGGTTATCCATGGGCTCTTAATTGCTTTGCTCTTTGTTTTCAGAAATGTAGAAGAAAAAGATGTGGACTTTAGCTCGTAAATGAGCGTAGCCATTTTTGAAGGATTATGAGAAAGAATATGAAAATTTTAGAGCAAGGCAAAGCAATTAGGGGCAATTACCTTAAAGTTTTGAAAATGAGGTTCTTTTAGCCTTTCAGGGTGAAAGGGTCTATCCTTGCCATAAGAGGGCAGAAAGCCTTTCATTTGGAGGTTGAAGGGTCATCGAGAGTTCGTTCGCCTTAAGACTGTCCCATGCCATAGAGAGGCAGGTAGTCTGAGGGAAGAACCAGAATAGCCTTTTCGTAGGCAGCCAGAGGATACCTCAGCCTTTTCGTAGGCAACTTCCGAGGGTCGAGATCATGTGTATCGAAGGCAGCATCATTAGGGACCATGATCTTAATCGAGGCAACATGGCTGAGGTAACCTCGTATTCGAGGGACATGGCTATTCTGCAAAAAAACACAAGGCAACAGGCAACAGGCAACAGGCAACAGAGAGGTTACCCCAAAAGTGTGCGTGTGTGCACCAATCACGTGACCAGTTTCAGATATTTATCTTATAGTTAAGTGATTCTAGATTCAATTCAAAGTTATCACTCCCTAAAATTACTAACCACAACAATCAATAATTAAAGCAATAACGGGAGAGGGAAATTGAAACCAGCAGAGGGAGAGGGGAATTGAAACCAGCGGGATAATAAATAATAATTAAAAACAGAAGATATTAGAGTTTAGGGTTTAGGGTTACCGACATTCGAAGCTTTGACAATTGGCGAACCCTGAAAAAGTAGAAAAACAGAAAGCAAAACAGGGTGAGTGCATTATCGGTTCAGAGACAAACCTTGCTAACCCTAAAAATAAAAGGATAAAGAAATTCAAAATAAAATATATAAACAAAGGCACTTAGCTCTGATTTGATCTGATATGGTTGGCAGTCGGAGGAAGCCTCGGGGTTAACCTTGAAAAATGGCAAAGGCAAAGGCAGATAATAGGTGAGTGTATGCACATTCAAAAAGGGTTAAAAGGGTAAACCCTAAAAATAAAAGGAAACAAAATAGACTTTTAAAATAAATTAAACACTTAGCTTCGTGAAGGGCGTGGCGCGCAGTCGAAACGTATTTGAAAAGCAACCCTGAAAAGGCACAGAAAATAAAATATTCAGTGTATGGAATAGTCCTCGTAAACCCTAATCAGGATTCAAATTGAGTATAATGGTGAGTTGATTTAATTAATTATTGGTCTCGCGACCTAATTAATTAAATCGGGATAAGAAAATTAAATCGAGTGTATAAATAATTTTAAGGAATTTTTGGAATTAAAATAAAGCATATATGAATTATTGAAAATATTTAAATAAATAAAAAATAATTTAAATAAAATAAATATTATTAATTATAAATAAATAAATAAGAAAAGAATAAAAGAAAATAAATAATTTAATATAATGTAAATAAATAAATATAAAATATAAAAGAAAATAATTTACTAAAGAAGATAAATAAATAAAAATAAATATTATTATTAGAAAAAAAAAGGTTTGAAAATAATACATATAGTTTTTTTATAAATAAAAAAAATAAATAAAAAAACATATATATAAATATAAATGAATAAAGGATTTCATGTAATTAAAAAGAAAAAAAAATTGAAAAAAAACTTAGCTTGCGATCAGGTGTGGCGCGCGCTGAGGGAGTATGATGCCCATGCGGCTTGCCTGGCATTGGATGGGAAGAGATCTTGATCAGAAGACCCAGATTGAGAGGGAGCATGATAAAGCGTGTTTCTTATTGCACGCGATCCATCTGGACCAACTAACAAAACGCGCGCAAAGCTATTTTGAAATAGCCAATCAGATGACGCCACGAGGTCATCTTCATTGAGAATCCTGCAAATGATATTTTACAACGCTTTTTCTCATGAAGCGCTGTAAAAACACAAGCTCACACCACCTGCGAAATAACGAATTGATGCAAACACATACAAAAATTTTTCGCGAGGGCTTGGTTACGATCGTCCAGACCATGCGAATCCAACCATGGTAATCTTGAACACTGATTTCTCCTGTAGCCAAAACCCCCCAAATTGGGGCAAGAGCCCTAACAATGGCATCGTACTCGAAACAGCATAACAACATACCAAATTATCCATAAACGATAAACACACCAAGATAAACAAGATTATGCACTCAATTGATGTTCATGCCTTATGAATTAATGCAATCGAACCAAAAAAAGTTTCGACATACCTTGGCTTATTGGAGGTAATTCTGGAGTTGTTGGTGTCGAGCAAGGATCCAAACACCTTCAATGATCTTCAAGGAACGTGTATGGATGACTAGAACACCTTGAACTGGCTTTAATCTCAGAATTAGACTTTGAGATTTTTTGGAATTTTGGACTCGGGATTAGGGTTCTTGCAGCCAATTTTTTCTGAACCCCTGCACTCTGGATTGGTCATCTACTTATAGAGGAATGCTTAGGGTTGATAAAACTGAAGGAAATCTCTTTGAATCTTTGATTTCTATTGGAAAAAAAATTTGATTGAAATTTTTTATTTAATGTTTCTAAATATGGCCATTATCAATCTTTTTCTTACCAAATTATGGGTACACGAATTTGATTTGTTTTAGGAGAATATATTGATTGAATATTTGGCCTAAAATTGAAGAAAAGATCATATCTTTTATTTTTATTATTTTACATGATTAAATTATGATTTTTAATAAATAAAAACCGTAAAATATCAATAAAAATAATACAAAATGGGAAAAATATATTTTTGGGACGTGCATGGGCCTAAGATGAAGATTGGATGAAAAGAACATAGGCCCATTTGGAAATGTTTGGAGTTTTGAACCTTTTCTCTTCACATTTTTTTTTCAAAATAGTCCAACTTTGACAAGGCCTATCTCTCTCAATTTTTGAGGTATGGAAGTGTGCTAGGACTTTTTGGAAACCTTAGAGAGTCCTCTAACCAGTGTCTTTGGTCTCATATAAAAATTCGTTTCCATGCTCCTTATATGTCCTTTTGAAAAAAAGTGTCTTTTGGTTGACTTTTGAAAAGGACCTATAATGTTTTAATCCATATCTCTCAAATGAAGCATTTTTGGACTTGGCATGTGAGGGACAATTTTGTAGAGAATCAAATTTCCTTCAAGATGAGATTTGGATGGAAAATTTTGGATGTTCCATGTGAGAGTTATGGCTGGTCAAAGTTCAGTTGACTTTTCCTATGCAAAACCCTAATTTAGCAACTTTTTGATTTGTTGATTTTTAATCTCTCCTTGTTGAACCATGATCAATTCTTGATCAAATGGTGAATGATACTTCAATATGAGGATCTTGACAAAAAATCAGGAGCTTTGACTTTATTTTGACCACAGTTGACTTTTAGGTTAACTTAGTCGACTGTTGACTTTCTGAGCAATTGAGTGACCAATCCTTTGAGATGAGATTTGATACTTGTCATGAGGATGATGTGAGATATATTGAGCCATATGAGATGCCTTGGAACCATTGATTTACTGATTTTCCTTTGAATAAACCAAACCCTAATTTATGAGCCTTGTATAGGAGAGTGCGTCTTGGAACTTTGTGTATTGATTTGAATTTGAATAGGAGAAATAGTATGGGCAAATTTTGGGGTATGACACACGCCTTTGGAGTAGTATTGCTGACACGACCGTGTCATTTAACACGGGCGCCCGTGTCAGCTTCTGTCCCTTGCTTCAAATCACGCCTTTTGTGCAGTAGGTTTGACACGGTCGTGTCGTGTGACACTGGCACCCGTGTCAGGACCCTTGTAGCTTTCATATTTCTTTTGCCTTTTCACTTTTTGCACTGATTTATCCCGATTTCTTCATCTGAGCCTAAAAATACTAAAACAGAAAACCAATAAAGCAATGAAACGCTTAATGACATAAATCAAAGATAACTAAAATAAACGGTAAATAAACGTGTAAAAACCACTGATCAAACTCCCCTAAACTTAAACCATTGCTTGACCTCAAGCGACAATTATAAGAGCTAATGAAATTCACATCAAATCGGTACTCATACGTGAGACTTCTGTTCCTATTGCTCAAGAGATGGTTAGTCTAACATTCACATGACGCAAAGAGTTTCTGTGAGAACATTTAAAACCTGAGCTACCCTTTTGGGTACCTCTCCAACTATGCTTTGTACTTAAGCCTTTTCTTCTGATTTTCCTGCCTTTTCATTCGGACAATCAAATTAAGGCAATGGAATTTATGATAATCATCACATGTATGAGACTAATCAAGGCTTTCTCATTTTCTCAAGCACTAAATAGGTAACAATTTAAGATAACGATGAAATTTTCAAAACTTTTCAGTTTATGTATTGTCCTTATTTGGACGGCGTTGGAGATCAACCTCCTTTGGACTGAATAACCGGATAAGGGTTGACCAACTTAGCAGGTTGGCTGCCTTTTACCGCCTTTTCATCATTCTGTGCCAGTATTATTTATTTTTCAACCACTCATACATACATGTGAATCTAGATTAGGCCAGACTGTCAAAATAAACTACTCAAGGAGTACTTCTCAGGATACAAGCACTATGGTACAAATCTACACGTTGGACTCGTATCTCTTTTAGGAACTCAAGGGTGTTCAAACAAACTCCTTTTTCGTCACATTATTCCAAACTTCCTAGCCTCAAACAACCATCCCTTTATCTCGATATACTATTCCTGATAACTTTTGCAATCAAAAGCTCTTATGAACACAAAAATTTAAAAATTTCGGTCAAATTTGGAGTGAACTCAATATATGGTTTTACACGTGGCATAACAACAACATAAAATAAAAATGCAAAGAGTAAATCCTCCCCCAAACTTTAACTCAACATTGTCCCCAATGTTGCAGAACAAGCCCGAGAGAGGTGACTCACAGATGGTAAAGCGATTCTAATTGCAGCTTCCTAGCTAACACCAGAGATGACCCCCTTTTATTTCCTGAAAAACAAAACAAAACAAACGCAAAAAGAAAACTAAGTTGTTCAAAGCGTGGGTTGCCTCCTATGAAGCGCTTTGTTTAACGTTGCATGGCTCGACGGTCCATTACCATTTATTATGGAGGGTACTTCCTCTTCCAAACCTTGTTGCTTGTCACTTCCGCAACCAAGGACTCATGTAGATGAAAAACATGGACCACTTTTCTCTTCAAATTACTACCAAATTTCACCTCTTCACCTTAATGTTCCTTTTTCTTTTTATTCTTAACTTCTTGAAGGAACTTAGGAAATTTGATATATGCATAAGCTGAGGCCACCTGAGAGACTATGCTTGAAACTCTTTCTGGGAGAGGTTTTGTACTTTTGCTTTCTCCCTCACTTCTAATTATACCAACCGAAGATTGATTGCTTCCACCTGCACCTTTCTTTTTGACTTCCAAAACCTTCAGTGTTACCTCTTCATCAAATGATTTTACTGTTAGTGTCCCTTTCTCGAGATCCAGATTGCAGCGACTAGTAAGCAAAAATGGTCGCCCAAGAAGGATATAAGTCTCTTCATCTCCAGGAATGCCCATGATGTGGATATCAACTAGAAAGACAAACTTATCAATCTCTACCAATACATCTTCAGCTATCCCATATGACTGCTTAATGGTGTGATCAGAAAATTTCAACTTTTTCTCACTCTCGCTTATCTTTCCAATGTCAAGCTTTTTGAAGATTGACAATGGCATTAAACTCACACTAGAACCATAATCAATCAGCACCTTCTTGAATGTTTTGTCATTGATAATGCACAGTATTGCCACCCCTCCAGGATATTTCTTCTTGATTGGGATCCTCCTTTTCAGCGAGACTCTACCACACTTTTCAGTTATAATTTCAGGCTCACCTCCCACTAGTCTTTTTTTAGAAATTACCTCTTTCATAAATTTCTTGTACAAAGGTATATTATCAAGTGCTTCAAAGAAAGGTAAGTTGATCTCTAGCTTTTTGAAGAGTGCTGCAAACTTCTCAAAATCTTTCTCCTTTGAATCCTTCTTTGCCACTCTAGAGGGGGATGGTAACTTGATTACCGGTTTAGCCTCCTTCTTATTTTTCTCTTCAAGTGGCTTGACTGGAAGTGCAACTATTTCAGGCTCTTTCGTACTTTCTCTCACTTCCAGATCTACCTTTATGACCAAGTTATCATCTATTGTGACCATATTGACATTCTCTTGGTTTTTCGGATTTGTCACAGTTGAGCTCGGAAGTGTACCTTGTGCCTGAAGAGTTAGATGTTATGCTATCTGACCCACTTGAACTTCCAGATTTTTGATTAAAGTTGTGGCGTTCCTATGAAGCCAATTTCTCGATAACTACCTCCCATTCTGCCTTCTGAGGAGCTTGTTGTTGCTGATCTTTTCAGGAGAAGTTGGCATGATTCTTTCACCCATGATTTTAGGTGTTAGAATAAGGATTGTTTTGCTTTAAGAATTTGATCTCTTCAATCTGTTAAGGAGTTGCAAAATAATGCACAATTTGGTGAGGGCCATTACAAATTTCACAGCTGACGGTCTGAGCTTGTTGAACTTGAGCCACCTTTTGTGTACCAATATTCATAGCTTTCAAAAAATTTTCAACTTCCGCAGCTATTGCATCTTCAACCCGAATATTATTGGTTTTCAAATTTAGATCAATAACTCCTTCAGGCTTGCTTGCACTCCTATCATACAACTCCAAATGCTCGTTTGCAACTATTGCTTCAATGATCTTCTTAATACTAGTGGCTGTTGAGAAAATAGTTGAGGCACCGACTGCTGTATCGATCAACTGCTTTGATTTTATTTTGAGCCCATTAACAAACACCTGCATCTGTTCAGTATGATCCATGTTATGAGTTGGGCATGCCACGAGGATCCTTTTGAATCTTTTGTAGGCATCTCCCAAAGACTCACCCTCCTTCTGCTTGAAGTTCAAGATTTCATATCTCTTTCTCATAAATACTGATGCTGGAAAATACTCATTCAAGAAAGCCCTTTCCATCTCTTTCCATGATGTAATACTGCTTGCTGGGAGAGAATAGAACCAATCTTCTGCTTCTTCAGCCAAGGTAAAGGGGAACATCATTAGCTTATTTTCTTCTTCAGTATGACCATCAATTTTCAAAGTAGTGCTCATGGTCAGAAATCCCTGTAGGTGCTTGTTTGTATCTTCATTTACCTTTCTGGTGAAAGGTTTTCTTTCGAGCTTACTGATGGTGCTTGGATGCAGCTGAAAACAAGGAACATTCACTGGTTGGTTGACAATTATCTATCTACCTCCCAGTGTATGTGCTGCACCATAATCTCCCATGAGTCTCTCATGTGGTGGGGGATTTTTGCCCATGTATTCTTCTTCTCTTTCAGATTCTGAACCTGAATGAACTGAGACAATTTCCTCTTCTGATTCCACTTTAGCTAATTGAGCTTGTCTGCGCCTTGCGTGCAAAGTTATTTAAACTTCTGCGTCAAAAAGAAAATTAGCTGAGGGCTTTCCTCACATAAAAGATTAGGCAGATATCATTAGTAATAACAAAAAGAAATTATAAAAATATAGAAAATAAAATTTTAGTTGACGAGCAACAGAATTTTAATTGAACTAAAGAAAACTCTATATTTCGGCAGTCCCCGACAACGGAGCCAAAAACTTGATCGTTAAAATAATAAGTGTACTATTTTTCCAATATAGTAATAATGGGAAATCCCAAAGTATCGATCACAAGGACAGCGTGAGGTTATAGAGTTATATTTCAATTCAATTAAACAAAAGCCTTGGGGTTTTGGTTTGAAGAATTCTGAATTAATTAGCAAATAAACGTAAAAGGTTGACTTGGCCAAATATGAGTAACCTGCCATGGTAAGTGTGTGCATTAACATGTAACAACTTTGAATCCCTATTTCAATACATATTCTAACTTATCAATTACTGGTTCTTAAGGATGTTTGCTCCTAATTCCTTAATGGGAAAACCTTTGAACATTCATCCTAATTCCTTAGCGAAATATGATGAAATCAAGTCTTTGAATTATCAAGAATATTCCGGTTACAATAGGGTATCTCTATTCCGAGGCAATATCTACGATAGTCTAATTGTACAAAAATCCTAACAATGGCAGTCCAACCTAATTGCTAGTCATACATCAATCTTGTTGGTCCGATGCGGAAATATTTAGAAACATTGTACAATTAAATTGAACAAGAAAGATAATAGATTACTGAAATTGGGAAATCAAAGTCATTATAGAAGTTAATCAGGGACACCCCCTAACATGGGGGGGGGGGGTTAGCTACTCATAGGATTCAAAGAAATTACAAAATATCAAATAAAGACATTACAATATGAATGATAAACTTTGATATTCAATCGCTCCTGCTCATGAAAGTTCTCTGTTCTTCCCCAATTGCATAAGCTTCAATCTTCAACCGTATAAATCTCCGTCTGCCAAAGATCCTTCTTTCTTCTCTAAATAAGCTTTAAATAGTATTAGGTCATCCCTCAGTATTGCAAAATGTCTAACGAACCCTTAAGGATCCAAAACACTTAAAATTCCAAAAAATCATAATTCTTAGCGTATTTGCTGACACGGGCGCCCGTGTCAGCTTCTGGCCTTTCCTCCCAATCACACCTTTGGTGCAGTTTTGCTGACACGGCCGTGTCATTTTACACGGGCGCCCGTGTCAGCTTTTGTTCCCTGCTTCAAATCACACCTTTTGTGTAGTAGGTCTAACACGGCCGTGTCGTGTGACACATGCACCCGTGTCAAGACCCCTGTAGCTTTCATATTTCTTTAGCCTTTGCACTTTTTGCACTGATTTATCCCGATTTCTCCACCTGAGCCTTAAAACACTAAAAAAAACCAAAGCATAAAATGAAGAATAAAGAAATGAAACGCTTAACGACATAAATCAAAGATAACTAAAATAAACTGTAAATAAACTTATAAAAACCACTGATAAACAACACACAATAATGAAACCCAAAGGTTGAGAACTTAATCAACTCTCTAGCCAAGTCCACTTTTAATCAAGAGAGTACACAAGTGAAACACAAAGAAAAATAACCACAAAAGGTGGAGGAGGAAACAAGCATGCATCACTAATCAAGTTAACAAACAATCAATGCATAAGAGAAGTGTCATAGTGTAACTCGGTGGGAGAACTGACTTTTTATTTCGCAAACAATGTTGCAGTGAGCAAGAGTCGCCACCGACTTTTATTTTGTCCAATTTATGGAAAGGCATAAAAGTACAGGAAAAACCTTTTTAAGAAAAGACTTGAGTTCGGGGGGTAAGTTATGAAAAGGGAAGGTGTTAGCACCCTTTTCATCCGTAGTTATCTACGGGCTCTTTGTTTGCTTAGCTCGTTTGTTTTGTTTGAAAGAAATCAAAGTGTGTGCGTGTTTTGAAAAGAGGCATCGAGACTTCGCAATGATCCTTGTATCAGTCCTCAAGGATGTATGCGAAGTGTTTGAAATTTGTTTCGAAAAAAAGTAGGTAGTGAGAGAAATATTTTAAGCAAGCAAACTAAAGCTATTTACCCTACGCTTAGTCTCTCCTATACTTTTATGCTTTTCGGATGGATAGGGCTACCCATACCATTTGTAGGCAGGTAGTCCTATCTATTGGACGTGTTCGGGACATCGAAGGGTCATCGAAGGTCGTTTGAAGGCAACATGATAGAGGTGCCTTTAGCGATATCGAAGGGTCAAATCATCTCGTTAGGCAACCGTTTGAGGGACAAGATCATATTTTTGTAGGCAGCAATTCGAGGGACTATGATCTTTCATGATTTTTATTTATAAAGGGACGTACGCTTTAGATACCTCTATATTCGAGGGACACGACCTTTATTCGTAAGGCAACCAAGAGGGGCGTGGGGTGAGTGTGTGCGGCAATCACGTGTGTTGGATTCGAATATTTAATCTTGTTAGTTAGTCATCTAAATCGAGGTTAATTTCTTTTCACGCCCTAAATTACTAACATACACAAGTATATAATATTATACAGGAAAGTAAAGGCAGAAAGTAAAGGGTCCTAACTATTACAGGGCTTCGGGGAGGGGGATTTACAATTTAACAAATGGGGATAGCAACTTGACAGAAATTATTACAACCCGAATGATACTGTACGAAAATTAAAATAAAGCTCGTAAGTGTCCATAATGATTCAAAAGTCCTCCAAAATTTCTACCTCATAATCAAAATAAAATGTTAGTAACATAGAATAATACATGTAATATCCTATTTATTTTTAAATTAAGAATAAGTAGCAACCTATTTATTTTTAATTTGAGAATAGGTAGTAATGATACAATTGGATTTGGACCAAGTAGAATTGTGGTAAATAGAGTTTAGTTGGGGGCTACAATGGCCCTTTCACCCTTAAATTAGGTTAAGGCTTGTTTGGGTTGGTCATACTCTCACTATTGGAACAAAACAAATTTTTTTAGAAGGTAGAAAGAAGAAACGTGAGAGAAGAAGAGGGGAGGAAAAGAAGACCAACATTGCATGCACCATTGATCAAGCTTTTCCCATCATCTCCTTCATATTTTCGTAGCCATTTTCTCTGCTTATTCAGGTGAGTCCATAGATTAGAAAATGGGGTTTTGTCTATTGTGAACTATTGGGGTTTTAGGGGTTTGAGATATAATGCATGAATCTGTACTAGTAACATGTTTTAGTGTTGTATTCTACTTGTCTATGCTGTATCTTGGGTGGATATACCTTTAATTCGTACATGCAGGTGACTGGAAGGGGTTAGGGTACCCCATGACTGAACTGAAAAACTCTACGTTTTTCTGCACCAGCTTTGGTCCGCTAAGCGGACTCAGGCCGCTTAGCGGATGTTCTTATAACTCTGCAGATTTTCGCGAGTCCGCTAAGCGGACGAACGAAGGTCGCTCAGAGGTAATTCCATAAGCAAAGGGTTGTCGCGAGCCCACTAAGCGGAATCAGGCCGCTTAGCGCAAGCTGCTGATTGCAGAATTTTATCTTTTTCCCTCAGTGCAGTTTGGTTCCATGGTTAGAACTGAACTCCTCCCCGATTAACAATGCATGTCTGTAGACTATTTGTGGTGTATTATATTCTACAGTTTTAGAATTCCATTCAATTATTCTCCCATGTATGTTATGCATAAAATTTGAGTATCTTAACTCAAATGTTCATAACTATTTGTTTATGCTTGGAATGAAATACAAACTATGTGGTGAAACATGAATTATTGTTTTGGTTAAACAATAGGGATTGTGTGCTTGTGTGATTAGACGCTTGTATGCGTGTGTATGCTTGAATCGAAGTGGATCAACTACTAGGTTGTTTTTATGACTCGGGCTTCGTGATCAATGGGACAACCCCGATCTTATGATCCCTGGGCTCACACCTGAACTACCGTTGCAGTGTGCTTGCGAGGGTCTGGAGGCATTTTACTCACTTGGCGTTAACACACTCGCGTGCTCGGTATGGTGGTGTTATGCGGCTAAGTAAGCCTACGCATAACAGTTAAACCATCTCTAGTGATGCCATGTAGGCCACATCATTAGGTTCCTACCCGGATGGGCTCATGCGTCGAGACGGCGTGTTGCACTTGGCGTTAACACCACGTGCCTACATGTGATTAATGGGACGATGTCGCCTCTTAGGCAAGGTCATATCGCAGCTACGTAGGCTTGTGCGAACTCATCTAATCACTCTTGCAGGGTTCTTGTACAAGTCTATTGACAAATAGGCATGGGAGAACCCATTGAGGGTGTGTTTCTAACCTAGTAGTTGTATTAACGTACTTCTGGATTCCCCGTACATGGGTATGGGTTTCACATACTTTTTTGTTGTATACTTGTGTACGATGAGTCCTCTGGTGGACGATTATTGATACTTATTCCATACTTCTACCTGACGTGAGGATAACCCCGAATCAATGGTGGATTCGTTTATGTATTCATGTACCTTTTAGACCCGAGTGGACTCATCGGATAGGCGGACTCACTGAGATTTAGTAATCTCATCCCATTCCAATTCTATATTTTTCAGGTGGTTCGAGGCAAGATCGTGGCAAAGGCAAGGCGGACTAGTTCTTTGACATTATTGCTAGATGTTATCTTTTGTTCATCTTTCGTGCTTTTATAGTAACCTTGCTGGATATTGTACTATTTTGGATGTATTATTATTTTGGCCATGATACATTCGGCTTTTGTACCTTGAACTTTTGATGTACTATTATCTTTCCGCTGCGACGTTATGTATTTGTTGTCTTTATGAAACCATAATTAATACTTTATGCATATTATTCTAGACATATATGTGTGGGGTGTTACAATACATGAGAAAAATAGTAAAAATATGAACAATTATTAATAAAAAATTAAACAAAAGAAAATAAAATTAATACATGAAACGAAATATTGTTGGTATTTTTGTATATATAAAAAAACTAAATAGACTACATATTTTTGTATCTTTTAATATTATTAGAGAAATTAAGAGTCTAATAAAATATATAAGAAAATAAAATTTAATCAAACAAAACATTTTTGTATTTTTATCAATATGTAGAAATTAAAATTAAAAGGATAACTATAATATATTAACAAAACTTGTAAAAGAAAAATGATAAATAAATCAAACAATTAATAGTAATGGGCTAAAATTTGGGGTGTATAAGCCAGAAAATCGGACTGGGCTGAGATGGCAGACCCAAAACGCACTTTTGAAAGTCCAACTAGAACAAGAGAGAGGGGTGCGCTATTAGGACCAGGGTGATGTGAGTAAGAACGAAATGAGCTGGGCATTAAGCCCAAAACGAAAATTACCAGCAAAAACAATAAATCCCTAATTGGGAAGCAAATCCATCAGTCTCCCTGCATTTTTCTCTGTTCCTGAACAACAAACAAGAAATCGTTTCTCTCCCTTTCTTCCAATTCAACTTCTTCACTCAAATTTCCAACGAATATCACAAATTTTTAACATACAATCAACTAATAGCAACATTCATCATGAGATCAAGTACACAAAATTTTAATTAAAAGCCATATACCGGTATGCGAAAGGAGTTCAAACGTTACCGATCGAAGGAGAAATTGTCGTGTCGCATTGAATCTGCGGGTTCCGAAGGAGACGTTGGTTGGTGATTCTGAGTTGTTGTTGTTGTCGTCGATATGATGATGATGTTGTTCGCTTTGGATTTGATGCAAATGTTTTGGTTCGAGATCGTTGTTGTGTTGCAGCTCTGCGCGGACGTATGGTAGTGGCGGTGGGATGTCATCGACGGTGCTGAGTGGCAATAGAGGCTGAGCGTTTACAGAGCTGTTGTGTGAGAAGTTTGTAGGAGCGAATCGATTCCGGAATCGATCTTGTTGATGAAGCTGAAGCATAACTGCCCTTCCCATGTATCTATTTCAAAACAATAAACAAATAATTTGGATACAATAGGTAAATAAACTTGGTACAATGTTATGAGAATCAATATGTTGCTGTTATTGATTGGAAATTTTGTTCCTCTTCTTTTCTGCATGAAATTTGGTTGTTGTAGATCGAAGACATGGAAGCTGTTTCGGTGTTGCACGGAGTATTCTCTTCCCCCTCTCGAACCTGCCTTGTGTGTTGTTGGGAGTTGCTGTTCTGATCGTGATGCTTGGCTGAAACTGGATGTGTCAAATCGGTGACACAGCTGCTATCGAATTGAATCTATGTTGTGAACCTTCAGATTTCTCTTCAGACTGAGTTCCCTTTCTCTTCCCTTTGACTGTTCGACATATGATAGTGCAGTGAGATTCATTAAGGAATTTATTTGAACTTCATGTTTCTGCAAAAAAGAAAATTTTGTGTACAAGTATTTACAGGTTTATGTTAGTTGTATCATAGGTTGTGAGGGATTGTCGTGACGATGATGACTCCGATTTTTGTATGGCCTCATCTTTCAATTCCAAATGTTTGTATTGTAGGAATAAAATTAATGCGCCTATTTATATCAATAATATGAATTACTAAATTATAATATAACTTTAATATATAAAAAAGAACAGATGTAATACATGATTTTAATGTAGAGAAATATAAGTTACAATTCTAATATAAAAAAATGTGAAAAGTGAACCAAGTATGGATCGAAAATTTGTTGATAAAAATAAATCAACGGCTATTCATCATATGATCTAAACAAATTGAAAAATCGGGGCTTCATTTGGAAATCATCGGGCAGAAAAAAATGATTTTGAAAAAAAAAGCGTAGAAAGAAAAAAGACAAAAAAGGTTTGTAAAAAATGTGAGTGTGTTACTCTAAGAAAATTCCTAGAGGCAAAGTAAGACACGTGTCCTCACAAGAGGACTCCCTCATTTTAACAGGAAATCTACACGAAAGAGACAAAAAGCATGTCGACAACAGATGGTGTCGAAAGTTCCTGGAGTCGAAGCAAGAGTAAAAGTCGGACGTCAGAGCTCCATACTTAGCAGATTTTTAGATGAAGCGTTTGATGGTGGGACGCGGTGTCGACGGAACACAATTATCAGAAACAAGTGAAGCGCGAGAATACAAATTTCAAAGTTTGAAATATTAAGGAAGCAGTTACCAGACCAGAGTCGTGTGCTAAAGGCGCCAAACACAAAGAAAGATCCTGTGAGGCGGTTGCTGATAGTTTAAATTTTAGCCGTAGATTGTACTAGGTAGTTACTTTATGTAAAGCGTATAAATAGGCCAGAATAATGTAAAAAAGTCTGTTCACTATTACGATCAAACTACTTGCTTACACTCTGCCCAGTTTCCGCCCTTCAGGAAACAAGAGTTGCTAAGATTTCTGATGTATGTGAATCACCATCTTTATTTTCAATGCAATCCTTTTACTTTTTAATCATATGCTTCGAAGCTTTCATTTGTATTGTGTTCTTTAACTAGTATTTATTTTGTATGTTGATCATTGCTTCAACCAAGTAAACCGAGACTGGTTGTTGTCATCAGAGAACCACCCTTGAGTCGACGCAATCCGGTGGTCACAAGTTACCCCAGAAGGTCAGGGTCGGAGTAGTCATAATATCACAAAAGCTAAGTCTAAGTTCGCCCCGTCGGTCACGAGTCACCTGTCGGTCGAATCTATTAGTTAGTGTGGAAAAACATTGTATTTGTTACCAGCCTTAGAAAACCGTTTCTTAGGCAAACGTTTCGACGAGACAGATACAATCCCAAAGAACTTTAGCACGTGGTCTTAAGATTAACTGGTCGATCTTGCAAGTAACCCTTAGTTTGAAGGGTTTGGGAAGACCAGCGGTTGTTTACCAATTTCCACAGTAAACAAAATGGCACGCCCAGTGGGACGATCGTGCTAGTTTTTTCGTTTCGTCATATGTATGAAACTTAGAAGTGGGAAACAATATCAGAACCCACCCAAAAAGGTTAGGTCTAGGATGACGAAAACCCCTAACCCAAATAACATTGATGAAGTCCCTTCTCACTCTCTAGACTCCTCAAATACAGTGCTCACTTCGGTCGACCCAGTGACTGGTGCAGAGACAGACGTTGTAGTTCTGAGAATGGGGACGCCAAATATCCCTTTGATACCACCAGGGGGAATTGGAGCAAGAGGAACTCCTTTTCGACCTAATGTGCCTCGTTTTGGAACCGCTGACCCCACGTATGAAATGCCATATTCCTTGATGGTTGGAAGTCAATCGACATCGAGTTCTGCTTTAGTGTCGGATGCACAAGGATCCACACCAGGTACCCAAAATAGGGCAAACCAGAGCATAGTTATGCCTTTGTCAAACACGTCCGTAGCCGTGCTTAGGCAACATATGGATGATAGCAATCATGAGTTAGTGAACATGTTAACTAACCAAATGGGAACTGTTTTTAATCCTATAGTGCAGGAATCAGCAGAGTCGAATAGACAGGTGGTCGATCAACTCACTCGACTATGCAACTACCCGGGGGAACCTCAGATGACCGATCGACAACCCCCTCAAGCTCATAGGCAAGTGGTTGTGCACACACCTACAAAAGAAGATTCACTAGATGAAGAAACAGTACTACATAATCAAATTCCTAGATGGCGACCGAATCAAGGTGGAATACGAGGGAGACAGCAACAGGTTGTGATGGTGGGTCGACAACAGGATGCTGATTAATTTGTTGAGCAATATCAGCAGGAAGAGGTGGCCATGGAGAATAACCTTACTACAATGATCGAAAGGATTATGGCTAGAAACGGAATGAACAATCCACTACAAAGGCCGACATATTCTTCCCCGTTAGCTGAATACATTATGCAGACAGAGAATCCTAGGGGCTGGAAAATACCTAAGTACACCAAGTTCGGAGGAGAAACTGGAGAATCGACAGTCGAGCATATCGCCAGATATCTGACTAAATCAGGAGACATGGCGAATAACGAAAGTCTCAGAGTTAAGCATTTTCCATCATCTCTTACAAAGGAAGCGTTCACTTGGTTCACCATATTACCCCCAAACTCTGTCGACTCATGGCCAAAATTGGAAAAACTTTTCCATGAGCAGTTTTATGAGGGCCATTCGAAAATTAGCCTGGTCGAGCTGTCGAGCATCAAAAGGAGGTTCGCAGAGACCATCGACGATTACCTAAATAGGTTTAGGTCACTTAAGGCAAAATGTTTCACGCAGGTACCCGAACATGAACTGGTTCAGATGGCTGCAGGAGGTTTAGATTATTCCATTAGGAAGAAAATAGACCCAACTTTTGTCAAAAGTATGTCGTAGTTAGCTGATAAGGTTCGACACGTTGAACGTTTACGACTAAAAAAAGTCAGGCATACCAAGGCCGAAGCTAAAAAGGAAAAGGTGCCCTACGTCGATTACGATGATACGGACCCTATATGCGAAGCTGGCTATATCTCACCGACGGAGGCAGAGATTGATCTGGCCGAAATGAAACCAGGGCCATCATACGAATGTAAATCGTTGTTTCCGTCGAAAGGAAAAAATGTCTCTGTTGATAACATTTCGAAATTCCCTGCTAAAACTTATACTTTTGATATTAGTAAATGCGAGGAAATTTTCGATGTATTAGTTAAAGATGGTCAGATTTTAGTACCCCCAAATGCTAAATTACCACTATTAGAATAGCGACAAAAAGAGGTTTTTGCAAGTATCATAATTATCTTGGGCATTCAACCTCTCAATGTTTTCTTTTCAGGGATCTGGTCCAGAAATCACTTCAGGAAGGTCGACTGAAATTTGCTGCCAGGAGGATGAAAGTCGATGCTGACCCACTCAAACAAGAGGAGGCTTTGTTTGCTGACGCTGTCGATATCAACATGGTGGAACTGACTGAGATACCTAATGACATGCTGGAAGAAAGTACCGGTGATACTCTCCAAGTTAGACTTGCTGACGTGTATCCCAGGTTGGATGAAGATCTGCTGGACTTCTTATTTCAATGCAAGAACCAAGATTCCCAAGTGGGACTGTGCCCCAGGTGCAGTGCTTTGACTGACAGAGTTGCTGCAGAAAATTTCCAAAAGCTGCAGTTGGAACGAGGCAGAGCCCAATGGGAAAGGAGAGACCCTAGGAAAGCGTCTTAAAACAGACCAAGAAGCTATGTGCCTCCAGCTGCTGCACCCAAGGGTACTTGGATCAAGCCTCAGATGTCGACGGAAAAACCTGAGTCCATTGACGGAAAAACCTGAGTCCGTCGACGCTGAGAGAAACAGGAAAGGAAAAGCTCCAATGAGCTATCATTTGAAAATTCACTCTGAGAGAAAGAACCACATATCTGAGAACTACATGGGCAAGAATCCCATGAGTCGAACTCAGTGGAGGCGTTTCCAAAGAAGGAAGCAGGCTGAGAGGCAAGCTGCTGCTGCTGCTACCAAACAGGCTGCAAATGATCTGGTTTACAAAAAGAAGCAATATAAGGTGAAGGTCGACTCAGCTGTCAAGCAACAAATCAAGGAATTTGGTGGTAAACCTGCGACCAAGGATCCAAACGAGGCAATAGACGACTTTGCTTTTGACTCAGGAGAAATCCTCGACATCCTGGTCAATGTGGTGTCGATTTTGCCCCAAGAATTCAATGTCCCGGCCGAAGCTGAGGATGTTGACGAAACTGCTGTTGTAGAAATGGCCTTACATAGGCCCACATGTTATTTTGTGATGAACAATGGCTCCATAGAGAACCAAGATGCGTTTTTCGAACGCACTGACATGGCAATGATAGGCCATTTGAAACCTTTGCTGATAAGAGCTAAGGTGGAGGAAGTGGCTGTAAATAGAGTGCTGGTCGACTGTGGTGCGACAGTAAACATTATACCACATCATACTCTGAAGAAAATTAGGATGTTCGATACTGACATCAGATCCCATAACTTGGTCCTCTCGGACTATGAGGGAAACACCAAGAACACATTAGGTGTCATTCAACTGAACATCATTGTCGGTTCGGTAACTCGACCAACTATTTTCATGGTCATCAAAGGAAAGCTTAGTTACAACCTGCTGGTTGGAAGATAGTGGTTACATGGGGTAGGGGTTGTACCTTCTTCTACGCACCAAAGATTAATCATCTAGAGGGGTATTGTCGAGAATATTGAGGCAGACTAGAGCTATTTCATGGCTGATGTTAACAATGTGGGTCAAAAACAGTTCGACATGAAGTTGGCCAACATAGCCCCTTGCCAACCAGCTGAAGATGTCTACCCAGATCTTAGTGAAGCATTTGTCCCTTTAGAGGATCCATACGTATCAGACCCTGCACCGTCAGGCTGGGGAAACACAAGTTATGATGTCTGAGCTAGAAGCTCTGAAAAGGATTTTGGCATATATTGATGAAAACAAAATAAATTCGGCTTTAGAAGCTGAAACCAACATGGTCGACGGAGCAAATAAAATTCAAGCCATCGAAGATAGTTTGACCATAAAAACAGAAACATCGAAAGGAAACACTGTAGAAGACGTCAAGAATCAGCGTTTCAACTGTATATATGACGACGAACCTTTGGGTTTTGAAAGAGACCCTATGGAACCAGAGAAAATGCAATCGCAAGACCCTTTAGAAGAAATTGATCTTGGCGAAGAAGGAGATAAAAGACCTACATTCATCAGCACCAACATAGACCAAGAACTCAGATCGAAGGTAATCTTATTATTAAAAGAGTTTAAAGATTGCTTTGCATGGGACTATAATGAAATGCCTGGTTTGAGCATGGAATTGGTCGAATTTAGATTGCCAATACAAGCTGGAAAGAAACCAGTAAAACAAACACCTCGACGTTTTGCTCCAGCAGTAATGTCGAAGATAAAGGAAGAGGTCAAACGACTTCTTAAGAGAAAGTTCATAAGAACTGCAAGGTATGTTGAATGGTTGGCAAATATAGTGCCAGTTATGAAAAAGGATGGGAAACTAAGGGTATGCATCGATTTTAGAGATCTAAATGCTGCTACCCCAAAAGACGAATATGCCATGCCGATAGCCGAAATGTTAATCGACCCATCAGCAGGTTTTGAATATTTAAGTATGTTAGATGGTTATGCTGGTTATAACCAAGTTATTATTGCAGAAGAAGACATTCCGAAGACGGCATTTCGATGCCCGGGGCATTAGGAACATATGAATGGGTGGTTATGCCTTTCGGCCTGAAGAATGCCGGAGCCACGTACCAAAGGGTAATGAATTCTATGTTTCATGACTTCATCGAAGAACTTATGCAAATATATATCGACGATATTATCATAAAGTCGACTTGCAGGTCGACAAATTTAGAACATCTTAGGAAATCTTTCGAAAGAATGAGGAAATATAGATTAAAAATGAATCCATTAAAATGTGCTTTTTGTGTGCAGGCAGGAGATTTTCTAGGTTTTGTGGTTCATAAAAAAGGTATAGAGGTCAACCAAAGCAAGACCAAAGCCATTATGGACGTCAAACCTCCATCGACAAAGAAAGAACTTCAATCCTTATTGGGGAAGATAAATTTCTTAAGGAGGTTTATATTTAACTTAAGTGGAAAGACGAAGGCGTTCTCACCATAACTTCGACTGAAGAACGAGGACTTCATCTGGAAGAAAGAGCATCAAGAGGCTTTCGACAGAATCAAAGAATATCTGACAAAGCCTCCCATATTAGCACCACTTGTCAGAAATAGGCCCATGAGGTTGTACATTGCAGCCTCGGAATCGACTATAGGAAGTATGTTAGTTCAAGAAAATGATAGCGGTGTCGAAAGACCGGTGTATTATCTTAGTCGGATGTTAAATGATCCTGAAACTAGGTATAGTGATATAGAAAAACTATGCCTATGTCTGTATTTCTCTTGTATGAAGTTGAAGCAATATATAAAACCAGTTGATGTGTATGTTTCTTCACATTCTGATATTATTAAGAACATGCTGTCTAAACCAATTTTGCATAGCCGAATTGGTAAATGGGCATTAGCATTAATGGAATACTCCCTAACATATGCTCCTTTGAAAGCAATGAAAGGGCAAGTGGTAGCAGACTTTCTTGTCGACCATTCTGTGGTTGACGTGCCTCAAAATTATGTCGACTTGGCACCTTGGAAATTATATTTCGACGGATCCAGTCACAAAAATGGCACAGGTATTGGAGGAATCATAATTTCTCCAGATGGAATCCCAGCAGAGTTCAAGTATTCAATCGATGGCATATGTACTAACAATGAGGCCGAATATGAAGCCTTAATAACTGGGCTTGAACTCCTGCTAGAATTGCAGGCAAGGATTGTCGAAATTATGGGAGATTCTGAGTTGGTAGTAAAGCAAGTCTCTAAGGAGTACAAATGCGTTAAAGAAAATCTAATCATGTACTTCGTGATTGCAAACAGACTGCTTAGGAGATTCGACTCAGCGAATATTCGACATATACCCAGGCAAGAGAATCAAGAAGCTAATGGTTTAGCGCAAGAGGCGTCAGGATATAAGAGAGGCGACGATGAAGAGCCTATTCAGGTGAGAGAAAAAGTTCGAGCAACTGTGCTATCTCCCCCAGATTTGTCTGTAATAAAATTAGGGGCAATCGACGCCGAAAATTTTGAAAATTTGACAACCGATAATGGAAAAGAATACGAATGGCGTAAACCATTGGTGGAATATTTGCAAAACCCTACGGGTTCGACAGATAGGAAGATCAAATACAGGGCTCTTAGTTTCGTTTTGATGGAAAATGAACTATTCAAGAAAACACCCGAAGGAGTGCTGCTTAAGTGTCCGGGAGAGAGCGAAGCTTATCTGGCCGTGTCGAATGTTCATAGCGGGGCCTGTGGTGCGCATCAAGCTGGACACAAAATGAAGTGGACTCTAATGCGCTCAGTGTAACACCCCAATTCTACCCAAGCATATAGGTACAAATATCAGAGTATAAAAATTAAATTCATAAAAACAATTAGGGCGTTACACTTAAGTAACCACATTACCAAACATAACATACTCGTAAAAGATGCGTAACACAAATAATCAAAGAGGAAGGATTCTCATAAACACTTGATAGTATTCATACTTATATATATGCATCGGTAAACAGAATATCCACAACATTCCTCCAAAATACAACGTATGATAAGGTATTCAAAATGCATAATATGAATACATCCAAAGGATCAAATATACATCAAAAGGATCCTATAAGCATCATCTACAAAATAAGTGTTCGATCCCCCCTAGGTGTTACGTATCACGAGCGGACGACACCAAAACGGACGACTACTAAAAGAGCACCTACACTTGCGGATCACCTGCACATTACCCACGAGTAGGTAACATTAAGGCAGAAGGGTGAGAATATAATTCATAATGAAAAGCATGATAAATATAGTAATGCCAACAAGTATCATCAAGAATCATACAACAAAGTAATCCACTAAGTCAACCACAATCAATATATAAGTAATGCGACACATGAATGATAACATAAATTATATAGACAGCCGATGATGAATGAGACTCGACTATGCATATGCATGTGGTACCAAATCCGGAGTAAAACTCCTCCTTGTCATTATGACAAATACACCTTGCCGAGCATTATGCTGGGACTTTATTCCACTCAGGAAGCCCGCAGGCTGTCGTCATCGAGCATTTAGCTCCCACTGATGACCTCTTGCCACTCAGGCTAATATACCGTTACCGAGCATTAAGCTCCTACTGGTAACCAATGCCCGCAGGCCATCTGTTAACAGCATTCCGCCATTAACGTATTGAAATGTTATGCTGTGCATACAAACGACTCGATTACATAACAACAACAACAATATATAACTCGGTCACATATCCACATCACACCGATTATATTAATCCACATGGATACATCACCAAAATTGTCACTCAGGCGTTCAAATTCACACAACACACATATACCGTCAAAACATACTCGATTAGCAAATATCATTTCACAAAATACATTTATGAAAAAATTCATTCAACCACCAATACACTCCTCTTTATCATAAAGCATACTCAAGGGTTCCCATAATACTTCAAACGACGCGTAGAAACGACCTACGGTTCAAAAGATACAACGAAACGAAGTTTGGAAAATCTATATTTCGCACAGTCCGCTTGAGCTCCGCTCAGCGGACCCAGACAGAAAATTATCAGACAAAAATGCAGAAACTCCGCTCAGCGGACCTCCACAAAGATTTTCCTGCAAAAGAACCTCCGCTCAGCGGACCCTAGGCCGCTCAGCGGACCTGCGTAAACCTAGAAAAATCAGTTCTGCAATAGACCTGCAAAATCCCACCCAATCATCTCAAAACCTCAAATAAGCTTCCCTACACATCCTACACAACCCATACATGCCATATATTCACTCTAACAATCAATGATCCATGGTTCACTCACTAAATGTCAATAACCTAATAATTCCTTCATGAGCAAGAAAACATGGAGAAATGAAAAACAAACATGATCAATGGGGATATCTATCATCATACTACACATACACACCACAAAATCAAGTTTATAACTTCAAAACTCACAAAACACCCAATCCACCATTGTTGGTCAAACTTAGAAAAGAGCAAGAACAAGAACAAAACAAACAAAACTATAAGAATCATACAATCAAGATAAACTAGATTCACCCCCTTACCTTGGTTAGATTCTTGGCTCTAGCTTGGTTTGGATTTCTACAACTCTCTTCTTCTCTTTGGTTTTCTCTTCTTTCTCTTCTCTTCACAAGTTTTCTTTCTTTCTTTCCAAAATATCTCTTTTTCTCTCTATAACTCTTTCTATTTCTCTACTTCTCATTTTCACCCACTCAACTCTCATAAATTCCAATTTTGGCCCAAATGTTACTAAACATTAATTCTAACCAATTAACACCCAAAACATAATAATTACACACATGGAAGTAATAAGTAAAATATTAGCATAATTAATATTTACCGACTGACTCGACTTAAAAACGGTAAAATTTAGGAAAATGTAGCAAACATCACAATTAATCAGAAAAACACATTTACGGGCGTTACAACCCTCCCCCACTTAAGAGATTTTCGTCCTCGAAAATAAAAATTACCTGCTACAAACAACTCAGGATAGGAGTCTCGCATCTTACTCTCCAACTCCCAGGTCAAACTCTCACCTGCCGCACTTAACCATACGATTTTCACCAAGGCGATCTCCTTGCCTCGCAGAGTCTTAGCCTCACGACCCTCAATACGCACCGGCATCGTCTCAACCGTCAGGTTCTCACGCACTTGCACATCATCCATCTGAATCACATGGGATGGATCCGCAATGTATCTCCTCAACTGAGACACATGGAATACATCGTGCAGATTAGAAAGACTTGGCGGTAACGCCACCCGATACGCAACTTTGCCAACTCGCTCCGATATCTGATAAGGACCAATAAAACATGGAGTAAGCTTCCTCGATTTCAAAGCTCGCCCAACACCCGTCATAGGCGTAACTCTTAAGAATACATGATCACCAGCTTGGAATTCCAAATCTTTCCTTCGCTTGTCATGATAACTCTTTTGCCTACTCTGTGAACTTCTCATCTTCTCATGAATAAATTTCACCTTTTCTGTAGTCTCTCTTACCATTTCAGGTCCGAGTACCACACTCTCGCCCGATTCAAACCAACATAATGGAGTTCTACACTTACGACCGCATAGCGCTTCAAAAGGTGTCATTCCGATACTAGAATGAAAACTGTTGTTGTAAGTGAACTCTATCAATGGAAGATAAGTATCCCACGAACCTCCCTTCTCAAGAACACACGCCCTCAATAAGTCTTCTAATGATTGAATAGTCCTTTCGGTCTGACCGTCTGTCTGAGGATGATAAGCCGAACTCAACCTCAACTTAGAACCTAGAGCCTCTTGTAAACCTTTCCAAAAATCTGATGTGAATCTCGGATCTCTATCCGACACAATACTCAACGGTATACCATGTAGTTTCACAATCACTTTGATATAAATCTCAGCTAACTTCGCAACTGGAAAAGTGATGTTAATAGGAATAAAGTGAGCAGACTTTGTCAACCTATCAACAATCACCCAAACCGCATCAAAACCTCTCACAGTATTTGGTAAACTCGTCACAAAGTCCATAGAAATACTATCCCATTTCCACTCTGGAATATCCAACGGTTGCAACAACCCTGCAGGACGCTGATGTTCCACTTTTGACTTCTGACATACCAAACACGCATACACAAACTGAGCCACATCTCTTTTCAAACCAGACCACCAAAAGATCTTCTTCAAATCCTGATACATCTTATTGGCTCCCGGATGGATACTCAAACTGCTTCTGTGACCTTCCTCTAAAATCATCTTCTTCAGCTCGGAATCATCAGGTACACAAATCCGACCACAGAATCTCAAAACACCCTGACCATCCACTCTGAAGTCGCCATCATCACTTTGATTTGCTACTATAAACAAATCAACCAGTTTCACATCCATCCTCTGTCTCTCGCTAACGGTCGACAGAAAATCATTCGTCACTTTCAACATACCCAACTTCACACTATCTGGTGTCAATTCACATACCAAACTAAGATCACGAAACTGCTCCAAAAGTTTCCACTCCTCCGTCATCATCGCGGACATATGCAAAGATTTCCGACTCAAAGCATCGGCAAGCACATTAGCTTTACCAGGATGGTAATTCAAGCTAAAGTCATAGTCCTTCAGGAATTCCAACCACCTACGTTGTCTCATGTTCAATTCTTTCTGATCAAATAAGTATTTCAAACTCTTATGATCACTAAAGACCTCGAACCTTGCACCGTAGAGATAATGACTCCAAATCTTTAATACAAAAACAACCGCAGCTAACTCTAAATCATGAGTGGGATAATTCTTCTCATGAATCCTTAACTGTCTCGAAGCGTAAGCCACCACCTTACCTTCCTGCATTAAAACACCACCTAACCCCATATGCGATGCATCACAATACACCACAAACGGTTCCTTAGGATCAGGTAAAACCAAAACCGGAGCTGAAGTCAACCTTCTCTTCAACTCTTCAAAATTCCTTTCACAAACTATGTCCCAAATAAACGCCTTACCCTTGCAAGTAAGCTGAGTTAACGGAAGTGCCAACTTCGAAAAGCCTTCTATGAATCTTCGATAATAACCCGCCAAACCTAAGAAGCTTCTGATCTCAGTAACTGATCTCGGAACCTCCCATTGTAGCACTGCATCTACCTTGGATGGATCCACTGCAATCTGTCATACCCCAATTTTTGACCCTAAGATCACACATCATTTGCATACCAATCATCAATCAAGAAATTTTAACCTAGATCTCTACTTGCAATGTTGTGCTCAATTCATCTGCAAAGGAATCATCGAGCACCCATGTTTTAGTTTGTGTATATTGTTTTACTAACTAAAATACCAAAAATATTGCCTTGTGCTCTTGTATGTTTGTGTTTTGTAGGTACCAAGTCAAAATACCCATCAAAGGAGCATTTTTCAACATTTTCACTGTGCAAATCGATTTGCATAAGGTGTAAATCGATTTACACAACTGTTTCTGCACCAGATTTGCTTCTGCCATCAATGCAAATCGATTTGCATAAGACAACAATCGATTTGCATAACTGTTTTTGCCCCATATTTTGCCTTTTTTCAGCCATGTAAATAGATTTGCATAATGTGCAAATCGATTGCACCAGCACGAATTTGGAAAAATGAAGGCAAATTTCAGCTTTTTGAAGTGTTGACATCATTTGCAAGCATGGGAAGCATGACTTGGTTCTTACATTTGATTTCCTACATCATCTAATCATGTACCCTCATGTGATTGCATCAAGGCCATTGGATCTCATTTTTGGCTCCAAACCAATTTTCCAAGCCTAATTCTATTTTCCAATCCTAACTCCAAGCCACAAAATTTCCCAAGCCTAAGTGCTATAAATTGAGGCACTCTCCTCTTCATTTTTCAAGCTTTGATAGCCAAGAAACTTATTGCAAATTTTCTCCTCACCTCTTCCAAACCCATCACTCAAAGCTCTTTTTCTTCCACACAAATTAGTGAGTCACATCTTGAACCTCACTAATTTAGAGCTAAACCTCAACATAAACACTACTTTTCTTCATCAATTGTGAGAGATCAAGGCTTGTGGTTTTGTGTTCTTGAAGAAGATTCAAAGTTTGTGAAAGATTTGGTAAAATTCTAGATCCTTTTCATGATCCAAGATGTGATCCTTTGTTGTTTATGCTTGATGCACCTTTGGTGCTACATTGATGAGATTTGCTTGCTTAATTGATACATTTTCGTGCACAAATTGATCCAAGATCACAAGGTGTTTGGTTTTATGTTTAAACAAGTTTTCTTCTCTTTATTTGCTGTTTTTTTGAAAACTGTGTTGTGCAAATCGATTTACATCTTGTGCAAATCGATTTACACAACTGAAAACTGCGCAGATTTTGAAAACAGAGTTGTGCAAGTCGATTTACACTCTGTGCAAATCGATTTACACTGGACAGAATGCTTGTTTTTGTAGTTTTTGACTTGTTTTTGGTTCTAACTCATCTTCTACTCCATTCTTTTGATATTTTCTTTGAATCACAAGTTAGAGGCCTAATTTCTCTCTAATTTCAATGGACTTAGGGCGTCGATAGGATGAGAATCCAAATCCGCAAAATTATGTGATTGAAATTATGGATGAAAGGAGCCTTTAATGTGGTTCCATCTTTTTACTTCTCTTTATTTTGATCGATGAAAGTCTTAATACCTTGAGAATTCTTATGGATTCTTGGTAAAGACTAGATCACTCACCATTTTTCTTTTCGTGCGGTATTGCTTTCGGAAAACGATCTACATATCGTTCTTCTCGCATGCATTAGCACATAAAGTTTTGACCGGCCTCATTGTAGGGTGATTTCTACATAAATCACTTGGCGATCTGCTTAACATAGCGCAATATTTCGTGTCCCGAATCAAAAAGATCAAATATGGAAGAGAATTGTATGCGGTTGATTTAAGGCTTGTGGAGGTTTTTATCGTGTAGTCGCTATGATTTTATCAAGCTTCTGATAAACCCCATTGAATTTAAATCCGAGTACATCATTCACTCACCATCGATCTCCTACTAACTTTGATAACATACTTGACAAGTTTCAAGATGGTTATCTTTAACATTTAACAACTAACTTTAATTTCCGCACCTTTACTATACCGCTCTTTATATTTCTAGCTTTATCGCTTTATTTTATCATTTCATCATATTTACATTCCGCCATTTTCTCTTTGTCCATTTGGACGTTTATAATTCCGCTATTTTCCTTTTGTCCATTTGGACATATGTTTATGCTTCCGTTATTTTTCTTTTGTCCACTTGGACCATACTTTACCTTTTTTGGCTAAAACACTAATAAACAATCGAAAATCTAAAAAATACATAAGGCTCTCTTTGGACTATCGGTTACTATCCCTAGCGCTTTGGAGATTCGGACTTATGGACCTAGTACCTTTGGACTCATTCTATTACTATCATGTGATTGTTCTGTCTGTCTGGCATTGTTCTGTTGTATGTTTATGTGTGCAGGTATTTCCTTGAAAGCCCTTGATGGTTAATTCCAAGGCATTGAGATAAGGATTTTACCCAAAAACAGCCGTTACTCTGCCCGATTTTCGTCAGAATCTTAATGTGTTTAATGCAAAATGGTGCTAAGACAATAAGTTCATGTGGATCCCCAAGTGTTAATGTGTTGGTATTGATAAATCCAAAGGATGGGAAAATTACCTTGGCTCTTAATGTCAAGTGTTGGCTTCTTATTCGGTTAGACCGTTTCTTTCCTTAGCTTTTATTTTATGCATTAGGTTAGCCTCTTCATCTCCTCCCATTCTTAAATTTTCAAAATCTTCTCCCTTTTTCCAAAATATTCTTATGTTTGCAAACCTTTTCAAAACCTTTTTTTCATAAAAAATATCTTTCGCCCCTAGTGGCTTTTCTTCAAAAGTTTAGACACCGTTAATTGTCGAAACGAGTGGTTATACCCCACGATTTTGGAATTGATTGATAATAACGAGATCTTTTCCGCGTGAGAGAGCTAGTGGCATACTCGTTGATTTTATCCGAGTTGGAGCCCTTCTTTCATTTGCGATGCAAAGAACTTGTTTGTTCTCATGCTCAAGATCAATGGCTGAGTATTTCTCTCTAACGACAACAAAGTGTTTATTCGTTTTTAAAACGTTTTCCCAAAAGCGGAACTACATTAGCTCTGACTTCTCCATTGCACCGAGGAGGTATGTAGGCCCAAGGCTTAACGCTTTGCCGAGCTTATTTTGAAAATAAAACAAACCGTTTTTAGCACACACACAACATAGATTTTCAAAAAGGTTCCCGTGGAGTACCACGGATATGAGGGGTGCTTTAAACCTTCCCCTCATATAATCAACACCCGAACCTGAGATCTCTTTCTTGTTTTTTTAAAAAAACAAAACTTTGGGTTTTACGTTCTTTTCCCTTTTCCTTTGAAAAAAATAAAGCGCGGTGGCGATTTCAAAACGGAATATTGATTCGAGTCAATCCCATGGCTTCGATGTCAGATTTTCCCCGCTACAGAAAAATGGCGACTTCACTGGGGATCCAGTTTTAAGTGTGTTAAGCCTATTTTTCTTTATCTGTGTGTTTTTATTTGTATATATTGTTGTGTGCTTTGTTTGTTTATTTTCTTTTTTTTTCTTTTTGGTGCTCGATGGTTCCTCTGTGATGAGATAAAGTTCTAACCCGGACTTTGGTGAGTAACTTGAGATAGGAGGTGGTAAGACCAATAGTCGCATGTCAGGAGCAATCCTTACCATGAGCGTCATATGGTGGAACCCCAATCAGTGGAGGCCTCATGGAAGGTAGTAGAGGTTGTTACGAACCATCGTGATAACGCTATTACTTTCAATAGTGAGTGTCCGTAGAAGCTGAATGGCCTAGAACCTTTTCAACCCATCTAAGCCTTTTTAGGATGTAGTGCAGAAACAAGATCAAGTACCAATTTGAGCTTGTTGTCATGCGATACTACGCTCAGACGAGGTCTTTTTAGGCATATTATTGGCGTCCATGAGCAATTGTGCGTGCCGGTAATATCCGATAGAAGATTGAAAACTCTGGGAACCTTTGTAGAACCCGATTGGCAGGTACAAACTTCCCTAGATCACGCCTTGTGGGATGGGTAGACCCATGGCTCCATGCTCGTGACGTCGAACCTTTGAACCTGTGAACTATGATCTTATGTGACCTTGCGTACTCTTGGTTGTGGTTGGTGCATAAACCATGCATTCATGCATCCATGAAAACTCTTTTTCTTTTGATTTTCAAGGAACTTAGAGGTCTTTTCTTGTAAACATCATAAGTTTCATCAAACTCAATGGATCTTGGGTGTTGATGGGGTGAAAACTCTAATCCACCAAAATGGATGATTGATTTTGATGATAACTTAATCAAAGCTTTAGTCCAATGTTTGAGTGTTTACAAGTTAATATCTTAATTTCCTTGAAACTCAAATAATAATAAAAAAAAAACAAATTACTGCATTGCATGCATCATTCTGCATTTGGTCCTGCTTTCTAAAGAAGTTTTCCAAAGCCTTATTTCCTTTCTCCTGGTATCATCAGTATAACACTCGTGCTAAGAAGAAATGGAAAGCATCAAGCAAGAGATTCGTGAACTCCGTGAAGAGGTGATTACTCTGAAGGCTGGTATGGAGCATCTGACTACTCTGGTTGAGGCTCTAGTTGCTGCCCAAGTCAATCCTCCTATGATGGAAGAAAGGATGGCAAAGGTCTTTCTTGAAACTCTGAACTCGTTCTTTCCCAAGGGGACAGTAGTCAGTACACCTGCTGACTTCCACAGAGAGGTGGATATGAAAGCGCTTCTAGAAAAGGATGTCCGAAAGGAATGTTTGTTTGAAGAAGGTAACTCAGCTGGTAGTGTGAAGAAGTTTGGTAATGACTTTTCAAAGAAGAGAATCAGGGGAGGAAACAATCATCACCAACATCAGCATGTTTCCTATGTCATTCCTGTATCCAATTCAGTTCATGCAATCCCAGATTATCAGCAGAGTACTCGTCAACAAGATTCTCCACCGAATGAGCAAAATCAACCTCACAAGGGGAATTTTGATCCTATCCCCATGACTTACGCAGAATTGTTCCCTGCTCTAATTCATAAGAATTTGGTTCAGACAAGGTCACCACCTCCAATTCCAGAGAAGATTCCTTGGTGGTACAATGCTAATGTCACTTGTGATTTTCATCAGAATGCTCCTGGACATGACTTAGATAATTGTTGGCCTCTAAAAAATGAAGTTCAAAGATTAATCCATGCTGGTATTTTGACTTTCCAAGATGTTGGTTATGATGTTCAAGCCAATTCTTTGCCAAAGCATGATGGAATCACTATTGATGGTAGCCTGAAGCTCGAAAGATGTTTCGTTCAGCATATGCCCAGATGGAGAGAGTTTTTCTCAGTTTTTAGTATTCTTATTGATTTCCATTTGTAATATTTCTTGTTTTTCAATGCATTGTTTGCATGTAGAAACTTGTTTATTTTTGAATGTTAATGCTAACACAATGATAATGTTTGTCTTGAAGTAATCCATTCGTTTCACTCATGTTTATTTGTTTTTATGCATTATGATACCAATTGCTTTTGCCAAATTCTTGCTTATGCAAAGATTGGAGGGAGGATGATGATCTGAAAATGCAAAATTTCTGGTTTATGCTTTTGAATAAAACCCTGCTGATGATGTACAGGCATTGTTTCAAATTCCCAAACACCGGAGATATAAGGAAGATAATCCCTTGTTAACCCCTTTGAGCCTTGAAGTAGGAGTTTCTTTTCTAAACGAAAAAACCCTAATTTTTAACCTGGGGCAGGGTAGTGTTCAGTTGATTTGACCAAGTGTTCATATTTCAAAAAGGATTGTGCATCCAAAGGTCAAGCATGTCATATCCACATCAATGGTTGGATCATGGAAAACCACAATGGTTATTCCCCGCGCATCAAAAGGCTGGAAAATGTGAAACCACAATGGTTATCCTCCATACGCCAAGGAGCGAGGCAGTCACAACCCTCTCAGCAAGTTAAGACAAAGTCAATATCATACGATTTGTTCAAATCAAAAGAATGAAAGAAAAAGTGAAAAAAAAAAGAAAGAAAAAAGCTCGCTAAGTCAAAAACTTGAAAACAAGTGACTTAGGCAAAAGTTAGAGCATCCCGCTGGACGACCAATTCAAAAGAATCAGTCCAGGCAAAAGTTAGGGAAATAAAATAAAAAAAAAGAAGAGAAAAGAGTGAAAAGTGAAAAGAAAGGACTACAAAGCAAAAGTCCTCAAAAATGAACAGATCTGTGTGAATACAAAAACGAAGACAAAAGGGTGACTGCTACTCCAAGAAAGCTTCATCAGGTCCTTAATGACACAAAATCCTTTTGAGAGATGAATACTCATGTTGAGTTAACTGAACATAGGACTGGAGAACATCATGAAGATGGGGTGGGCTAAATAAACTTTGAGCCTAAAAATCTTTTTTTCTGAAAACCGTGAACCAGGCCAAGTTACAACCCTCAAAAGTCCTAATTGAAGCAGGGTTTATTTCGAAAGCATACTTAAACAAGAAAGCGTTCCTGACTCCTATCGGTTATGCTGAAAACTTGTGTTGGTATCATATGCATAAAAAATAAAAAAATCAATGTCATCTCTTAACCAGTGATTCATTCACAAGGTTTTGCGACATCTTTTTAATAAAACTTTAAGACTTACATAATTGTTGCATTTTCATTATCATTCTCAAAATAAACATTTTTCTGCTTATAAACATTTGTTTGACATCCAGGAAGTTTACATCTGATCATCAGTAGAAAACTAAAACATTGCCAGGGGCATGTTGTTTTCCCAGTATAATGCTTTTGCAAGTTTGATTACCATCATGGGGCAAATCTCGAAGACTCTGTCAAGTAAAAGAATGTGCCAAGTTTAGTCAATCTGGGGCAGCTACGTCGAGATTTGACAAATCTCTCCAAAAATCTGTTGATCTGGGGCAGATTATTCCAAGTCTGCATGACGCCAAGGATCTCTATGAACCTTTTTGAGGTAGTTTCCTTTCATAGACCATGTAATCTGGGGCAAGTCGTGAATCCGAAGTTACCTTGATCACCTCATTAGCTTGAAGTACAAAGGTTGTTGCCATGATCAATCCAGAGTATGTCACTCTCTACCAAGAAGTTTTGAGACAATGGTTGACTGTTGGGTTTTCTTTCTCACCTTGTGTTGAGTTTTGAACTAAAATCCCCCGCATGTTAACTTGTTTGCTTTGATGTTAACTTCTTAGTTCCTCTGCAAGTTCGGAATGGTGATTTTCTCCAAAGAAATTTTCTCTGATTTCCCATAATAGAGCTTGATGTGTTGTCCAATCTTTTTGATAAGAAGAAGATGATCTGTAAAATCCTCGCAGAGATTGATAATCCCCACTGAGTTTGTTCTTCGTGGAAGAATTTTGCTTCGGTGTTCCTCCTCAGCTCATTTGTCAGGATGGAATTAATCCCCAGTTGAGTTTATTCCTCAAGGGGCAAAGCTTTGTTTGACCGTTTCTATCCAGCTTGTTCTTGGAGTTGAACTTTGGTCTCTTACAATACTATTTTGAACCTCTCTAGGCTGGGAAACCTAGATTGAGAAGGCATTTATTTTGCACCTCTTGAGGATTATGCTTTCCTCTATAATGGAGAACTTGTTTGTGATTGATGTTCCTATCAGATATTGAAAGATTTATTTTCCAGCAGTGATGTTATTGCACTCCCTTGGAATTTGTGCTTAAAAGCAAGGGGCAGGTTTTGACTTTGAGCAACTTGTGTTATCCCCATCATGTTTTGGTTGACAACAAATTGAAGCCTCTTTATTTGAGCAAGTTTGTGCGTCTCCACATATCAATCTTATCTTCAAATCAAGTGGTGATCTCTCATACTTTATGAATTTCTTGATTCCAAATGGAAGAAGCTCAACGAATGGCAGTCTCTTTCAGCAGAAGACAGTTCGTTCCGCTTAAGGATTTCTCGACAGGGTCGGCAAATGGCAGTCTCTCTCAGCAGAAGACAGTTTGTTCCCTTTGAGATAACGGATGGCAGTCTTCTTCATGAAGACAGTTCGTTTAAGAATTCTTATTTTAAAGTCAGCAAATGGCAGCCTCCTCCATTAGAAGACAGTTTGCTCACTTTTTCCTAAGATGGGTCAACGAATGGCAGTCTCTTTCAGCAGAAGACAGTTCGTTCCGCTTAAGGATTTCTCGACAGGGTCGGCAAATGGCAGTCTTTTTCAGCAGAAGACAGTTTGTTCCCTTTGAGATAACGGATGGCAGTCTTCTTCATGAAGACAGTTCGTTTAAGAATTCTTATTTTAAAGTCAGCAAATGGCAGTCTCCTCCATTAGAAGACAGTTTGCTCACTTTTTCCTAAGATGGGTCAACGAATGGCAGTCTCTTTCAGCAGAAGACAGTTCGTTCCGCTTAAGGATTTCTCGACAGGGTCGGCAAATGGCAGTCTCTTTCAGCAGAAGACAGTTTGTTCCCTTTGAGATAACGGATGGCAGTCTTCTTCATGAAGACAGTTCGTTTAAGAATTCTTATTTTAAAGTCAGCAAATGGCAGTCTCCTCCATTAGAAGACAGTTTGCTCACTTTTTTCCTAAGATGGGTCAACGAATGGCAGTCTCTTTCAGCAGAAGACAGTTCGTTCCGCTTAAGGATTTCTCGACAGGGTCGGCAAATGGAAGTCTCTCTCAGCAGAAGACAGTTTGTTCCCTTTGAGATAACGGATGGCACTCTTCTTCATGAAGACAGTTCGTTTAAGAATTCTTATTTTAAAGTCAGCAAATGGCAGTCTCCTCCATTAGAAGACAGTTTGCTCACTTTTTCCTAAGATGGGTCAACGAATGGCAGTCTCTTTCAGCAGAAGACAGTTCGTCCCGCTTAAGGATTTCTCGACAGGGTCGGCAAATGGCAGTCTCTTTCAACAGAAGACAGTTTGTTCCCTTTGAGATAACGAATGGCAGCCTTCTTCACGAAGACAGTTGGTTTTGCTTAAAGATTCCTCAGCAAAGTCAGCAAATGGCAAGTCGCTTCAGTGTAAGTGACAGTTTGCATCCAGTTCCTTTTCTCAAGCCATGTCCTTGATTAAAGAAGAAGTTGATCCCTATTCTCAGCGGCAACTCATTGTTCTTAGCAGCTTATCGTCAACCATTGAGGCGGTAATTCAATTCTCTTCTACCTTCAACTATTGAGTTGGTAGCCTATCGTCAACCATTGAGGCGGTAATTCAATTATCTTCTACCTTCAACTATTGAGTTGGTAGCCTATCGTCAACCATTGAGGCGCGAAAGGTGATGCTATAACCTCTCTGACGCGAAGTGTTTTCCCCAGAGAAGTTTCTTTTCCCACCAAAGTTCCGTCTCTCCAACAAAGTCTTGCCTTCCCCAGTGAAGTTTCTACTCGCAAGACGTTTGTTTCCCCAGCGGAGTTATAGCAAGATATTTGTTTTCCCCAGTGGATTACCTGTTACTCCCCAGTGTTGTCATGCTTTATTATCATCATATGCATTCATTAAACATTGCATTGCATCTTAGGATCAAAAATTGTGTTTTATATATTTAAGTCTCTTCGATTTTGTCAAAACGAAGATTTCCAATCATCGTATCTCCAAATCGAAGAAACTTAAATAGGGGCATCTGTCATACCCCAATTTTTGACCCTAAGATCACACATCATTTGCATACCAATCATCAATCAAGAAATTTTAACCTAGATCTCTACTTGCAATGTTGTGCTCAATTCATCTGCAAAGGAATCATCGAGCACCCATGTTTTAGTTTGTGTATATTGTTTTACTAACTAAAATACCAAAAATATTGCCTTGTGCTCTTGTATGTTTGTGTTTTGTAGGTACCAAGTCAAAATACCCATCAAAGGAGCATTTTTCAACATTTTCACTGTGCAAATCGATTTGCATAAGGTGTAAATCGATTTACACAACTGTTTCTGCACCAGATTTGCTTCTGCCATCAGTGCAAATCGATTTGCATAAGACAACAATCGATTTGCATAACTGTTTTTGCCCCATATTTTGCCTTTTTTCAGCCATGTAAATAGATTTGCATAATGTGCAAATCGATTGCACCAGCACGAATTTGGAAAAATGAAGGCAAATTTCAGCTTTTTGAAGTGTTGACATCATTTGCAAGCATGGGAAGCATGACTTGGTTCTTACATTTGATTTCCTACATCATCTAATCATGTACCCTCATGTGATTGCATCAAGGCCATTGGATCTCATTTTTGGCTCCAAACCAATTTTCCAAGCCTAATTCTATTTTCCAATCCTAACTCCAAGCCACAAAATTTCCCAAGCCTAAGTGCTATAAATTGAGGCACTCTCCTCTTCATTTTTCAAGCTTTGATAGCCAAGAAACTTATTGCAAATTCTCTCCTCACCTCTTCCAAACCCATCACTCAAAGCTCTTTTTCTTCCACACAAATTAGTGAGTCACATCTTGAACCTCACTAATTTAGAGCTAAACCTCAACATAAACACTACTTTTCTTCATTAATTGTGAGAGATCAAGGCTTGTGGTTTTGTGTTCTTGAAGAAGATTCAAAGTTTGTGAAAGATTTGGTAAAATTCTAGATCCTTTTCATGATCCAAGATGTGATCCTTTGTTGTTTATGCTTGATGCACCTTTGGTGCTACATTGATGAGATTTGCTTGCTTAATTGATACATTTTCGTGCACAAATTGATCCAAGATCACAAGGTGTTTGGTTTTATGTTTAAACAAGTTTTCTTCTCTTTATTTGCTGTTTTTTTGAAAACTGTGTTGTGCAAATCGATTTACATCTTGTGCAAATCGATTTACACAACTGAAAACTGCGCAGATTTTGAAAACAGAGTTGTGCAAATCGATTTACACTCTGTGCAAATCGATTTACACTGGACATAATGCTTGTTTTTGTAGTTTTTGACTTGTTTTTGGTTCTAACTCATCTTCTACTCCATTCTTTTGATATTTTCTTTGAATCACAAGTTAGAGGCCTAATTTCTCTCTAATTTCAATGGACTTAGGGCGTCGATAGGATGAGAATCCAAATCCGCAAAATTATGTGATTGAAATTATGGATGAAAGGAGCCTTTAATGTGGTTCCATCTTTTTACTTCTCTTTATTTTGATCGATGAAAGTCTTAATACCTTGAGAATTCTTATGGATTCTTGGTAAAGACTAGATCACTCACCATTTTTCTTTTCGTGCGGTATTGCTTTCGGAAAACGATCTACATATCGTTCTTCTCGCATGCATTAGCACATAAAGTTTTGACCGGCCTCGTTGTAGGGTGATTTCTACATAAATCACTTGGCGATCTGCTTAACATAGCGCAATATTTCGTGTCCCGAATCAAAAAGATCAAATATGGAAGAGAATTGTATGCGGTTGATTTAAGGCTTGTGGAGGTTTTTATCGTGTAGTCGCTATGATTTTATCAAGCTTCTGATAAACCCCATTGAATTTAAATCCGAGTACATCATTCACTCACCATCGATCTCCTACTAACTTTGATAACATACTTGACAAGTTTCAAGATGGTTATCTTTAACATTTAACAACTAACTTTAATTTCCGCACCTTTACTATACCGCTCTTTATATTTCTAGCTTTATCGCTTTATTTTATCATTTCATCATATTTACATTCCGCCATTTTCTCTTTGTCCATTTGGACGTTTATAATTCCGCTATTTTCCTTTTGTCCATTTGGACATATGTTTATGCTTCCGTTATTTTTCTTTTGTCCACTTGGACCATACTTTACCTTTTTTGGCTAAAACACTAATAAACAATCGAAAATCTAAAAAATACATAAGGCTCTCTTTGGACTATCGGTTACTATCCCTAGCGCTTTGGAGATTCGGACTTATGGACCTAGTACCTTTGGACTCATTCTATTACTATCATGTGATTGTTCTGTCTGTCTGGCATTGTTCTGTTGTATGTTTATGTGTGCAGGTATTTCCTTGAAAGCCCTTGATGGTTAATTCCAAGGCATTGAGATAAGGATTTTACCCAAAAACAGCCGTTACTCTGCCCGATTTTCGTCAGAATCTTAATGTGTTTAATGCAAAATGGTGCTAAGACAATAAGTTCATGTGGATCCCCAAGTGTTAATGTGTTGGTATTGATAAATCCAAAGGATGGGAAAATTACCTTGGCTCTTAATGTCAAGTGTTGGCTTCTTATTCGGTTAGACCGTTTCTTTCCTTAGCTTTTATTTTATGCATTAGGTTAGCCTCTTCATCTCCTCCCATTCTTAAATTTTCAAAATCTTCTCCCTTTTTCCAAAATATTCTTATGTTTGCAAACCTTTTCAAAACCTTTTTTTCATAAAAAATATCTTTCGCCCCTAGTGGCTTTTCTTCAAAAGTTTAGACACCGTTAATTGTCGAAACGAGTGGTTATACCCCACGATTTTGGAATTGATTGATAATAACGAGATCTTTTCCGCGTGAGAGAGCTAGTGGCATACTCGTTGATTTTATCCGAGTTGGAGCCCTTCTTTCATTTGCGATGCAAAGAACTTGTTTGTTCTCATGCTCAAGATCAATGGCTGAGTATTTCTCTCTAACGACAACAAAGTGTTTATTCGTTTTTAAAACGTTTTTCCCAAAAGCGGAACTACATTAGCTCTGACTTCTCCATTGCACCGAGGAGGTATGTAGGCCCAAGGCTTAACGCTTTGCCGAGCTTATTTTGAAAATAAAACAAACCGTTTTTAGCACACACACAACACAGATTTTCAAAAAGGTTCCCGTGGAGTACCACGGATATGAGGGGTGCTTTAAACCTTCCCCTCATATAATCAACACCCGAACCTGAGATCTCTTTCTTGTTTTTTTAAAAAAACAAAACTTTGGGTTTTACGTTCTTTTCCCTTTTCCTTTGAAAAAAATAAAGCGCGGTGGCGATTTCAAAACGGAATATTGATTCGAGTCAATCCCATGGCTTCGATGTCAGATTTTCCCCGCTACACAATCCCATTACCTGAAATCACATGACCAAGAAAACTCACCTCTGATAACCAGAACTCGCACTTGGATAACTTAGCATACAACTGCTTCTCCTTCAAAACCCGTAGCACAACACGCAAATGCTCCTCATGCTCTTCCGGAGACTTAGAATAAATCAAGATGTCATCTATGAAGACCACAACAAACTTATCCAACTGATCATGGAATATGCGATTCATATACTCCATAAACACACCAGGTGCATTAGAAACACGAACGGCATCACCAAAAACTCATAATGCCTGTACCGAGTCCTAAACGCAGTCTTCTGAATATCTTCCTCCTTCACCCGAATTTGATGGTAACCAGATCTTAAATCAATCTTGCTAAACACACTGGCTCCCACCAACTGATCCATCAAGTCGTCAATCCTAGGAAGCGGATACTTATTCTTAATTGTCACCTTGTTCAACTGGCGATAATCAATACACAACCTCATGCTTCCATCCTTCTTCTTTACCAACAAAACTGGAGCCCCCCATGGTGAAACACTAGGCCTCACAAAATGTTTTGCTAGCAACTCTTCCAATTGTTTCTTCAATTCTACTAACTCTGATGCCGACATTCTATATGGCGCCATAGACACAGGCCTCGTACCAGGAACTAGATCTATGGAAAACTCCACCTCTCTCTTTGGCGGCACATCAGAAAAGTCTTCAGGAAACACTTCAGGAAATTCTCGCACTACTAGGAAATCCCCAACTGCAGCTCGACCCTCCACAGTTAACGATGCAAACACACCAAACAATTGTGCCCCATCTGCCAATAGTCGATTCAACTCCTTGGTAGATAAGACACCAAATTCCGCATCCTTCTCAAGAAATGGAAATCTCACCAACTTATGATAACAATCGATGTGGACACGATTATTCATCAACCAATCCATTCCCAGAACCACGTCTAACTCGTTCATCGGCAAACAAATCAAATCAACAGTAAAGTCCTTACCGAAGATTGATACCGGACAATTCTCACAAACTAAAGAAGTAGTCACCGACCCCATTGCTGGTAAATCGATAACCATCTCACCACCCAAGTCGGACAGAACAAGACCTAATCTTTTAACACAATCGGTGGCTATAAAACAATGCGAAGCACCCGTATCAATAATAGCAATTAAAGAAATTCCATTAACAAAACAAGTACCTCTGATCAGTCGATCACCCTTATCCGTCTGAGTTCCAGCCAACGCAAACACCTTCCCACCAGCTTGAACTTTCTTCTTCGGACATTGACTGCTCATGTGTCCCTCTTCACCACAATTAAAACACACTATTCCCTTGAACGCACAGTCGGATGACATATGTCCTGCCCTCCCACACTTGAAACATTTCCTCGCGTCACCATTGCAGACATTACTTTTGTGGTCAGGTTTACCACACTTAAAACATACAATCTTAGCAAGAGCATCTCCCCCACTAAACCTTGGTCCATAATTCATCTTTTGCTTACCCTTCCCTCCATCATACGGCTTCCCACGATTCTGCGGACCTTTGTTCCTCCTTTCATTAATCACCTTATGATGAGCATTATTATCCTCATCATAAATCCTACAGCTGTCCACCAAATCTGGAAACACCCGAATCTTCTGATACCCTACCGCCTTCTTGATATCAGAACGCAACCCATTCTCGAACTTAATGCACTTAGAAAATTATGCTCCCTCACCAACAAAGTGCGGGTAGAATTTCACAAGTTCATTAAACTTTGCCGCATATTCAGACACAGACATGCTGCCTTGAACCAAAGCCAGAAACTCAGTTTCTTTCTTTCCACGAACATCCTCCGAGTAATACTTCCTCAAAAACTCCCTCTTGAACACCGTCCAGGAAATCTCTTCACCGGTTGCTTCTAACCTTGCCAAAGTCTCCAGCCACCAATCATCATCCTCTACAGCTAACTGATGAGTGCCATACCTGACTTTCTGCTCTTGCGTGCAATCCATCACACGAAAGATCCTCTCCATCTCCTTCATCCAAGTCAAGGCTCCCTCGGGGTCATGCGTTCCCTTAAACATATGAGGATTCTCCCTCTGGAAAGTCACTAAACTCCGAGACCTTGCATTCTCATCCGTATGCATAGCTTCAACCATAGCTTGCAACGCAGCAGCAATAGCAGCGTCATTACGTCCAGCAATCTCTAAACTTCACAATAACACCAAGAGAAGTAAGCCCAAAGAATAACACAAGAATGGTTAGACCAAACGACACGACACTTGGTCGGACAAGACCAACCCGCTCTGATACCACTAATGTAACACCCCAATTCTACCCAAGCATATAGGTACAAATATCAGAGTATAAAAATTAAATTCATAAAAACAATTAGGGCGTTACACTTAAGTAACCACATTACCAAACATAACATACTCGTAAAAGATGCGTAACACAAATAATCAAAGAGGAAGGATTCTCATAAACACTTGATAGTATTCATACTTATATATATGCATCGGTAAACAGAATATCCACAACATTCCTCCAAAATACAACGTATGATAAGGTATTCAAAATGCATAATATGAATACATCCAAAGGATCAAATATACATCAAAAGGATCCTATAAGCATCATCTACAAAATAAGTGTTCGACCCCCCCTAGGTGTTACGTATCACGAGCGGACGACACCAAAACGGACGACTACTAAAAGAGCACCTACACTTGCGGATCACCTGTACATTACCCACGAGTAGGTAACATTAAGGCAGAAGGGTGAGAATATAATTCATAATGAAAAGCATGATAAATATAGTAATGCCAACAAGTATCATCAAGAATCATACAACAAAGTAATCCACTAAGTCAACCATAATCAATATATAAGTAATGCGACACATGAATGATAACATAAATTATAAAGACAGACGATGATGAATGAGACTCGACTATGCATATGCATGTGGTACCAAATCCGGAGTAAAACTCCTCCTTGTCATTATGACAAATACACCTTGCCGAGCATTATGCTGGGACTTTATTCCACTCAAGAAGCCCGCAGGCTGTCGTCATCGAGCATTTAGCTCCCACTGATGACCTCTTGCCACTCAGGCTAATATACCGTTACCGAGCATTAAGCTCCTACTGGTAACCAATGCCCGCAGGCCATCTGTTAACAGCATTCCGCCATTAACGTATTGAAATGTTATGCTGTGCATACAAACGACTCGATTACATAACAACAACAACAATAATATAACTCGGTCACATATCCACATCACACCGGTTATATTAATCCACACGGATACATCACCAAAATTGCCACTCAGGCGTTCAAATTCACACAGTACACATATACCGTCAAAACATACTCGATTAGCAAATATCATTTCACAAAATACATTTATGAAAAAATTCATTCAACCACCAATACACTCCTCTTTATCATAAAGCATACTCAAGGGTTCCCATAATACTTCAAACGGCGCGTAGAAACGACCTACGGTTCAAAAGATACAACGAAACGAAGTTTGGAAAATCTATATTTCGCACAGTCCGCTTGAGCTCCGCTCAGCGGACCCAGACAGAAAATTATCAGACAAAAATGCAGAAACTCCGCTCAGCGGACCTCCACAGAGATTTTCCTGCAAAAGAACCTCCGCTCAGCGGACCCTAGGCCGCTCAGCGGACCTGCGTAAACCTAGAAAAATCAGTTCTGCAACAGACCTGCAAAATCCCACCCAATCATCTCAAAACCTCAAATAAGCTTCCCTACACATCCTACACAACCCATACATGCCATATATTCACTCTAACAATCAATGATCCATGGTTCACTCACTAAATGTCAATAACCTAATAATTCCTTCATGAGCAAGAAAACATGGAGAAATGAAAAACAAACATGATCAATGGGGATATCTATCATCATACTACACATACACACCACAAAATCAAGTTTATAACTTCAAAACTCACAAAACACCCAATCCACCATTGTTGGTCAAACTTAGAAAAGAGCAAGAACAAGAACAAAACAAACAAAACTATAAGAATCATACAATCAAGATAAACTAGATTCACCCCCTTACCTTGGTTAGATTCTTGGCTCTAGCTTGGTTTGGATTTCTACAACTCTCTTCTTCTCTTTGTTTTTCTCTTCTTTCTCTTCTCTTCACAAGTTTTCTTTCTTTCTTTCCAAAATATCTCTTTTTCTCTCTATAACTCTTTCTATTTCTCTACTTCTCATTTTCACCCACTCAACTCTCATAAATTCCAATTTTGGCCCAAATGTTACTAAACATTAATTCTAACCAATTAACACCCAAAACATAATAATTACACACATGGAAGTAATAAGTAAAATATTAGCATAATTAATATTTACCGACTGACTCGACTTAAAAACGGTAAAATTTAGGAAAATGTAGCAAACATCATAATTAATCAGAAAAACACATTTACGGGCGTTACACTCAGGGGTTTATTGGCCCTCGATGTTAAAAGATTGCATAGAGTTTGCAAAAGGATGTCAAGAGTGCCAGATGCATGGGGGCATCCAACACGTCCCTGCAAGCGAATTGCATGCTATTGTGAAACCTTGGCCATTCAGAGGATGGGCTTTAGATGTAATTGGAGAAATAAAACCAGCTTCGTTGAAACAGCAGAGGTACATTTTGGTCGGTATCGATTATTTCACAAAGTGGGTTGAAGCTGTAGCTTTGAGAAACGTCGATCAAGAAGCCGTGATAGATTTCATACGAGATCATATTATATGTCGATTTGGGATACCAGAGACTATCACAACCGACCAAGGAACAATATTCACTGGGAAGAAAATACAGGAGTTCGCCCAGGAGGTTGGCATAAAATTATTGACGTCGACACCATACTACGCACAGGCGAACGGTCAAGTCGAAGCTGCCAACAAGGTAATAATCAGCTTGATAAAAAAGCATGTAGGAAAAAAGCCAAAAACTTGGCATCAATCCTTAAGTCAATCCCTGTGGGCATGTCGAACATCTCCCAAAGAGGCAACTGGCACTACACCATTTAGGTTGACATATGGACACAATGACGTGTTACCAGTCGAAGTATACATTCAATCAGTGAGGATACCAAGACAACATGAGATACTGTCTGATCACTATTGGAGTATGATGACAGATGATCTCGTCGATTTAGATAAAGAAAGAATGTCGGCTCTAGATTCGTTGAGAAGACAAAAAGAAAAAGTGGCCAGAGCTTACAACAAGAAAGTATGAAATAAGGTGTTCGCTATTAACGATTTGGTTTGAAAAGTAATATTGCCTATGGACAGGAACGACAGGTTCCTAGGGAAATAGTCGCCAAACTGGGAAGGACCGTTTAAGGTAATCCAAGTCTTTACCAACAACGCTTATGAGTTAGAGGAGTTAGCTCCAGATCGACGGATCATCAGGGTAAATGGTAAATACTTAAAGGAATACAAACCTACTCTTCAGGAGCTCACTATTTCGACAACGTAGATTAAAAATTTGAAATAGAGCTGGTTGAATAAATTAAAGATCAGCAAGAAAAATGAAAACATGGCATTAAAAGGTCGGTCCGAAGACCAATTGTCGAAGAGTTACAAAAGAAGTACTAAAAGAAAAATTACATCAAAACTAAGCCATACGCAAATGGTCTCGACAAGATTACAAACGGCCATACAACTTTTGAAATTCACGCAATTCAACCTGAATATTGGAAGCCCGGTTCTCCAGGATGTCGGATTCCTCCTTAAGCAGCTTGATCTATGTTTCAATCTGACCTGTTGCTTTGCTAACAGCGACAGCATCGACGGTCATCCTCAACATCTGCGCTTGCTTGGGACCAATGTCCTTGGAGAATTCCTCCTCTTATTTATTAAGGAGGTCCAACTCCTCTGTCAAATCAGCCATTTCTTTCGACATCTCATCAAGCCTTCGACGTATTGATGTGGACCTCTCAATTTTGGGAAGGTGCTCCTGACATTGCTGGGTGAGTTGAGCCTTTATCTCCTCAATTACCTGCTTCGCTTTGATCACGGTGTCGACATTGTTCTTCACAGTTGTTTGCTTAGCATCAATCAGATCTTCATTTTTCTTTGTCAACTCTACATTCGCAATAAGAGAAGGAAGAAGTTTAGCGAAAGCTTCTACTGCGATCCTGCAGAAATCAGAGATCTCCATCTCCTACAGTTGAGTACAAGTTTCCTGAAGCTCTTGACCGAGATTGTGATCATCATGCAGTGAATCGACAAGTTCGTGGCTGAAGGCATGAAGTTTGAGCTTGTCAGTTAAAGATTTGACCTTGGCAGCTTCAGGTCCTATTTTGTCTGAGTACTCCCTAGATTGACCCGAATCAGAAGGAAAAGAGTATTGGCTCACAAAGCTGTTCAGCCTTGCTAGTGGAGAATCGATATCAATGTCCATCGGGGAAGGCTGAATGTTATCTTCATTAGAAGCTGTCAAAGCCAAGGTTTTCTGTGCTGACTGATCAACATTACCATCAACAGTCGGTGGAGGCAAAGGATCCTTCTCGGTAGTTGGAAAAACAACTGTAGGTTTGTCGATATGAGGAGTTTCAGAAGATGTCAAAGGAGTAGACTTGGCAGCTAGAAGATCACCTTGCACGCCACTAGGTTGCGGATGAGCAGTTTCGACAAGGTCAATATTGCCTTCAGCGGCCCCTAAAGCCGGTGAGCAATCTGAAAGACTAGAGTCAGAACTAGTCGAATAAAAAGCATAGCATGTAGCAGGACTAGTGACAGAATCAGAATCACTTTAAATATCCGTGACAGTTAAGTCGATTAACTCACCAGCGGCTAAAGCAGGATCCTCTTTGGAAGAAGCGTCATTGGAGAGAGAAGTGTATTCAGCCACACCAGTAGCATCAGCTTGTGGATTAGATGGGTCAGCCTGAAATGAACAGAAAAGATTTCAGGAAAATTTTAATCTTGGCCAAAGTCACAAACCCATCATTGTTTAGTTCGCACCTGAAGTGCTGGGTCAAAAGTCCACTGCGCCCCATCCCCTTTTGAAGCTGCTATGACCATAGGAGAACCTGGTTGTGTGGTTGGAGCTTTTGGAGAGGGAGTTACCGAAGCTACATATGAAACTGAAAGTTAGTACTAAACAAAGCCAAAATAAAGGTATTCTGAACATAAATCTTACACTTTCATTTCTGAATTAAAGACGAATGAGTCTCTTCTGATTCCTCACCCGATTCGACGAGAAGCACAGATCCTTGAGACTCAGGGACTTTGGGTTTTTGTTTTTATTTTTTGACTGCCCCACCTTCAGGAGAAGCATCCTGCTTTCTTTTATGTGTGGAACGAGGGGATTGGTGAAGGGTCTTAGCATCCTGAGATGGCTGGAAAAAGACAGTGTTATATAAAGTCAAAATTTTGATTCGACACAGAGCCAAGTTAGAGTAAATTACCTTCGGCCCTTCAGAAGCATGCATTTTGTCCTTTTTGGACGGTTTGGATTGGGAAGACGGAGCAGTCAAAACCACAGAATGTTTTTGACTCTGGCACAAAGACAGGCAATCAGGATCAGATGCGGAGAATAAAAACCAAAACACATAGCCAGATATGAAACAAACCACAAATCTAACCTTTATAGCAATCAAGATGGGTTCATCATCAGAGCTGGGGGTGTCAGGTTTTGGCTGCAAAAGAGATGTCAGAACAAGGCAAAACATGAATACAAGGATCTACAAGTCTGAGGATATACCTTTGCTTTGGAAGTAGCAACTTTATCAGACTTAGGGGCAGGATTGTCCTTGATAGCTGCAAGAGGAACAACTAAAGAAAGGGCTAAGTTAGTACCAAAAAAGAGTCGAAGAAAATGAAAAGATTTTTCCAAGAAGTTGTTACCATTGAGGATGGCAGTGAGTGTTCTCACATATCGAGGAGCAATATGCAAAGCACCTGGATAGTTATCCAAACTGTACTTCGTCGATTCCACTCTAGCGGTCTTTTTCTTATAAGCATTCTCAACATCCGACCAAGGACAATAGTACCAATCTGGAATTGGAGGTCGAAATTCCAGAGCTAGAGGGCTAGTAGGTAAGGGAGGAAATTTAATTTTTGAAAAATGAAGTGCGAAGAGATATTTGTCTTTCGCGTAACCAGGGATTTTTAAAGAAGGGATCTTGCTGGTTACCTTCTCCCTTAATACCTCAGCCACTTGAGAGATGGTTCGACGAAGATCAGTGGGCAAATATACCACCCCAAAGTACTTCTGGAAAGCTTGAATTTGTTTGATATTGGTGGCCTTACATTGAGTGGTTTTACCCTGCAAGCGAGCAATAGCAGGAGTCAGTTCTGAAATCTTTTTATCAGGATCGCCAACAAAGGTAACAAAATAAGTTTGCCACCAAGTTTCTAACTCATGAGTACAGTAAAACGACGATTTAAAATTTGTGAAGATAAGAGAGGGCCGTTTTTTCCATATGTTGTCGTAATCTTCCTTAACATGTTCCCATGCTTCATCGTTAAGGACGTCCAGCAATAACTCATGAAAGGTGTACAGAGATTTGGGGACCAACTGACAGAGGCCAAATTGTCGAGCCACCAAATTGGGCTGATAGGCTGTCAAACTTGGGTTTGTGCTTGCAATGGAGTAGGATAGAAAAGTGGGGACCAAAATCGACGCCAGGTGTTGAAAGAAAGCTTTTTGTGTTCTTCCCTCACCGGAGGAAAGATGTTGGTTAGCCACTTAGGACCAGACTTGCCATCAGGAAAAAGGGCCATTGATGGTTGAAAATCGACCCTTTTTAACATTAGGTCGAACATCAATTTGAAGAGGTCGAAGTTTGGGGCACCCTTATCGAGGGAGTCAACATTGACAAGTGTTTCCAAACATTACAGATTCTGTCCGGAGGACAAGTTATCTTCAAATTCCTGAAGGGTTTTAATTCTTCAGTAAAAGTGGCATTTAGCCACAGTTGCAGTAACCAAAAGGGTCCATGCACCAGAACATTTTTCTTTTTTAAGGCATTAGGATTGTAGTATCTGATTTGTCGGGCCACTTCTGTCAGAGATGTGTAAAGGTTGGCCAATATCAGTTGTCCCAAAGCGACGCCCTCACTTGTGCAGGTGACTGGCGAGATAGACGAATTCCTTCGCCACCTGCATAGACCTGGAACAGAAAACACATCTCGACAACCAATATGTCAAGAAGGTGACATGTTCCTCATCACTAATGTCAGGAGTGTCTTTGTTATGATGAGTGAGAAAATTGTTGAAGGTTGGGTTTTTTGTTTCGCCAACGTCGAACTTTACAGGGATTACTTCGACGTCCACATGGTTAAACGTGGGACCGGTGGGTTTTAAACTTGTAATGGCAGCAACATCCAAAAGAGTGGGAGTAATCATACCACAGCCTGTATGGAAGGTGTTTGTTGAGCCTTCCCAGAAGAAGGGTGCGGCTGTCAACATGCTGTGAGAATAAGGAATGCCTTCTTGCGACATGTTGAGGAGGGTGTCGATACCTAAATCTTCCCACAGTTTGCCCTTGCTGGGTTTCAAGCGTGCCATCCAGGAAGCAAACTTAGGGCATTTCAGTGGAGGAGCCGTTCGAAAGTTCCTGTCATAAAAGCGCAAGGAGAGGGGTTTTGGAGAAGATAATAACGGTCTGGAGTCTTTGCTAGTGGGAAAGAAGGCGCCTTCATCATTTGTGTAAATTTCAGAGGGAGCATCAATGGGCAGTGGACCTACCCTCAAGATGGAAGGGAATAAGTACTTGAGATTGCCATATTTTGGCCTTTTCATCAGCGAATGGGGGCTCCGGGACATAGGGTTTGCCGTCGATAAGGCGAAGCTCATATGGTTTGGCTGGAGATACGTTGGAAATAGAGGCTGCCATTGTTATAAGGAGAAATTGTGGGAAGAAAAAATGGTTTCGAGAAGAAGCAGAAGATGCAGAGAGTTGAAGAAGAAACAATGAAGACGTGAAAGAAGAAAAATAATTTCTGAGAAAAGGCTACTTATAGCCAGCAATAAAACGTCATTGGGAGGAAGAGACGTGGCAGAAAAGGGGGTACGTGGAACTAAGTTTCTGCACGCGTGGAGCCCACTGTTGCCACGAAAATAGTGCCATTACATCGCATTAAATAAAACCACGTCTCGAGGCGGTAAACCGTGGGGGAAGCAATGATGACATGACGTCAGTAGACAAGACTTTACAGTGAACCTATTTCACTAGGTGAACGCAAAAGTTCAAGTGGAAACGAGGGAAGTGGAAACGTTAAGTCGAATTCAAGATTTTCATAGATGCCACTTTCGCGCATCATCTGCAGGTCAAAGTGACATCTATGAGGGGGCATTTTGTTACCCTAAGAAAATTCCTAGAGGCAAAGTAAGACACGTGTCCTCACAAGAGGACTCGCTCATTTTAACAGGAAACCTACACGAAAGAGATAAAAAGCATGTCGATATCAGATGGTGTCGAAAGTTCCTGGAGTCGAAGCAAGAGTAAAAGTCGAACATAGGAGCTCCATACTTAGCAGGTTTTTAGATGAAGCGTTCGATGGTGGGACGCGGTGTCGATGGAAGACAGTTATCAGAAACAATTGAATCGCAAGAATTCAAAATTCAAAGTTTGAAATATTAACGAAGCAGTTACCAGACCAGAGTCGTGTGCTAAAGGCGCCAAACACAAAGAAAGATCTTGTGAGGCGGTTGCTGATAGTTTAAATTTTAGCCGTAGATTGTACTAGGTAGTTACTTTATGTAAAGCCTATAAATAGGCACGAATAATGTAAAAAAGTGTGTTTACTATTACGATCAAACTACTTGCTTACACTCTGCCCATTTTCCGCCTTTCAGGAAGTAAGAGTTGCTAAGAGTTCTGATGTATGTGAATCACCATCTTTATGTTCAATGCAGTCCTTTTACTTTTTAATCATATGCTTCGAAGCTTTCATTTGTATTGTGTTCTTTAACTAGTATTTATTTTGTCTATTGATCATTGCTTCAACCAAGTAAACCGAGACTGGTTGTTGTCATCAGAGAACCACCCTTGAGTCGACGCAATCTGGTGGTCACAAGTTACCACAGAAGGTCAGGGTCGGAGTAGTCATAATATCACAAAAGCTAAGTCTAAGTTCGCCCCGTCGGTCACGAGTCACCTGTCGGTCGAATCTAATAGTTAGTGTGGAAAAACATTGTATTTGTTACCAGCCTTAGAAAACCGTTTCTTAGGAAAATGTTTCGACGAGACAAATACAATCCCAAAGAACTTTAGCACGTGGTCTTAAGATCAACTGGTCGATCTTGCAAGCAACCCTTAGTTTAAAAGCTTTGGGAAGACCAACGGTTGTTTACCAATTTCCACAGTAAATAGTAGTCCTATCTATTGGACGTGTTCGGGACATCGAGGGGTCATCAAAGGTCGTTTGAAGGCAGCATGATAGAGGTACCTTTAGCGATATCGAAGGGTCAAATCATCTTTCGTTAGGTAACCGTTCGAGGGATAAGATCATATTTTTGTGGGCAGCAATTCGAGGGACTATGATCTTTGATGATTTCTGTTTATCGAGGGACGTACGCTTTAGATACCTCTATATTCGAGGGATACGACCTTTATTCGTAAGGCAGCTAAGAGGGGCGTACCCTAGGGGTGAGTGTGTGCGGCAATCACGTGTGTTGTATTCGAGTATTTAATCTTGTTAGTTAGTGATCTAAATCGTGGCTAATTTCTTTTCACACCCTAAATTACTAACATACGCAAGCATATTATATTGTACAGGAAAGTAAAGGCAGAAAGTAAAGGGTCCTAACTATTACAGGGCTTCGGGGAGGGGGATTTACAATTTAACAAACGGGGATAGCAGCTTAACAAAAATTATTACAACCCGAATGATACTGTACGAAAATTAAAATAAAGCTCGTAAGTGTCCATTATGATTCAAAAGAAAATAAAATCACATATTTTAAAATAGACTTTAAATCAAATATTTATAAAATTCAGGATGTCAATCTAAATGAACCCGAGATTTTATAAGATCCAATTTTTTGAAATAGTTTCGAATTTTTGAAAAGCGTGGACAAATTTTAGGATATAACACATAACATGTGAATGGATGAAAGAGAGCCTAAGGAAGTAGAAAATCATGTCTTTAGATGTCTTACAACAAATATCAAAGTCTCATGGCATCACACAAGAGAGTAGCTCACAAGTTGTGTCAAAGTAGTACATGAATCAAAACTAGTTCAAGTAACAATCATGTAGCATTTAAGAGTAACACATGTCATACAAAAGCATGGAGATAGGTCATGGGGCAGTAGCAAAGCACACATTGACAACCCATTATGTTTCACAAAGAGGTTTGGGCATTAGAGAAATCAACATCAAGTATCATGTACAATAATGACTCTCCATCATAATAGAATCACTAACTAGGTTTACTAGAAATGAGATGAAGATTAGAGAAAGTGGAGCCTCAAAGAACACCAAGTATAGGCAGCCACAACACTCAAATTATAGGTTCAAGACCTAATCGTATCTCATGTTATTCAACAAGTTCAAACCAAAACAATCATTCACCTAAAATGTATCAACTAAGTCAAACAAGTGTCAAGAAGACAATCAAATTTAGTAGCAAGCTTAGCATGTAAGTATTCAATCAAATCCATCAAGGGAAGACCAATAAGTGGTTTCAACACATCTAAGATGTCATACCAAAATATCTCACAAGTTTACCAGTCAAGGCAACGAGTATGTGTCAAAAGTTGGATCAAAAACCTTATTTTTATCATGTTACAAGAATGATTTGAATAAGGAAAGAAAGGATGGTTTAAAATCAAATTTATAGGTCAAATGGACTCCTTAAATACCTCTCATTATATAAACAAAATGGTTCAATTTAATTGCACAAGTGCATTACCTTAACGTGGTAACAAACAAACAAGTATATTCACAAATGGGAGAAGAATCGAGCCTCAATGACTCACACAATTGAACAAGCAAAAATCATTTTTTGGAATTGAAATTTTAGACTCAATATCATACATGAAGCTTCTGATTTCCATCAAAATTTGAGTTCGAAACTCAATCATTAAGACTTTCAATCAAATCATTATTAAGAAAAGGTAGTAAAAAAATGGCAAAATTGGTATACATGCAAGAAAATGGCTTATAAAAAATATCAAACCAAATGGAAAAATAAAAAAAAATATTGACAGCCATCCTAATAGTCTATAGGATTTAAAACACATTTTTGCAAATTTTTATTTGAGCCAAAGCTGAATTATGAGTCAAAAGTTATGGGTTAAGCAAAATTGAAGTAAAACTAAAATTTTGCCTAGGCCAGGGGTGCATTAGCAAATCAACATTGAATTGAATTTAGTGCGGCGCGCGCTTGAGCCTGATCAGGAGAGGTGCAGAAAATGAGATACATTAAGCCCAAAAAAACGTGTTGGTAGCAAATGGGGTGTATGGTAGCAGCAAAAATGCGTTAGCCCAATTCTTAAACAGTTTTTTGTGGCCCAAATCTCTCTCCATACTATGATATTTTTATCACCTTTTATTATTTCCAAAACTATACCCTATACAAATATCACCTTTTATTATTTTCAAAACTATACCCTATACAAATATCAATCTTTATGTGACAATCAGAAATCCACATGAACACCAAAGAAATGCAAAAATAGAAGAATCATACACATCATCCACCCCAAATAGTTGGTACTAACCCAACCTCCAGTGGTGAAAAACAATAAGAAATCCACATGCCTTAATATCATCATCTAAGTATGTTGAGGAGGGTTATGAATCTTACTTGGACAAATATTGAATCAAATTTCTAGAAAACTCTATAATGCTTCCACTTCCAATGATGATGATTGCTTCAAGATTGTTCCACTTCATTGCAAGGTAAACTCAACTCACCTTGGAATTAGTAACCTTGAATTGAGGTGCTGAAAGCTTTGAGGAGCCAATAAGAAATAAACTTAGATTCTCCTTCAATCTCTGTAACTGAACTCAAGAATGTTTGATACCTCTAAGGAACAAAAGAAGATGAGATTTGATGATGTAAAATGGAGAGAAAGAGTAAGGGTGATGGTGATACAATGATGAAAGGTAGAAGATGATGATGATGATGATGATGATGAAGACGAGACTTGACATTTGTTGAGAGCTGGTTAGGGTTGTTGGAGGTTGTTGGGAGTTGAATATGAGAGCGAAAAGGGAGAGAGAATGATGAAGGGGAGAGAGTATGATTATGAAAACTGAGAAAAGAAAAATGAGCGTGAGAGTTAAAAATGTGAGGTTTGGATTTTTTATGGAAGTGTATGGTGTATGATGGATGAGAGTGCAGTTGATAGTTTCTTTAAGACTTAATGAACAAGCTTGGGCATGACTTGGCATTGCAACAACTTCAAATGGGGGACTTTATGGCCTCTAGATTTCTAACCAATTACCCAAATGTTTAGTTCTTGGATTCATAGAAAAGATTATACATGATAGAGCATATTTTATGTTGGAATGTTTTAGAGATAAAGCTATAACCTTACTCAAAATGCTTTGGAACATATCCTTCCAAAAATGACATGTATGCGCATGCCTGATTCTTGCCCAGCATCATCCTGAAACAATTCCAAATGCACCACTTTGATGTCTTATAAATTGCTAGCCACACATCCAAATGAAATGATCTTGGTGCCAATTGAAAGAGAGATGGAAGAGAATAACTTTGATGTTAACCTCGAGCTGAAATAACAATTTGAAACTCTTCAAAAATAGTAAGCAAAAGGTGCACTTGCAATTGGTTAGGGAATTTGGAAATTCTTCCAGGCATTTGAAAGTTTATCAGCATTGAAACACAAACCTTTCCTCCACATAAATTTTGATCCAAGCATCTGATGAAAAAGTTTCCAACTACAAAGTTGTAGTATGTCATGAGATGAGCAACTTTATAGTTGAGGATATTTTGAATTGAAGACTGGATCACCATGAGAATTAGCTTGAAATTCTTGCATTCACCCATTCTTCATACTTTCAAAAAAATATTCTAAGTGATGGACTTTCCCTTTTTGGCAAGCCTTTATTAACCAACTTTCCAAAATTAGTAATTTTGATCAAAACTTTGCTTTTCATGATTTTTATGATATATCTTGATCAATTGCCCTCGATCTTGACTTTAATCACTGAACAATCAATAAACTCAATGGAATAGCACACGATGGACCCCTTGACACCTCATAACATATCTAAGCCCTTGAGTATAAGTATTGATAAAAAAGTCAACCCCCGGTTGACTTTGATCAAGAAACCCTAATTTGAGGCCGAATGAATAAGTAAGGCTTGTAGCTTGAACTAGAGATTTTGAATGTGATGATTGTGAATCTCTATCTCTTTAGGAGACTTGATGAAATTATTGTGACACAATGAGACCTTAGTTTCCCTCTTTTGCTCAAATAGACTCTCAAAAGAAGCTCATATCTTGGTAACCTTTTCGAGAAGAATCATGGATGAAATGCATGTGATTATGACCTAATGGAATATGCATGAGTATGATCCAAACCTCTTCTAGACTACAAAATAAAGAGCAAATTTTGGGGTGCAACAGTTGTCCCTGTTCAATCTTTTTGGACCTGAATGTATGAATAACAAAGGTCTTCAGACATTTGAGGTGTAAGTGGATTTAATACTACAAGAACCATAAAATTTATACCCTGTAGTGACAATAATGTGTTAGCTTAAAAAAGGATACCAGCCGCATGTGGATTTAACAAAGAGACACAGCCGAAGGGTGACTCTAACAAAGGGTACCAGCCGAAGGTGGATTTGAAACAAAAAGATATAGCCCAATGGTGACTCTAATAAAAGGTACCATCCGAAGGTGGAATTAACAAAGAGGCACAGCCGATGGGTGACTCTAACAAAGGGTACCAGCCGAAGGTGGATTTAACAAAGAGACACAACCGAAGGGTGAATCTAACAAAGGGTACCAGCCGAAGGTGGATTTAGCAAAGAGACACAACCGAAGGGTGACTCTATCAAAGGGTACCGGCCAAAGGTGCATTTAACAAAGAGACACAACCGAAGGGTGACTCTACGAAGGGAGAAACCAATCGAAGGGGGATCTTAACCTAATTGCTAGCCGAAGGTAAACTTTGAAACAAAGAGTATCAATAACTCTTGGATCTGAAAGGGTATGCCAGTAATCACTGGACTTGAACATGAAGGACTAATAAACACTAGACCTAACCAAGGAATGCTGGTAAACTACCGGACCTGAAGGCGATGCCAATAAACCATTGGACATTACCAAAGAGGACTAATAACCACTATACCTGACCAAGGAAGGTTAGTACACTTCTAGACTTTGAAGCGATGCTAATAACTATTGGACTTGACTGGAGAAGATTAGTAACAACTAGGCTCAACTTAGGAGTGCTAGTAAAGACTAAACCCAAAAGAGGTACCAATAATTATTAGGCTTGAGCAAGGAAGACTAGTAAACACTAGACTCAACCACGAGGAGCCAGTAAACACTGAACTTTCAAGAAGGTACTGATGCTCGAGAGGAAAAAGAACTACATGAATCCCACAGACCAAAAGGCAGGGTGTAATTCTTAAAGAGTGGTAATTACTCAAACTACCACACACAAAGTATGGTTATTTAAGCAATTAGAAAACAAGACAGGTTGTACACCCACTCTTATTCTCACTCTAACTACAAACAACGAATGCAGATAAATAACCAAGGAGACTTGCGAAATGCAAGAGACATCCCTTATGCCAAAGGCAATAAGGGGACTTACAAAGGTAAGTGTAAAGAGACTTTTGAGACTCACAACAAGACTCTACTAAGGAGTAAAATTACCACATACCGCACTGGGGAAAGAAGATGGACCTTCTCAAAACTTTTGTTGGAGAACAAGGCCTGATGCCTGGTATGAAATGGAAAATTAGAAGAAAAACCTGTGGGGAATATCAACGCATATCTGGATGGTATGTACTCTTCTGGGATGTATCCATTGTTTATTCTTTTCGAAGGGGTTGCCAAACCGGCTTAGGCATGTTTGAATTTTCCATGGCGTAATGCTCCATGTTAATGGAAATACTACAAGTTTTTGTAGATGCGATGCAAATGCAATGATTACTATATGCAGAAATAATGAGGGCCCTGTAGGGAATATTGTAACGCCCGGAAAATAAGTATATACTTGATTTGGACGTTTGTGACGTTTATTGGAATTTTACCGTTTTTGGAGTTGTTTCAGTCGGTATTAGTTCGGGATGGCAGGCTAATATTTAATTGAAGGTTTTTATATTTTTGGTACTAGAAATATCATTAAGGAAATATTCCGCGTTTTGGGGCGTTTGAACGATATTTGAGCGTAGGGGCATTTTGGTCATTTCCGCGGAATAGATATTTTCTTTATAAGGGAGAGATATTTGTGAGAAAGGAAAAAGGGTGGAAAGAAAAAGAAGAGAAAGAAAGGGAAGAGAGAAAGAAGAAGAGCAAAGATGGAGAGAAAGTGAAGAAGGGGATTTTGGAGAAGATGAAGAATCAAACCAAGGTAAGGGGGTGAATCTAATTTATCTTGGATGTATGATTCTTATAGTCTTGTTCTTGTTTTTTTTCTTGTTCATCTTCTTCATCCTTTCCATATCTTTCATTTCTCTTGTTTTGTAAGAAATTGTGATGTTTTCATGATATATCAAGATTCAAACATGTTTTAGTTGATAGTATGTATAGAATCATGTCCTTGTTGTGTTATGGTGATTGAACATGCTTTCTTTTGTATTTCCATGGCTTGATTGAGTTTGAAGAAAATGTTAGGTTTTGAGATAGATTGATGAATCAACCATGAAAAGTTTGATGTTAGGTTGTTTCTATGGTTTGTATGTGTTGTATTGGTGTTATAATGATGTTTGGGAGTGGTTTTGGTGGGTATAAGGGGCCTGAAACTGTTATGGTTCGTTCTGGTTTTTTCTGGGTTTACGCAGGTCCGCTGAGCGGAGGGGGGTCCGCTGAGCGGAGGTTCTGTTGCAGAAAATTCTCTGCGAAGGTCCGCTGAGCGGAGCTGAAGCGGACAACAGCATTTTCTGTTTTTCCAAAACTTTGAAACTTCGTAACTCATGAACCGTAACTCCGATTTTGTCGCCGTTCGAAGCGTTGGAAAGCTAATGCAATAAGCTATATTATTATCTAATTAAATGATTCATAGTATGTAGTATCCCATTATTTTTATTAGGATCAAGTGATGAGTTGTGTAGTATGTTCAATTATCCAAACTTTGAAACCTTGTAACTTTTGATCCGTAGCTCCGTTTCGTACGCCGTTCGAAGTGTTAAGAAGCTAGTTGGATGTTCTATATGATAGTATAGGCTTGGTTAGCTTGTTATTAATTGGTTATGAGGTGTTGTTGATGAAATCACATAATTGTTAATGATGTAGGATGTAGTAGTGGTTGGTTGATTTTCATAAATGGCTTTGTGAACTAGTGCATGATAAATCATGATGATGTGTTGTGTGAATGTTATCGTAATGGTACGAGGTATGTGATTAGTTATCGGTAACATGAGATCATGTTCATATGTGTTATGTATTAATGAATGTTCATTCTTGATATATGACGATGTTTGGTTGTTTGTTGTTAACATGATGTGTGGCCTTATGGCAAGTAAATGTTGTTATGAGAATGATGTATTATCATTGTTGAATTGTTGTTATTACAACTTGTTGATGATGTATTGATGGAGTTGTGGGCCAATGGCCAATATTAATTTGATGTGATGCAATTATGCGATCATTTATGCCGATGTGGCTAGTATGTTTTGACGGTGAATGTGTGCTGTGTGCTTATTAATGCCTGTGTGGTAATTATGGTGTGATGTAATTGATAACGATGTTATTAATTGGTGATGTATCCTTTTGGATAGAATATAAACGGTGTAACATGGGTATGTGACCGTGTTATATTATTGATGTTGTTGTTGTCGTGTAATAGAGTCATGTATTTGCACAGCATAACATTTCATTACGTTAATGGCAGAATGCTATTAGCAGGTGGCCTGAATTGGCAATTATTACCAGTGGGGGCTTAATGCTCGGTAAAAAGGTGTATTTTCCCGAGTGGCAAGAGGTCATCAGTGGGGGATAAATGCTCGATGACGTTTAGTCGTAGCTTGATGCTCGACAAAGGTGTATTTTCCTGAGGGAAAGAAGTCCCAGCATAATGCTCGGCAAAGGTGTATTTGTCATAATGACAAGGGGAGTTTTACTCCGGATTTGGTACCACATGCATATGCATAGTCGAGTCTCATTCATCATTGTCTGTCTGTATAATTTATGTTAGCATTCATGTGTCACATTACTTATATATTGATTGTGGTTGAATGAGTGGATTACTTTGTTGTATGATTCTTGATGATACTTGTTGGCATTACTATAATTGTCATGCTTTCATTATGAATTATATTCTCACCCTTCTGCTGATTTGATGCTTGAGTGGCATCCTGCAGATTAGCCGCTTTGGAAGTCTTTTGGAAGAGGTAGTTCTCCAGTTGGTCTTGTCGGTCGCTCTGATATGTAACACTGGGTAGTCGGGAGTCTGTTGTTATTTATTTGTATATGACTCTTTTGAACATGTATATGTGATAACGTGCCATTGTATATTGTAAACACTTTATTTTGGAAAACTCCTCTTTGAGAGTGAGAGCTATACGTATATATATATGTTCATATCTTCCGTGTGTTATGTATCATGTTATTGGCAGGTGTGTATGCTTTTGACATCGGTGATGTCCGTTTGTTTTCAAGGTGTTTGTTTGGTTACTTAGTGTAACTTCCTAATTGTGTTGTATGAAATTTTAAATACTCTGATATTTTCTTGCCTAAATGCTTTGGGTAGAATTGGGGTGTTACAAATATTCCACTGACTTGCCAATCAAACATTGTCTCCAACCTCGGGTGAGGAATTATAAATCACATTGTGAACACTGAAGAGATTCCAATAGACATTGAACTTTGAATTGCAAGATATACCTTCTGGTTGTTGACTTGTGTAACTTAGAATAACTTCTGACTTCTTACCATATGTCATTACTTGGAGGATTTTTAGCTTGAGAGATTACCTCTATTCACCATGTTAGGGATGAGAAATCTTGATAAGGAACCCTAGTTGGGGGATTGGAACAACTCCGAGGAGAAATAAACTCCTTTACATGGGGAGAGAACAAATTTCTAGGAGAAGTAAACTCCTAGGCTCGGGGAATGGAAAAAAATCCCAGAAGAAATAAACTATTATGCTCGGGGGGAGACAATACAACCCAAAATATTGTGCCCCAGGCTTCGTGACCTACGAAGGAATTCTCCTCGAAGGATCCTTGCACCACAATTACATGAGATAACTTGCACCAGTATATTCAAGCGTTTGAAATAGTCCCTCTTGATCAGCGGATCCTTGAAGAGATTTGTTGAATATCGATGTAACTTCCCCCAGATTGGCCAAACTTTATAGATATTAATCGACATGACTGCCTCAAATTATGCGCATCTTACCAAAATCCTCAAGTTCTACCTCCCTTAAGAGCAAACAAAATGTGGAAGCAACGTTACCACACTCAACGGAGTCTTCAGACTTTTACTCTCAGGATAATCAATCAATTTGTGCATGCTCAACCAAATCCTCAGAATCTTCCCCTCAATATTGTTAGAACAAGATTTGTTCTAATCAATATTCTTGTTTTGATGATAACAATGTATATGAATTTTGTATAAGACAAGGTGGTACTCTAATCCTATGCATTTTCCATTTCAGGAAATATATAAGGAGTATGCACAATTCAGCGCTAAGAAGCACTGACTAGAAGATTCTGGATTGCAACATCAGAACATGCTCTCGCAAGACATCAGAAGATGGTCAAGCAGAATCAGAACATGGTCTATGAAGCATCAGAAGAACTTGAGATCAGAAGCAGAAGCACTGAAGTTCTTATGGTATCACGCTAAAGCACTTCAAAGTCAGAAGACAAGAAGATGCTCTGCACCAAGCTGTAACTCTGATTCTGATTATTCAAACGTTGTATTCACAAAATCTGAGATCAGAAGTTAGTACTAGATCACAGGCTATGAAGTCTAATCTCTGACTGACAAAAGGAACGTTAGAAGCTACAAAAGGCAAAGTCAATAAAAGCAGAGAAAAGCATGGCTCGAGGTAGTTGACAAAACAGTGAAAACATTAAATGCAAAGCTGTCCAGTCACGCAACGCATTAAATGCATTCCAATGGTCATCTTCTCAAACTCCTATATATAGTGAAGTTCTGATCAGAAGCAGTAACAAATTCTTGGCAAACTTACTGAAATGCTGTTGAAATCAAAACACACGAACTTCATCTTCAACCTCACAATCTTTGTAATATTTAGTGAGTGTTAAGCTAAGAACTTAAGAGAAATATCACAGTTGTGATTTTAGCTTTTTAAGAAGCAAATTCATACTCTTGTAAACATTTATTTTACATTGATTTGTAAAAGGTTCCTAGAGTGATCAGTGAGATCAGTAGATTCTAGAAGACTTAGAAGTTTCTAAGTGTTGATTTCCTAGAGTGATCAAGGTATGATCAGTATACTCTAGAAGACTTAGAGTGTTTCTAAGTGGATAACCATTGTAATCAAGATTGATTAGTGGATTAAATCCTCAGTTGAGCTAAATCACTCTAAGGGGGTGGACTGGAGTAGTTTCGTTAACAATGAACCAGGATAAAAATATTGTGTTCATTGTTTTTATCTTAAGAGTTTTTAAAGTTACACTTATTCAACCCCCCCCCCCTTTCTAAGTGTTTTTCTATCCTTCAATTGGCATCAGAGCACCGGTTCTAGGTGCAAGCACTTAACCGTGTTAGAAAAAGATTCAGGGTGAGAAAAACACTAAGTCAATATGGTTGATATTGTTACATCCACTTCTACATCTACTTCAAATGATCAACACAAAAATGGAAATGGAAATGGATATTCTAGACCACCAGTATTTGATGGTGAAAATTTTGAATACTGGAAAGATAGATTGGAAAGTTACTTTCTTGGTCTAGATGGTGATTTATGGGACTTGCTTGTGGATGGTTACAAACATCCAGTAAATGCTAGTGGAGCAAAGATGTCAAGACAAGAAATGAGTGATGATCAAAAGAAACAATTTAAAAATCATCATAAGTCAAGGACTATTCTACTGAATGCTATTTCTCATTCTGAATATGAGAAGATATCAAACAGAGAAACCGCCCATGACATCTTTGAATCATTAAAGATGGCTCACGAAGGAAATGCCCAAGTCAAAGAGACAAAAGCTCTTGCATTAATCCAGAAGTATGAAGCCTTCAAGATGGAGGATGATGAAAACATTGAAACAATGTTCTCAAGATTTCAAACTCTAACTGCTGGTTTAAGAGTGCTTGACAAGGGATATACAAAGGCTGATCACGTCAAGAAGATCATCAGAAGCTTGCCCAGAAGATGGGGCCCAATGGTGACTGCATTCAAGATTGCAAAGAATCTGAATGAGGTATCTTTGGAGGAGCTGATCAGTGCTTTGAGGAGTCATGAAATAGAGCAGGATGCTAATGAACCTCAAAAGAAAGGAAAGTCTATTGCTTTAAAATCCTTGAATAAAAAATGCAGTAACGCTTTTCAGGCGGAGGAAGAAGATTTTGAAGATTCAGAATCAGAAGAAGAAGAAGAAGATGAAATGTCCATGATCTCCAGAAGGGTAAACCAACTCTGGAAGAGTAAACAAAGGAAGTTCAAGAACTTCAGAAGTTCTAAAAAGCCTGAAAGAGGAGAATCTTCTAGACTCAGAAGATCTAACAAAAAGAAGGTCACGTGCTTTGAGTGCAAGGAGCCACGACATTACAAGAGTGAGTGTCCAAAGCTTCAGAGGGAGAAACCAAGAAGAAGTTCCAGAAGAAGAAAGGTCTTATGGCAACTTGGGATGATTCAGATTCATCAGAATAAAAATCAGACTTTGAAGACGAGCAAGCCAACATAGCACAGATGGCTACTGTGGATGCTGAATCAGAATCTATATCAGAATCAGACTCTGACTCTGAAGAGGTATTTTCTGGATTATCTAGAGATGAGCTAGCTTCCAGTTTAGCTGAAATTTTTGAAATCAAAGCTAAGCTTAGTATCAAATACAAAAAGCTGAGAAAGCTCTTCGTATCTGAAATTAAGAAGCTTGAATTAGAAAATTCTGAACTCAAAGAAAAAGTTTTAAAAATATCCAAAGATGCTGAGTCATCTTCTAGTTCAGAAAAATCTATTCCAAGCTTGAACCATATTCTTAAAGAATATGACTTGAGTTTCAGGAAGTTCTTATCTAGAGGTATTGGTAAAAGTCAACTTGCCTCTATGATATATGCTATTAGTGGAAACAAGAGAGTTGGCATAGGCTATGAGGGCGATACCCCATACAAACTTGAACCTGTAGATGATATGAAAATCACATACAAGCCCTTGTATGATCAGTTCAAGTATGGCCACTCCCATGATATTCGGCTCACTTCACATGCTAAAAGCTTTCACATTACACACACAAAGAAGCATGTGACACAAAATAGAAAATATCATGTTTCTCAAACTAAGGAATATCACGTTGTACCTCCTGTTCATTATCATGCTAAACCCAAGTTCAATCAGAACTTGAGGAGAACTAACAAGAAAGGACCCAAGAAAATGTGGGTACCTAAGGGGAAGATAATTTCTGTTGTACATATCCTTGGCAGCAAAGAAGACAAAGCAAAACATGTCATAGTACCTGGACTCTGGGTGCTCGCAGCACATGACGGGAAAAAGGTCTATGTTCCAAGACCTGGTGCTTAAGTCCGCTGGTGAAGTCAAGTTTGGAGGAGATCATAAGGGCAAGATAATTGGCTCTAGAACCATAAGTATTGGTAACTCTCTTTCCATAACTAATGTACTTCTTGTAGATGGATTCGCTCATAACTTATTGTCCATAAGTCAATTAAGTGACAATGGTTATGACATAATCTTCAATCAAAAGTCTTGCAAAGCTGTAAGTCAGAAAGATGGCTCAATCCTATTTACAGGCAAGAGAAAGAACAACATTTACAAGATTGATCTTCAAGATCTTAAGAATCAGAAGGTAACTTGTCTTATGTCTGTTAGTGAAGAGCAATGGGTCTGGCACAGAAGATTAGACCATGCTAGTTTGAGAAAGATTTCTCAGATTAACAAACTAAATCTGGTCAGAGGACTCCCTAATCTGAAATATAAATCAGATGCTCTTTGCGAAGCATGTTAAAAAGGGAAGTTTTCCAAACCTGCATTCAAGTCTAAGAATGTTGTTTCTTCCTCTAGGCCGCTAGAACTTCTGCACATTGATCTGTTTGGACTAGTCAAAACAGCATCTATCCGAGGGAAGAAATATGGATTAGTCATCGTAGATGATTATAGCAGATGGACATGGGTAAAGTTCTTGAAACACAAGGATGAGTCTCATACAGTATTCTCTGACTTCTGCACTAAGATCCAATCTTAGAAAGAGTGTAAAATCATAAAGGTCAGAAGTGATCATGGTGGCGAATTTGAGAATAGATTTTTTGAGATTTATTTCAAAGAAAATGGTATTGCCCATGATTTCTCTTGCCCTAGAACTCCACAGCAAAAGGGAGTTGTAGAGCGAAAGAATAGGACTCTAAAAGAAATGGCCAGAACCATGATCAACGAGACCAATATGGCTAAGCATTTCTGGGCAGAAGCAATAAATACTGCATGTTATATTCAGAATAGAATCTCTATAAGACCTATTCTTAATAAGACTCCTTATGAATTGTGGAAGAACAGAAAACCCAACATTTCTTATTTTCATCCTTTTGGATGTATATGTTATATTCTGAACACTAAAGATCATCTGAGTAAGTTTGATTCTAAGGCACAAAAGTGTTTCCTTCTTGGATATTCTGAACGCTCAAAAGGCTACAGAGTATACAATACTGAAACATTGATTGTTGAAGAATCAATCAATATCAGATTTGATGATAAGCTTGGTCTTGAAAAGCCAAAGCAGTTTGAGAATTTTGCAGATATTGAAGTCTCTAACTCAGAAGCTGAAGAACCCAGAAGCGAAGTGTCAGAAGATCAAGTTGCTGCATCATTAGAAAATCTCAGAATTTCTGAAGATCCAACTATCAGAAGATCTTCTAGACTCACCTCTGCTCACTCAGAAGATGTTATCCTTGGGAAGAAAGAAGATCCTATCAGAACCAGATCATTCCTTAAGAACAATGCAGAATTTCAATTTGGTCTAGTATCTCTTATCGAGCCAACTTCTGTTGATCAAGCTCTGGAGGATGCTGACTGGATAATTTCCATGCAAGAAGAACTCAATCAGTTTACAAGGAATGACGTATGGTATCTTGTTCCTAGACCAAAAGGATTCAACATCATTGGAACCAAGTGGGTCTTCAGAAACAAGCTAAGCAAAAAAGGAGAAGTTGTAAGAAACAAATCCAGACTGGTTGCTCAGAGCTATAGTCAGCAAGAAGGCAAAGACTATACAGAAACCTTTGCACTAGTGGCCATGTTAGAATCTATTCGCTTGTTAATTTCTTTTGCCACTCAACATAACATCACTCTATATCAGATGGATGTTAAGAGTGCCTTCTTAAATGTTTATATAGATGAGGAAGTATATGTCCACCAACCTCTTGGTTTTGAAGACACTAAGTCTCCAGAACATGTTTTTAAACTAAAGAAGTCATTATACGGATTGAAGCAAGCTCCTAGAGCTTGGTATGAAAGATTAAGTTCTTTCCTTCTGGATAATGGTTTCACTAGAGGACAAGTGGATACTACTCTCTTTTGTAAAACCTTTAAAAAGAATATTTTAATTTTCCAAATATATGTTGATGACATTATCTTTAGAACCTCTAATGCTACACTTGGAAAGGAGTTTGCTAAGTCTATGCAGGCTGAGTTTGAAATGAGCATGATAGGAGAACTCAAGTACTTCCTTGGGATCCAGATCAATCAAACTTTTGATGGAACATATGTTCATCAAACCAAATATGTGAAAGAACTTCTGAAGAAGTTTAATCTTTCAGAAAGCAAAGAAGCAAAAACTCCTATGCATCCAACGTGTGTCCTAGGTAAGGATGAGGTAAGTAAGAAGGTAGATCAAAAGCTCTACAAAGGTATGATTGGATCTCTTCTATATCTTACTACTTCTAGACATGATATTTTATTCAGTGTTTGTCTGTGTGCAAGATTCCAATCAGATGCTAGAGAATCTCACTTAACAACTGTTAAGAGAATTTTGAGGTATCTGAAAGGTACTACTGATCGCGACTTTACCTGTCTATTAGTCGGGATAACTGCAAGTGCACAGTCGTGTCGTGTAGTTTTAAAAGATATCGAATCCACAGGGACTATAAATCGACCTACCGTTATCTAAAGTTACTATGTAAAGCTAAGGCTAATGATATTTGGGTTATTAATAAGGGGAAACTAAAATCTTAAATCTAGGAATATAATAATAAATGGATATCAGTATGTATTTCATCTAACTTAGGTGATCTGAAGTTCCATTGGCCAGATTTTAATTAAATCAAAGATCTTTACTAACTATGTTATTTAAAAGTCCTCCTCTCAAACTCTCGCTCTATTGATTCAGACTACGATCCTAACTCATAATGTACGCTCTCGCCATCCCATAAAATTTAGAAAAGCTTTTTGGAAACAACGTAATTAATAAAATTCTTGTTTTATGAAGTCGTTATCTACTTAAATCTCCTAATCTCAAACTCTCGCTCTGTTGACTTGGAACATGCTAATATCCCTAACATACGCTTTCGCCATCCCGCGCGGTTTTAAAAACACTTTTTGAAAATAAATAAGTTCTAATTAGTTTTAATACGCTTTCGCCATCCTTAAAACTAATGTCCTATGTCTACTATCCGGTTAAAGATCTCAAACTTTCGCTCTATTGATTTTAACCTTTGATCGTCTTAACCCCTCAAACTTTCGCTCTATTGGTTTTAAGACTTACTAATTAAATTAGACATACAAACCGAAAACAAGTGATATTTAATAAAACATAATTAAGCCAATTTATTTCGGACCCCACGGTTAACTTACTTTACATACCGATATCTTAATTAATTAGCCAGACATATTAATACGGTTAAACATGGATAAATAAATTCGGTTCATGATATTAGGCATATTAATTGGCATATAATATATCATGCAATAATAATAATAATTAAAGCGGTAAATGATAAACCTGAATAAAATAAATTGCAATGAATTGAATCTTGAAGTACTCGAACTTCCACCACAGGTTGGCTGGATCGTTCTTCGGAAATTAATGGGCAGGAATTTAAAACAAGGAATATAAAAAATAAATCCAACGTAAGGTTAGATCTACGAAAGGTTCACAACAATTTCCGGTGTAGAAATTGTTGCGAGAAAAGATGAACAAAACGAAAGCAATTGCTGGAAAAGTAAAATGCTGAAATGAAAATAATATTAAAAACAATGGCTGGGACAAAGCATGGTCCAACCCTTTTTCACTTCGTAGAAGCCTCTATTTATAATGAGAAATGTGGTAACTGCATCTTCACGTGTTCCTCTTTCTTCCCTGAGAATTTAGGAACGGTTTTGACTTGGAAAGAGTTGGAGACGTCCGCCTTGTGTGAGAAAGAAGTGGAGAAAATAGTGGAGAGGTGGATACGGGCGTCTCCATTTGTGACGTGGCCACTTGTGGGCTTTGGGCCTTTGGAGACGGGGGTCTCCAACTTTGGAGATGGGCATCTCAACTTTGGAGACGGGGGTCTCCAACTTTGGAGATGGGCATCTCAACTTTGGAGACGGGGGTCTCAGTTTGGAGACGGGGGTCTCCAACTTTGGAGATGGGCATCTCCCTCTATTTTCGTGGATTGGGCTTTGTTTCTTTAGGCATTTGGGTCTTCTTTGCACCCCCTTTTTGACTTCAGCACCTGTCTTTTATAAATATGAATGATTTTTGCTCCATTTCTTCTCCTTTTGACAAATAGTCCTCAAAACGAGCATAAAACCTGAAACAATGAAAATACCAGCATAATACCGTGATAAAGCAACATAATTAAAATAAAATAGGGAAATAATTCATGTAAATTAAGCCAAATATGTGATACATTTTCGTGTTATCAAATACCCCCACACTTAAACCGTTGCTTGTCCTCAAGCAATCAACCACACGGTAAAAGAAAATGATTAAGCATGGTTTTTGAAACAAAGGCACGAAACGACTCCTAGTCATACACGGTGCTAGGCAAATGTTACATCGATAGGTACTAGATATCAACATCAAGGATACCGTGACGACACAATGTTCAAAAACTCCCTCCTTATATAAACCAATTCAAATCATGCCATTATCACTCAACCTATATCTCTTGTTTTTCTTTTACTCTTTTCATTCAAGCGCAATCACATTAAGCCCGTTATCCGTACACGCACATAGTAGGGGAAATCGGTTAGTGACTATGATCCTTTTTCTTTAGCACGGGGTTCTGGTTTTTTAAATGGTGAAGCCCCATCTTTCCCAACTGCGGTTGCGGGGGATCAGACCATAGTCCACCCTACCAAGCCCAGTACCAGTGACCTCTAGGCCAACCAACAGTGGGTGTTAATTATTAAAATCTTATTGGCTTAACAACCGTTGGGCTAAATGACCGGGTGAGGGTCACCTAACTTAGAAGGTTATTTTTCAATTAAATCATTTAAAAACAGGATCATTCACTTATATTCATCGACTCCCTACGTAGTTTGTGCTTAAGATGATGCTGACTGCTAATATAAACTACTTAAGAGCTACTTTGAAAACTTGAGCCTAAGGTCTCGGCATAATGGGTACTCAAATTGACATCACATAATTAGGGGGTTTAGGGTGTCGGGACGGTATCGATGTTGTCGAAACATCTCCAAGTCTTTCTAACAATGCCTAAATTGTGACAACCTCTATACTTTCAGAGTGTGTATGCCATGCGTCAAAAGGAAAATAGTTTTGTTGGTGGAATAAAATTTTAAATTTTGGGGAAATTCGATAACAGCAGAAGATCACATAAAAAGACTTGACAACGTAACTAGAAAACAATAAAGCAACAAATGAAAGCGGTAAAGCTTCTCCCCCACACTTAAACCAAACATTGTCCTCAATGTTTCGATCCAAGGTGGAGAAGAAAAGACAAAACCTATATGGATGCTACCGGCGGGCTATCACGACCAAATCCGCTCCGCGTCCGGAGGAAATACCTTCTCCTATCATGCTCATCAATTGTGTCACCACCAGCAGCAACACTCATAGGAATGTGCGTGGAGACCCATTCATCTTTGAGATGATCGTCTATAGATTTTTCGCCTAGATATGGCCGAGACGTGACAAGCGATCCATATCTTTATTATCTGCAAGTTCAAACGATAAAAGGAAAACATTAAACTGAAAACTCGTGGGTTGCCTCCCACGCAGCGCTTTGTTTAACGTCGATAGCTCGACGGCTTAAGAGTGCAAGCACTCAAGGTGGTTCTCTCGAGAATGACTCCTCGGTTGAACTTTTAGCAAACCTCGTTTTCCATAGCCACTTATCAAGCCATCTCACATATCCCTCACCTTTTCTTTTCTTTCTTCTGTGGGGTGGTTCATTCTTTTGAAATCGTGGTGGCGGTTCTGGATCGATCCTAAGTATCAGCTTTTCAAGTTCGGGCTTAGTGATATTATCCACCACCTCAAAGGGTAACCTTACCCTCTTATCACTAACGATATCCTTAGTTTCATGGTCGTCTAAATTTCTCTTTTTATGCAAGACTTCAAATAAGGGTGCATAAGTGTGGATATTTTCCAATATCTTCACATACATTATGGATTTGGAGTCTACCTTAGCTTCCACAAAACTTTGCGGGAAAGAAATCGGTGGGGTATAGGGAAGAGGAATAACAATAGGTGTTTTCCTCTCTACCTCTTCTACAACCTCCCTTTCAGATGGTGTTGGTGGATTTTTCTCAATCTCCACTCTTTTCTCACTAGAAATCTTCTCAACCACATCATCACTCTCCTCAATCTCATAATCGCTCTCTTCAATCTCATTATAACTCTCCTCAGGAATTTCAATTTGTTCTTCACTTATGGTTGTTTCCATATACTCCTCAAGTAAGTGTCCTAGCGACTTTTGTTCAAGTTGGGAGATTTGAGTCTCTAATGCCATGTTGTGAGTCGCGAGGGACTCAACCATAGTGGTCAGTTGCCTAAGGGTTTCATTTTTTTGAAGATTTTGTTTGATAAACTCTTGGTTTTGGACGGTTTGTGTCTCTACAAAGTGCTCCATCATGGCTTCTAATCTAGAGTGAGTTAGCGTCTCGTCGGAATCCTCCATTGATGTTTCGAAGTTAAAATTATGGGATTCTTGAGGTTATTCAAAGGGAGTTAGCGTTGCGTTTTGTGTTTCCTCAAAGTACGTTGTCATCATAGATTCTAGCCTAAAGAGAGTTTGTGCTTCAATGAAATCCTCCATTAAGATTTCGAGGTTGGATTTAGGATAATCTTGCGACTCCTCAAAATGTTGGGCGTGGTGATCGTAGAGGAAATTATGTTGAGGATAGGTTTGGTTGGAATTATAAAATTCTTGTGGTCCCTCAAAATGTTGGGATTGGTGATTGTAGAGGGAATTCGGTTGAGGATAAGCTAGTGTCGAATTGTAATTCCCAATTAATGTTTCGAGGTTTGGATTATAGAATTCTTGTGGTTCCTCAAAATATTGATTGTGGTGATCGTAGAGGAAATTCGGTTGAGGATAAGTTTGGTTGGAGTTATAAAATTCTTGCGACTCCTCAGATTGTTGGGATTGGTAGTTGGAGAGGAAATTCGGGTGAGAATGAGTTTGTGACGCATTGAAATTTTCCCACAGTATTTCGAGGTCGGATTTATGGGATTCTTGGTATCCCTCGAAATACTGTTGTTGGGAGTTGTGGAAAAAGTTTGGGTGATACATAGTAGTAAATGAAAAGAAGAAAGAAAGAAAAAAAATGCCTTAGTCTCTACCGTGTAACAGAGAGTTACGATATCGACTTGAATAGTCCCCGGCAACGGCGCCAAAAACTTGATCGCGACTTTACGTGTTTATTAGTCGGGATAACTGCAAGTGCACAGTCGTGTCGTGTAGTTTTAAAAGATATCGAATCCACAGGGACTATAAATCGACCTACCGTTATCTAAAGTTACTATGTAAAGCTAAGGCTAATGATATTTGGGTTATTAATAAGGGGAAACTAAAATCTTAAATCTAGGAATATAATAATAAATGGATATCAGTATGTATTTCATCTAACTTAGGTGATCCGAAGTTCCATTGGCCAGATTTTAATTAAATCAAAGATCTTTACTAACTATGTTATTTAAAAGTCCTCCTCTCAAACTCTCGCTCTATTGATTCAGACTACGATCCTAACTCATAATGTACGCTCTCGCCATCCCATAAGATTTAGAAAAGCTTTTTGGAAACAACGTAATTAATAAAATGCTTGTTTTATGAAGTCGTTATCTACTTAAATCTCCTAATCTCAAACTCTCGCTCTGTTGACTCGGAACTTGCTAATATCCCTAACGTACGCTTTCGCCATCCCGCGCGGGTTTAAAAACACTTTTTGAAAATAAATAAGTTCTAATTAGTTTTAATACGCTTTCGCCATCCTTAAAACTAATGTCCTATGTCTACTATCCGGTTAAAGATCTCAAACTTTCGCTCTATTGATTTTAACCTTTGACCGTCTTAACCCCTCAAACTTTCGCTCTATTGGTTTTAAGACTTACTAATTAAATTAGACATACAAACCGAAAACATGTGATATTTAATAAAACATAATTAAGCCAATTTATTTCGGACCCCACGGTTAACTTATTTTACATACCGATATCTTAATTAATTAGCCAGACATATTAATACGGTTAAACATGAATAAATAAATTCGGTTCATGATATTAGGCATATTAATTGGCATATAATATATCATGCAATAATAATAATAATTAAAGCGGTAAATGATAAACCTGAATAAAATAAATTGCAATGAATTGAATCTTGAAGTACTCGAACTTCCACCACTGGTTGGCTGGATCGTTCTTCGGAAATTAATGGGCAGGAATTTAAAAACAAGGAATATAAAAAATAAATCCAGCGTAAGGTTAGATCTACGAAAGGTTCACAACAATTTCCGGTGTAGAAATTGTTGCGAGAAAAGATGAACAAAACGAAAGCAATTGCTGGAAAAGTAAAATGCTGAAATGAAAATAATATTAAAAACAATGGCTGGGACAAAGCATGGTCCAACCCTTTTTCACTTCGTAGAAGCCTCTATTTATAATGAGAAATGTGGTAACTGCTTCTTCACGTGTTCCTCTTTCTTCCCTGAGAATTTAGGAACGGTTTTGACTTGGAAAGAGTTGGAGACGTGCGCCTTGTGTGAGAAAGAAGTGGAGAAAATAGTGGAGAGGTGGAGACGGGCGTCTCCATTTGTGACGTGGCCACTTGTGGGCTTTGGGCCTTTGGAGACGGGGGTCTCCAACTTTGGAGATGGGCATCTCAACTTTGGAGACGGGGGTCTCAGTTTGGAGACGGGGGTCTCCAACTTTGGAGATGGGCATCTCAACTTTGGAGACGGGGGTCTCAGTTTGGAGACGGGGGTCTCCATTTGGAGACGGGGGTCTCCAACTTTGGAGATGGGCATCTCCCTCTATTTTCGTGGATTGGGCTTTGTTTCTTTAGGCATTTAGGTCTTCTTTGCACCCCCTTTTTTACTTCAGCACCTCTCTTTTATAAATATGAATGATTTTTGCTCCATTTCTTCTCCTTTTGACAAATAGTCCTCAAAACGAGCATAAAACCTGAAACAATGAAAATACCAGCATAATACCGTGATAAAGCAACATAATTAAAATAAAATAGGGAAATAATTCATGTAAATTAATTCAAATATGTGATACATTTTCGTGTTATCAACTACTAATGTTGGTTTAGTCTACAGAAGATCTGAAGAACACAACTTAGTAGGATTCTGTGATGCTGATTACGCTGGAGATAGAATTGAAAGGAAAAGTACTTCTGGAAGTTGTCAATTTCTTGGAAGTCACCTGATCTCCTGGTACAGCAAGAAGCAAGCTACCATTGCCCTCTCTACAACAGAAACAGAATATGTTGCTGTTGCTGGATGTAGTACACAGATGCTCTGGATGAAGAGTCAGCTAGAAGATTATCAGATATATGAGAGTAACATTCCTATCTTCTGTGATAATACTTCTGCTATATGTTTATCTAAGAATCCAATCTTACATTCCAAAGCTAAACATATTGAGATTAAACATCATTTCATTAGGGACTATGTTCAGAAGGGTGTTCTATCTTTAAACTTTGTTGATACAGACCATCAATGGGCTGATATCTTTACAAAACCCCTTGCTGAAGATAGGTTTAAGTTCATTCTGAAGAATCTCAGTATGGATTTATGCCCAGAATGAAAGGATGAGAAGTTATGATATATGGATTAGATTTGAAATGATCAGTTTTACTTTCTTATAAGAAGTTCTGATTGTTGATCAGTTAGATATTCTGATTCTGTTATTACTAACGTTTCATATGTCTAAGTCAATTCATAATCTCTTTTAAAGCAAAATAGCTATCACCAGCTTTTCCAGAAGATGAACACGTGTTCACTCTAAAGGGACAAGCATGCGTGCAGCTGATGAGACGCCGCCCTAGGTAACTGTGCAAATCATTTCAAATATCACGTTTTTCCCTAACGTCACTCATCATTAAATGTTATCTGATTCAATCTTTGTAATCTTGTTCATTCAGAAACATATTGCATTTCATTTCAAATCCGTGCCTATATAAACTCATCTCCATAACATTTCATCTCTTTACTTTCTCTCTTTTTGTTCGTTGTCTCTTTTTGTTCATCTCTCTCTCATTTTGTATAAACCCTAGTTACTAAACCTGAATCTCAGTGTGAATCCATGGCTTCATCTTCGAATGTTCAACGCAAGGTATCATCGCAACATCAAGTTCAACAAAAGCGATATGCATTTACTCCTTTGAAGTCTTGTTCGATTCCTTTTAATGAACTGGAGGTTCTCTGCGAAACAATGGTGGATTTTGAAAATCTTATGGCACATGATTTCAAAACCAAAACTGCTATGCTGATACAAGAATGGTCAAACTACTTTGAAAGGTTGACTGGACCAATTTATCCTATATTGGTTAAGGATTTCTGGACACATGCAACAGCTACTTCAACTGCCATCATCTCCTTCGTGCTAGGGAATGAAGTTGTTATGACTGAGAAACTGATAAGGAAGCTGTATGGTCTTGATGGTTTGTGTCATACCCCAAAATTTGCCCTCCCTATTTCATCTTCAATAATTCAAGAGTCACGGCTTTATGCAAAGCAACATTCTCCTAATCGAGGGCCTCCAAAACTAGGGTTTGCATGTTATCAAAGGAATTAGAATTTCTAAGGCCTCAAATGGATCTCAAGGTATCTCATATGTCTCAAGGAATATCCATATCAAAAGTCATGCTTCTATTCCAAGGATTTCTCACTCAATGGCTCAGATGATCAATAATCAATTGTGTTGACCTAAAAGTCAACTATAATCAAAATACAGTCAAACTTCGAGATTTTTTTGTCAACATCAATTATGTGAGGTTATATCCATAATTTGATCAAAGGTTGATCATGATTCATCAATAAAAACTCAGAAATGAACAAATTTCTAAAGTTCAAATTAGGGTTCTTATAGGAAAAGTCAACTCAACTTTGACTGGGCATAACTCTCTCATAATTTATCAGAAATTTCTCACTCGAAGCCTATTTGGAAGGAAATTGGATTCTCTACAACTTTGTCTGTTACAAGCCAAGGCCAGAAATGCTTCATTTGGGAGATATGATACAAAAGATTACAGGTCCTTTTCAAACATCAATCAAAAGCAGTTTTTTGTCAAAGGCCATATCATCAAGATAAAATCTCCAAATGAAAAATATGTTCCAAAGTGGCTTATAGAGGACATATTAAGGTTTCCAAAAAGTCCTAGAACTCTCCCATACCTTAAAAATTGAGGGAGATATGCCTTTTCAAAGTTGGGCGATTATGAAGGAAATATATGAAACAAAAGTGGTTCGAAATTATTATTTTTGCAAATGGACCTATCTTGTTATGACCCAAACTTGATTATATGGTTACTAAGAAGCCCTAAACTCAGTACCACGACCATATGATTTTTATTATAATTTTAGTGGATTTGTATTCATTTAAAACATAATTTAAATCAAAATAAACGAAAGAAATATGCAATATTTGATTTGGTTTTGATTTGCAAGCAAATCCAATCATCCAAAGACAATATTATTGACTTAAATTCGTGGCAAAAATATTGGAGAGGAAAAAGGCCATTTTTGAATCAATTTGGAAAGATTTTATAACTAATTCTCAATCAAATTCTCCACCATCAAAGAACAAGATTATATTGGATTTCTTGCAAGTTGGTTACCCTAATCCAATCCCATATATATAGTGAGAAATTGCAGACACCGAGGGAGGTTTTTTTTGGCCTCCAAGAGCAATGGCCGGATTCTAAAAAATACAAAAAAAGTGAATTTTGATTTCGATGTTGCAGGGTGATTCAATCGGTTTTAGTGATTCTAACATGATCCTGGAAGTATTCTGGAGCGAATGACATTACCACCTCCGATGGCCGCGTGCAGAATCACGCTCCTGGTGCTACAGTTTGTTGAAATTTAGTTTGCTTCGATTCAATTATTCATGTGTGGTTAATATAATTTGGTTGCATATATGTGTTATTGATGATGTTATGAAGCTTTTAGCGTAGGTTAATTGAAGTTTGCTTACAGAATTGAGAATCCACCATTGTTAGGGTTTAGAAGCTTGAATTTGGGAATTTTCCATAGAGGAAGAATTAACCTGAACCGTGGCCGCCAACGAATTCAGAAGGTAATTTTCAATTGATCCATGTCCTTGTAATTTATTTATTGTGCTTGCTTGGGTTCGAATTCGCAGGTGGCCATGGTTCCGTTCGCAAATGTTTGTAACAAAGAAGAAAGCACAGCAGGCGCGAGTCTGCTTTCTTTTGAATTTTGGCTCGCGTTTTTCTCATATATGAAAGCTTGGCGTCTCAGTTTTGACAGCGAATGGACACAGCACAGTTGGTTGTACACTAAGACTTGCGTCCAAGGGGTTGCGTGTTCGATTCTTAGCAACCTCACTTATTTTTATCAATTTTCTGGCAAGAGTAAGCAGGCAGATCCAACGCCTCTCAAGCACGAGTGCCCACCATACATCTTCGTTGTCAACCATCGGATCTTCAGCAAACAAGATCTTACGCATCAAAATTGAAGGTCCATCATGGAGCCTCAGGGTACACCCACATACAATCAGGCCCCAGGTTTTTGTTTTATTTGTTTTTTGTATTGTTTTTATTTTGTTTTCTTATTAGAATAAATGTTTGATTAATTAATTTATTTGTTTTAATTAGAATATAAATTAGGATTTATAATATAGTTAGGATTAGGACTATAATTATTCCCGACTATTCTCCCGATTATTTTCCTCGATTTTTTGAGTTAATTTATTTAATTATTTTTAATTATAAGAAATCACAAAAAACCCTAGAAGGTTATTAACGCATTAGGGTTTGCCCAATCCCACTGGCCATTTGGCCAAAGTGTGAGGATTTAATTTATTATTCGTTCCGACTAAATCTATTAGTCGCAATGATTAATAATCGATTAATTTAATTAATCAAATCCGATAATAAAATACATTATATTATGCTAAATGGTTCTAACCAAATCTATTGGTTACGATGATTAGCATTTCCCCTTTTAAAATTCGTTATTATTTTTAATCAAAGCTATTGATTATGAGGGATAACGATACAATTAAATAATCAAAAACACGCACATTTGCTATTCGTGATAATCGAATCTATCGATTATAGTGGTTAGCAATCCTCCCTTCAATCCGTTAACCATGGTGATCAAACTTATGGATCATCGCAACTAACGGTAACAAATTAAAACCAGGGTCGTACGCCAAACACTTAAAACACTAAAAAATTCATTTATTCGATACTGCGATTTTCAAATCTACGATAAGGTAATTCAAAATACCTTCAAACTTCGCATTTCAAAAACTACGATAGGCCATTCAAAAAGCCTTCAAACCATACCAAATCAAATTCAAAGGCGTACAACCCTGTGCCCGAACTACGTTGACTCTGATCCTCCATAAGGAGGTATGTAGGCACTTGGAAACAAGGCAAGTCCCCCTCCTCCAAACTCTAATCATGTTCAAATAATTAGCCTTTTAACCCTATTAACTTTCTGTCACTTTTCTTTATGTTTAACCATAAACCTTTATTTTACAATGCAGCCCTAGGAAAGGGTTAAGGGTGCCTAACACCTTCCCTTAACTTGATTATAATAATCTTACCCTGAATCTTTATACTGCGTAGGGTTTCCTATTCACCCTTCAGAATAGGTGGCGACTCTAAAAAGTTAATTTTAGGGCAAGTTGCTACAGTTTGGATGGAATCACAGGTGCTCTTCATGGAAGAACTGATTGGGAGAAAGTTGATAGAGAGTTATTTACTTCTGATATCGCCTCTACTTTCACTACTGCCTTGAAGCCTTCCTACAGAGTATGGGCTGAGACCATTCTGGGATCTCTCTATCACAGAAAATCATCAAGCGCTGCTACCTATGTCAATCAGGATCAGAAGTATATATTATTCTGCATTGAAAAAAGCATGAGAGTTAATCTACCACACATTCTTTTTCAACATCTGAAGACTAATATTGAAGAATCAAGAGATGAAGAACGTTAGAAGAATCCCAAACTCAAGAAGAATACTATTCCTCTTGGAAGGATGATTTCAGATATTCTGATTGAGAGTGGCTTGATAGATGTTCTGAGAACAGTTGGCCCATCTAAAAACTTGACTGCAATCCAAGGGGTTATTCTGAATGCTCAGACTCTAAAAAGGATGCAGCTGATTGAAGAAGTGACCACTCCTTCAACAATGTTTCCAGATATTCTGACTAGAAGAACTCCTGTTGTGGGTTTTTTTCACATGTTCAAAGAGGAGCTAGACAAATCTGTTAAACGCTATCTGAAGTCATGCGTTAAAGCTCAAACTTCTGTTGATCCTGCATGGATTCGAGGAAGAACTCTTCCATCTCTGGATGAGTTAAGAAAGAAGGAACAAAAGAAGAAATAAAAGAAACTGAAAAGAAAGGCCACAGAAGAAGGCCCTGATTCTAAGCAAGCAAAGAAGCAGAAGAAACCCAGAGAGTCTCTCAAACCTAAAAGAACTGATGAACAACTTGAGAAGCTCATTCATAAAATTTACCATTCTTCTGACCGTCCCCCTCAAAAAAAGCCTCCTCCTTCTGTCACTCCATCTTCTTCCATAACCACAAACTAAAACCAACCACTTCTTTCTACACCTGTTCTAAACCCTCAACCACAAAATGCTATCTCTCCCCATCTTCCTTCTGAAAATATTCTCTCAACCACCTCCACCACAGTTTCTTCATCTTCTACCACCCCTACTTTGTTCTCAAGAGAATCAAAAACCTATAGTCTTATTTACCCTGACTATTGTTTCACTTTCAATCCTCCTGAACCCTCTATTAATGCTTGCTATGATCCCATCAGGAGCTGGAAATCATCCAGAAGAGATGCTTTGCTGAAAGTACTGGATCTTTTGGTTACTTTTTGGAGTTAGATGATGGTAAGTACTATCATCCCATCAGGAGCTGGAAATCTCTTGAAGAGAAGGAATTTGTTGATGAGCTTGAAGAAGTTCATCCTTTGGATATGGTTGTGTGGAAGCCTCAACTCCACGTTCTGACTGGAGATTTTAAGTTCTTATTCAACTGGTTAAGGGAGAATCCCTCTGCTAAGGCCCCAAATATGGTATATCCAGAAGTTGAATACCCATCAGAACCTGCTGCTCCTACACCTCCAAAGAATTTGGCTGAAATTCTTCTGGCTCTAGAGAATTCAGATTCTGAAATCCCTTCTCCTGTGTTTGCTGAAGATGCTTCCAAGGCAGAAGCTGATGCTGAGAAACAAGCTATAGAGAATCATCCTGATATGCAATCTCCTCTTAAGGAAAATCAAGCTGATGTTCTCATGGTCGATGCTGCTGCTGAGACTCCTCTTCTGGACAATAGCTTTGATTCTTCTTCTGTTGGACCTTCCGTTCTGATGAACACCATGAAGGCTCTTCAACTGAATCAAGCTGATCTTGCTTCTCGTCTGGACAAGCATGAGGAAACTCACAATGAGTTCAGATCTTTTATGAAGACGCAGACAGAAAGCACTGCTGAGATTCAAAACCTTCTGGCCAAGATAGCTTCTAAGCTAGGCTAGTCGTAGTGTGTCTTAGTCTTAGATGTCTTCTTGTTTCTTGCATCTATTTCTTGCATCTGCTTCTATTACTCTTGTATACTTCTGATATATTTTGTTAATCAATGAAATATTATCTTCTTCACTTTATGTTGTTTTATCATTTGGATCTTTTTAATGCTTTTGATGTTATGACAAAAAGGGGGAGAAACATGATAATTGATTTGGTTTATTATATCAGTTATTGGGATTAAGTCTCAACATTCCTAACATCATTTGCAAGTTCTATGTCTTTGAGAATTTGTTGCTGGATTGAAGATATTCTAAAAAAGCTCAACATGATAAGCAAATACATGAGGAAAGGCAATTCTATAAAGAAGCATGTTCTTGGAAAATTGAAGCAAGCTTAGTGCTGTGAAGCTTCAAGATCAGAAGCAAGAAGAAGAATGTTCTGATAGTCATTCGTAGAATGCTCTGATGTTCTCGGTTGAGAATATGCTCTGATTTATTTTCTTCATCTTATATGCTCAGATATATGCTATTCATTAAGAATGCTCTGATACATGATAGTTATCAAGAATGCTCTGATACATTCACATTATGCTCTGATACATTCATGTTCTGATATTTTTTTCTAGTATGTTCTGAAACATTTCAGGATGTAAAGATGCTCTGATGATGCTCTGATACATTCATGAGTGTTCTGATTCAATCAAGCATGCTATGACAACTAAGAAGAAATTCAAAGCTCTGAAGCTGTCCTATGGAAGCAAGAAGCAGAAGCTCTGATTATTCTGAAGTTCTAGGCGAAGTGAAAGTCTCTGCTGAAATGAAAAATACTCAAGGAAGTCTTTTATTTATAAATTCTTCTAGTATTTATTTCAGGGGGAGATTGTTAATCTCAGGGGGAGACATATTCACACACTCTGATTATATGCTTATGCTATATCTGTGTAATTGTCTTTTGTCATCTGATATTCTGATTGCAAATTCATATCAACTATATATGTTTTTGTCATCATCAAAAAGGGGGAGATTGTTAGAGCAAGATTTGTTCTGATCAATATTCTTGTTTTGATGATAACAATGTATATGAATTTTGTATAAGACAATGTGGTACTCTAATCTTATGCATTTTCCATTTCAGGAAGTATATAAGGAGTATGCACAATTCAGCACTAAGAAGCACTGACTCAGAAGATTCTGGATTGCAACATCAGAACATGCTCTCGCAAGACATCAGAAGATGGTCAAGCAGAATCAAAACATGGTCTATGAAGCATCAGAAGAACTTGGGATCAGAAGCAGAAGCACTGAAGTTCTTATGGTATCACACTAAAGCACTTTAAAGTCAGAAGACAAGAAGATGCTCTACACCAAGCTGTAACTCTAATTCTGATTATTCAAACATTGTATTCACAAAATCTGAGATCAGAAGTTAGTACTAGATGACAGGCTATGAAGTCTAATCTCTGACTGACAAAAGGAACGTTAGAAGCTACAAAAGGCAAAGTCAATAAAATCAGAGAAAAGCATGGCTCGAGGTAGTTGACAAAACAGTGAAAACATTAAATACAAAGCTGTCCAGTCACGCAATGAATTAAATGCATTCTAACAGTCATCTTCTCAAATGCCTATATATAGTGAAGTTCTGATCAGAAGCAGTAACAAATTCTTGGCAAACTTACTGAAACGCTGTTAAAATCAAAACACATGAACTTCATCTTCAACCTCACAATCTTTGTAATATTTAGTGAGTGTTAAGCTAAGAACTTAAGAGAAATATCACAATTGTGATTATAGCTTTTTAAGAAGCAAATTCATACTCTTGTAAACATTTATTTTACATTGATTTGTAAAAGGTTCCTAGAGTGATCAGTGAGATCAGTAGACTCTAGAAGACTTAGAAGTTTCTAAGTGTTGACTTCCTAGAGTGATCAAGGTGTGATCAGTATACTCTAGAAGACTTAGAGTGTTTCTAAGTGGATAACCATTGTAATCAAGATTGATTAGTGGATTAAATCCTTAGTTGAGGTAAATCACTCTAAGGGGGTGGACTGGAGTAGTTTCGTTAACAACGAACCAGGATAAAAATATTGTGTTCATTGTTTTTATCTTAAGAGTTTTTAAAGTTACACTTATTTAAACCCCCCCCCTTTCTAAGTGTTTTTCTATCCTTCAAATATTATCAATCAAAGAAAGTATCCACTGCCCATGCTCAATAGAGTCTTTGGAGAGCCTGCCCCTTGATCGTCAATCAATAAAGGCATTAAACAGCATGTGCTCAAGGGAGTCTTCAAGTAACTTACCCCTTAATATTATGTCTCTGAAATGATTAGCTTTTTACTCCACGGAGTTCTCAAGTCTCTTTACTTTGACATGACCAAGATCTTCACTGATTCTCATCATGGAGACTTCCTTGATGTTAAGAAAATGTTTTGCACGAAGAAAATGTTTATTCTAAGAATGACAGTTCTAATGCAAAGCCTATGTTAGTCTTGAAGTTTAAATAAACTTTTTGTTTAAATAAACTTCTTGTGAATGAATCACTAGTCGGGATACAACCTCGATTTTTGCATATGGAAGATAAAACGAGCATATGACACCAACACAGATATTTGTCACGCTTCTTTGGGAGTCAGTTAAAGGCTATCTCATTGGAGTGTGTTTTCGAAATAAACCCTGCTTGAATTAGGACTTTTAAGGGTTGTAACATGGCCGGGTTCATGATTTTCATAAACAAAGGATTTTTAGGCTCAAAGTTTTATTTGTACCCACCCCTTCTCCATGGTGTTCGCCAGTTCTATGTTCAGTTAACTTGATGCAAGCACTCATCTTTCAAGAGGATTTTGAAATGATTGAGGGATCAATGAAGTTTTTAGACATGGCAGTCACCTAGCTTTTGTTCTTTGAATTTGTAGTCACACAACTTTGCTCTTGCTCGGCAATTTCATTATCATTTTCTATTTATATTTCTTCTATTTATATTTTTTTGTTTTTTTTGAACAAGTCGTGTGATCTTGCGCTGTCTTCAATTCATTGCAAGGTATTGTGACTGCTTGAGTCCTTGGTGTATTAGGGATAACCATTATGGTATCATCCTCTTTTGATGCATGTTGCTAATAGGTCAAGGTTGATCATTGCGGTTTTGACTTTCCTCAACCTTTTGAAGGATAACCATTGTTGTATCCTTAGATGCACACCCTTGATGAATTTTGAACGTTCTGTCATATTAACTGAACACTACCCTGCCCCTGGGTTAAAAATAAGGATTTTTTTCTAAATAGAAAAGAAACTCCTACTTCATGGTTCAAAGGGGTTATTAAAGGTTTCACTCCCTTATATCTCTAGTGTTTGGGGATTTTAAACAATACATGTACATCTTCATTAGGGTTTTATTCAAAGCATACAACCAAATATTTTGCGTTTTTAATATGTCATTATCCTTCCTCCGCTCTTTGCCTAAGCAAGAAATTAGTAAAGTTGGTATCGTAATGCCAGAAATATAATATAGAGTGAAAATTAATGGATTACTTCAAGACAAACACATTCTTTTATTGTGATTTCCATTAAAGAATTAACAAGTTTTTACATTCTAGCAAATGCCTAAACAAAAATAGAAACATCACAGATGAGAATATAGTAAAGAACTGAATGAATGCCATTGTTGAGGAGACTTGACGCCGTCTAGACTTATTGCTTCGGGATACATTCTATAGTTTTGATACCCTCTTAAGACTTCAATTTAAGCATAAACCTCTTGGAGTGAATGTGATTGCTATGGAATCAATGAGGTCTTGAACTTTTGATAAAATGAGAGAGCAACTCACATCTGGCATGGTGTCCCCGCATGGTAATCACATCTGGCATTAGCATCAAATCCCAAAGGATATGGGAAATGGACAGGATCCAGTTGCTTGAGCTCCACCAAAGAACATTTGAGCAAATAAGAGAGAAACTCACTATAAGACATAGGAACCTGGTTGTAACATGGTGGGATAACTGACTTTTTAAAATGTGCGGATAGAAAGAGTCGCCATTGACTTTTATTTTATCCAATTTAGGAAAGTCAAAAAGAACAGGAAAGACCTTTTGAAAGATTTTGAGTTTCGGGGTAGGTTATACAAAGGGAAGGTGTAAGCACTCTTTGTATCCATGGTTATCCACGGGATCTTAATTGCTTAGCTCACGTTTGATTTGTTTGAAATGTTTGAAAAAGTGTCGTGTGTATTTAGAAAAACATTTTGAAAAAAGGACTTTAACTTTGTAAATAAAGTGTAGCCTTTGAAATTATTTTGAAAAGGGCGAGGTGTGAAAAGCATTTTATTTGAGCAAGAAATTAAGAGTAACATACCCTAAGTGTGGGTCTTTCTTGTTCTTTTGCTTTCATTTAAGGGAAAGAGACTATCCACACCATTAGCTAGTAGGAAGTCCTTTCGTTGGATGTAAGGTACATCGAAGGGTCATCAAATAGTCATAGGGGCTATCCATACCATAAAGAGGGTAGGAAGTCCTATGCATTGGATGTGAATAGTCATAAAGGCAACAAGTAAGGATAGCTTAGCATTTGAAGAGACTATCATCATTTAATCGAGGGACAAGATCATTTATATCGTAGGCAACATCGAATGGACTGTGATCTTTAAATTGGAGGGACTATGATGATTTAAATCGGAGGGACATTTGCTAAGGCATCCCTTTGCTCGAGGGACTTGACTATTATTTGTCAAAATGCAACATAAGAGAGGATTATCCTAAAGGTGAGTGTGTGAAACAAAGTGATTGATTTATTTAATCCTGAAAATTAGGGTTATTCTGGTTTGATTTTATCTTGCCATACAATCCTATTATCATCTAACAGTTATATAGTGTAGAAAATAAAAGCAGGAAAATAAAGTCCGAAGCTATTACAAGGCTTCGGGGACGGGGATTACATAACCAAAATGGGGGAAGTGCGGAAAAGTAAATCCTAAAACTATTACACGGCTTTGGGGCAGTTACATAAAAAAAATATGTGGAAAATAAAAGCCTAATTAACTATTACAACCCTTAGCAGTTACATAATATGGAAAAACTACGGAGAAATAAAATACGGAAATTAAAATCCTAATTAGTATTACAACCTCGAAACAATTACATAATAATAATTAAACAACGATAAAATCGGAAAATCGAGAAGTGGAGATGAGAAAAAGAGAATTTAAAATCAAGATTAAAATAAGACCAAGGTTTAAAAACTATTTTTAACCTAATTATTAATTAATTATTAAATTAATCCTAAATTAATCAATTAAAAATCAACCATTAATTATTATCTAATTATTTAATCTAAAAAAAACTTAATTTTAATTAATTATTTAATCTAAAAGAAAACTTAATTTTATTAATTAAAACAAATCTTAATTTTATTAAATAAAACAAATTTATTATTTTTATAAAAAAAAGTTAAGTATATAAAAAAAGAATTAATTAAAAAAAAATAGTTTTAGTTAATAAGAAAATAAAAAAAAAGAAATAGTTATAATTAAAATAAAAATTAAAAAAATTGAAAAAAAACCTTAGCGAGAAATCCAGTGTGGCGAGAATGGAGGGTCTATCGTGAATCCGAGCATCAAGGAACGCTGGATCTGCAACTGGCATGATCTGATGGATGGATGATGAAGGTGCACACGTACGCATATGGGCAAGGAGCGCCAGATCTCTCAGAACGCACCATCCTCGTTTGAAATTGCCCAATGGCGTGACGCCACGTACTCATCTTCTCCACCCAGCCGTCGTTTTTGACTTGGGTTTTACCTACGGACATTCGTCTCCGTCGCCATAGATCCTGCAAGCACCAAAATCTCATACATGCACCAAAAATTAATTCTAAAGCCATGGATGAACTCTTCTCATCCTCCTGAGTCCAATGGTGGTCCTCTTTTGGACCAATTTCTCCTGTAAACAAAATCCCTAAAACAGAGCTCTAAAACCTAACAATGACATCTCCTCATATCAGTGATTAAACATGAATTAAACTACCCAGAATCGTTCATAGCATCATGGTAAACATAAATATGCAATTAAATCATGTGTATGATGCATAAATCATTGAATTCGACTTCAAGTTAAAATGTGCAAACCGTGAGTGTATGACGAACAATTCTAAATGCTTTGAATGATGGTAACGATTGGGATAGCTTCAGGAAGACTCCAAGAACGTGTTAGGATCCACAAAAATCCTTGAATTGGCCCCCTACTTTGTTTTCGATCTCTCACTTTTCTTGAAATTTCAAGAGCTCCACTATAGTTCTTGGATGCCAAATTTTGTTTCCTTAGCATCTGAAATGGTTATACTTATATAATGGAACAATTTAGGTCACCAAAAACTGAATGAATCTTATTGAATCAAAGATTTGCATTTAATGGAAATTTGATTTGTAAATATTTCTAAATTGATCCAATTTCAATCTCTTCTCACCAATCTTATTTTGCACGAATTTGGATGAAAAATATGGCATTGAAGTGATTGAATTTGATTGGAAATCAAAGCCAAATCAAATCTCTTTCATACTTCCTTGATTATTTGATTTAAATCATATTTTTAATGAACAAAAATTCAATAAAAATCAAATAATTGTCAAAAATTCGTTGACTTGGACTTGGAGCTTCTTGATGACTTGAGGAACAAGTTTGAATCATAAAAGATTGGACCCATTTGCAAGAAAATCAATTTTGGTCCTTATTTGCTTCATGTACTCCTTCAAAAAAATTTCAACTTCAACAATGCATAACTCCTTCAATATTTATCCTATGAAGGTGTTCTAGGACTTTTTGGAAATCCCAAGACGTCCTCTACAAGCAACTTTGGAACCTTTATTGCATTTGGAGATTTTATCTTGATTATATTGGCTTTGACAAAAAACAGCTTTTGGTGGACTTCTAAAGAGACCTGTAATGTTTTAGCTCATATCTCCCAAATGAAGCATTTATTGAGCTTGTGCCCAACATCAAAGATGTAGAGGATGAAATTTCCTTTAGAATAGGCTTTGGGTTGGACAATTTTTGATAAACCATCTGAGAGTTATGGCTGGTCAAAGTTCAGTCGACTTTTAGTTCAAAAACCCTAATTTGGAAACTTTGAGTTTTGATGATCTTGGAGCTTTCTTTGATGAATCATGATCAAACCTTGATCAAATGATGAATATAACCTCAAAATGTTGATGTTGACCAAAAATCATAAGTTTTGACTGTAAGTTGACCATAGTTGACTTTTAGGTCAAACTAGTCGACTATTGATCATCTGAGCAATTGACTGGGTAATATTGTGATTTAAGGCTTGAAACTTGGTGTGAGGATACTTTGAATCATAAGAGATGCCCTGAAGTCCACTGGAGGCCTTAGAACCTTATTTTACCTCGAGAGAAGCAAAACCTTAGTTATGGGCTTGTTATTTAGGAGAGAGAGTAGACATGCTTACTTCTTGCACCACTTTGAACAATTAGAAACCCTAGTGCTTGAGCCAAATTATTTTGAAATATGGTGGGAAAATTTTGGGGTATGAAACTCGTCATACACTCTTTTTGGCCTCCTTGATCTCTGTCTTGAGTACCTACTTGGTTCAGGCTTCTTACCCTTCTAATTTGGCTGAGAAAACGAAAAAGATTGATAGTACGGAGAATTTGGGATATAAGACTCTGAGGAAGGCCTATGCTCTGAGGTGGATCCGTGATATAAAATAGAATCAAATTTCTCTCTTGCTGCATCTGAAATCAAATTGCCTTGTACATTCAATCCATTAGGGGTGAACATGATCACTTTTGAATCAACGAAATCTTGGATTTTATACTTCAACGCCTCACAATTCTTAATATTGTGACCAGGTGCCCTAGAATGGAATAGTCAAATTACGAAGCTTAACCAACTGAAGTTCCAGCAAGCAATGAAGTAACTGAGCATAAAGCATTGGAATTGGATCAAACTGCTTCTCAGGCTCTTTTGGCCTTTGTCCATACATCTCACCCCTCGGATTCATTCGGGGAACATGAATTGGATGAAGAGGAGATGTTGGAAACTGAGGTTGTGGAGGAAATCCATGAGGCATTCCATGAATGGAAAGAGATCCCAAAGAATGGGAAAGATTCACAACTTCTGTTGTAACAACATGAATAATATTAACTTGCTTTCTTAATATCGCCTTCAAAATTTCCATGACTAGGCTCATCTGAGTGTTCAACTGACTAACTTCCTCTCTTATTACATTCTGACCATGGACCAAGGCTTGTATATCCACCATAAACTGAGCCATATGGGTCCTCTTGTCATCCTTCATCTCGATCAATTCCTCACGAAGTTGTTCCATATTTGATCTCTCAGCATGTAGCGGTGAGAATTCAATTTCGTTGTTGATGATGAAATTTGAGTAGAAAAGGCCCCCATAAGCTTCTGAGAGAAATATGAAATGCATGATAGTATGAATGCATGTTTCATTTTTGGGGAAACATAAAGTCCTTTCACCAACTTTTTGTTTCCCTTTTTTTTAAATCAAAGCTTTGTTTTGGTATAAAGTACATTTTTTTGGAAACAGAATTTAGGGTCCCCCACAAATGAAGTGGATGAAGCATTAATATTATGTATGCATAGTGGTGAGAATGAATGTCTCTCGCGATTCTGGATATCTGAATTGTATTGATCTTTTCTAAACGTAACAGGTTTAAAATTTTGGCTTCAGGATGCAATATAAAAAACCGGGTATGATGAAGGCTAAGTATCCTGTCCCTCCCCTCTCACTGGTATGGATTCTAGAAACAAACGGGTGGTCCCTAATAGTCACTAGAGTTTACAGTTCCCATTGGAGACAATGTGTTTGAGGCATAAACATGTCAGACACAATGTTCCATGAAAGAACCTTGTCCGACTGTGGTACCCTATGTCAATCTCAATTGCATCAAACGATGCAGGAGTCGACATAGACATCCACTCTAAACATAAGTATCACTGACCTGGGTAGTGGGCCTTTTACCTCAGAACATCCATAATGTGAGAGTAAAGAAAACATAAGATGCACACATACAAATAATGATGCAATACATAAGCAATATAAGTAAACATCCAATGAACATAAAACAAATAAAAACTAGAATTGACTTGCTAAGGATGGACCAACAATAGGTCAATATCCCCAACAGTGTCGCCAGCTGCCGCTACCACGAAAAAATAACAGAGTTGCCACTAATATATTTATCTCATAAAGAGAAAGGAATATTAGCAAACCTCAAATAAAAAGCACAAAGGTCTCACGACCGGAGAAAGGGTAAGGAAGTCGGTTATGCGAGGGAAAGGGATTAGAACCCCTCACGTACTTCGTACTTGACGGGATCTGTTTTTGTTGGTTTCTGATCAAAGAGTGTATCTAATATACTATTTAGTTGCTAAAGGGGAGTGCAATGCATGAATAACTAAAGTGTTTTAATAATTATTGTGCTCGCTAGAGTTTCCTGAATTCTTTGCCTACATACCTCCATAGTGTAGTAGAGAAGTCAGAGTGTCGTATTTCTGCTAACTACTTTCTATGTTTTTTATGTTTGTTGTGTGTTTTTTAGTGGACGATAGTCCTTATGAATATATCCATTGGTTTGTGTTTTGGTTGGGAAAATACACTCAAGTGAATCCCTTAATCAAGCGAGACGTGAGCTTCTCTTCCCTCTTTATGAAGTTTCAACCATTATTAGGTGTTTTATTAAGGATTAGAGATTTTAGTTTTTTATATGCACATTGGGGAACATAAAAAAGGGGATCTCTTTCCTATTTGTTGTCATGAAATAGTGGCCCTAAGGTCAAGGATAAAGAGAATCATACCAATGTTGACATACATGGATATCCATCCTAAGGTCTACCTCAATTCCTCTTAAAAAAGATGGAATAAAGAGATCCTAAGGGAGAATGGAAATCATAAAGCAAAAGATAAGCAACAAGAGATAAACACCTCACTTGAGCACTTAAACAAGCCTTAAGAACAAAGTCAAACTTAAACAAGCAAGACCTACACAATGAAACCCATCTTGAACACTTAATCAAGTATTTAGGAACAACTAATCTTAAATAAGAGAGCATACATAAATGAAACCCAAATTTGAGAGCTTAATCAAGTCTCAAATAAAGTCTACTCTTAATCAAGAGAGACCACACACAAATGAAATGAAGGATAGAAAAACACTTAGAAAGGGGGGGGGGGGGGGTTTGAATAAGTGTAGTTTAAAAACTTGAATGATAAAAACAATTTGCACAATTATTTTTATCCTGGTTCGTTGTTAACTAAACTACTCCAGTCCACCCCCACGGAGTGATTTACCTCACCTGCGGATTTAATCCACTAATCGCAACAGATTACAATGGTTTTCCACTTAGCCCACGACTAAGTCTTCTAGAGTATCCTGATCACAACCTGATCACTCTAGGAACAAATGCTTAGACACAAGCTAAGACTTTCTTAGAGTATCCTGACCACCACGTGATCACTCTAATTACAACTGCTTAGACACAAGCTAAGACTTCCTAGAGTATCCTGATCAACACTTGATCACTCTAGTTACTTACAAATTAATGTAATCAAATAAGAGTTTTACAATGCTTCTGAAAAGCTATAATCACAACAGTGATATTTCTCTTAAAGTTTAAGCTTAATCTCACTAATATATTACAACAGCAATGTAGTGAGCTTTGATGAAGATGAAGTTTCTGAGCTTTGAGTTGAACAGCGTTTCAGCAAGTTTTTCAGAATAAGTTCGTTCAGAATTGGTAACCTTGCTTCTCATCAGAACTTCATATTTATAGGCACTTGAGAAGATGACCGTTGGGAGCATTTAATGCTTTGCGTATTCCGTACAGCATTGCATTTAATGTTTCACGCTTTTGTCAACTACCTCGAGCCTTGTTCACGCTGTGTCTACTGACGTTGCCTTTAATAGCTTCCAACGTTCCTTTTGTCAGTCAGCGTAGCCTGCCATCTTGTACTTGCTTCTGATCTGATGTTTGTGTATACAACGTTTGAATATCATCAGAGTCAAACAGCTTGGTGCAGAGCATCTTCTCGTCTTCTGACCTTGAAGTGCTTCTGAGCGTGATACCATGAGAACTTCAGTGCTTCTGCTTCTGAACTCAAGTTCTTCTGATGCTTCCATAGACCCATGTTCTGATTCTGCCTTGACCATCTTCTGATGTCTTGCCAGACCATGTTCTGATATTGCATGCTGAACCTTCTGAGACAAAGCTTCTGAGCGCTGATTTGTGCAAACTCTTTATATATTTCCTGAAAAGGAAATTGCAGTGTATTAGAGTACCACATTATCTCACACAAAATTCATATCCTTGTTATCATCAAAACTAAGAATATTGATCAGAACAAATCTTGTTCTAACAATCTCCCCCTTTTTGATGATGACAAAAACATATATAAATGATATGAATTTGCGATCAGAAAGAGCAGACGGCTAAAGACAATTACACAGCTAAAACATAAGCATGTGAATATGTCTCCCCCTGAGATTAACAATCTCCCCCTGAGATGAATAATCTCCCCCTGAAATTAATACTAGAAGAATTTTATAAATAAAAGACTTCCCTTAGTATTTCAGTAGAGACTTTCACATATGCTTGATCTTCAGAACATTCATGACTTCTGATTTCTGCTTCCATAGGGCAGCTTCAGAACTTGAATTTCTTTAGATCTTCAGAACATCCACAGCTTCTGATTCCTGCTTCCATCGGACAGCTTCAGAACTTGAATTTCGTTGATCTTCAGAACATTCACAGCTTCTGATTCTTGCTTCCATTGGGACAGCTTCAGAGCTTGAATTTCTTCTTACATCACTTCATGCTAGATTGTATCAGAACATTGTTGAATGTACCAGAGCATCACCAGAGCATCTCTACATCCTGAAATGTTACAGAACAAAACTAAACGACAAAAGTCAGCATGAATGAGTCAGAACATAGAATATGTTTCAGAACACATAATATGTATCAGAGCCATATAAAATGTATCAGAACATATAAAATGTATCAGAACAAATAGACATAATGTTTCAGATCATATTCTATCATCAGAATATCTGAACATTCTTCCTTCTTGCTTCTGATCCTGAAGCTTCATAGCACTCAGCTTGCTTCAAGAATCCAAGAGCTTGATTCATCTTGTTGCTTCTCATGTTGATCTTGAGTTTTCAATTCCTGCAACAACACAACTTAAAGCATAGAACTTTGCAAGTTCTGTTAGTAATGTGAGGCCTTTTACCCGGTAACTGATAATATCAATCAGATCATTTATCACATTTTCTCCCCTTTTTGTCATAACATCAAAAAGAATATAAAAGATTCAGATGTAGAAAACGACAAAGGAAAGAAACAGAATTAATTTTTCATTGATTAAACAAACAGGATTACAAAAGATGTATGCAGAATAAGCAGATGCAACAAACAAAGAAAACTACAAAGACCAAAGACTAAGACCCTAGCCTAGACATAATCTTAGCTAACATATCATGAATCCCTGCATCGTTCTCAGTTTGTCTAGCCATAAGAGCTTGAGACACTGCATGCCTGTCCAGACGAGAAGCTCTACGGGAAGAGAATACATGAATTCAAGGAGGAAGTGAGAGACAGTTCACAGGAAGAAAGCTAATGTCTCAAACGGGGCTTTCCCTTAACATAGAAGTCAAGTACATGATGCTTAACTTCATCCAATATCCCAAGAAAGTCTTCTTCCTTTGGATAAATGTTGATAACAGCATCACAGAGGAGATCTGGCTTGAGACTTCTTGGAATCTTGAGTCTCTTGTGAGATCCGTCTTAAAATCAATGTAGGCAATCCCCGAGATTTGTTTCTCAACCTGGAACCAATCAACCGTTCCAACTGTTCTATTCAAATAGATCGACCACCCTTGAGCCTTCGCCTTCGCATCTTGGTTGAAACCATAAGCACCCAAATCATCAGCGTCCACATGAGATTTACACAAAACTTCCATTACTGGTGGAGGAATGGAGCAAGTTTTCAGTGGAGAAACCTCCTGAGAGGAACTTGAAGACGAATTCATGGTGAATGCTAGGTTGAAGATGAATAAACTAGGGTTTATGCAAAATGCAGATAAAGAGAGAGAAAACGAAACTGAATGCAAGAGAGAGAAATATGAGAGGGAAATGAAACTTTTGAAGAGTATAAAAAGAAAAAAATAAACTGAAATGATGAATGGCATTTAATGTTACGTGACATGAGGAGAGAGAGACTTATGACAAGTGAAGTGATTAGCACAGTTACCTAAGTAGGCATCCCCTCAACTGCACGCATGCTTTTCCAAAAATAGTGAACACGTGTTTACCATCTGGAAAGCCAGTTACAGCTGTTTTACTTTTAAAGAGATTCTGAGTCAACTTAGACAATGAAACGTCAGTAATAACAGAATCACTACTTCTAATTGATTACAATCAGAACTTCTTATAAAAGACTAATCCAATCTCATTTCAGAAGATACTCATACATAAGATCTTCTCATCTTATCATTCTGGGCATAAATCCATACCGATATTCTTCAGAATGAACTTAAACCTATCTTCAGCAAGGGGTTTTGTAAAGATATCAGCCCATTGATGGTCTGTATCCACAAAGTTTAAAGATATGACACCCTTCTGAACATAGTCCCTTATGAAATGATGTTTAATCTCAATATGTTTAGCTTTTGAATGTAAAATAGAATTCTTAGATAAATATATAGCAGAAGTATTATCACAGAAAATAGGAATGTTACTCTCATATATCTGATAATCTTCTAGCTGACATCTCATCCAGAGCATTTGTGTGCTACAACCAGCAGCAGCAACATATTCTGCTTCTGTTGTTGAGAGGGCAATTGTAGCTTGCTTCTTGCTGTACCATGAGATCAGATGACTTCCAAGAAATTGACAACTTCCAGAAGTGCTCTTTCTTTCTATTCTATCTCCAGCATAGTCAGCATCACAGAATCCTACTAAGTTGTAATCTTTGGATCTTCTGTGAACTAAACCAACATTAGTAGTACCTTTCAGATACCTCAGAATTCTCTTAACCGCAGTTAAATGAGATTCTCTCGGATCTGATTGGAATCTAGCACACAAACAAACACTGAAGAGAATGTCAGGTCTAGAAGCAGTTAGGTATAGAAGAGATCCAATCATACCTCTGTACAACTTCTGATCTACCTTCTTACTTACCTCATCCTTACCTAGGACACATGTTGGATGCATAGGAGTTTTGGCTTCTTTACTTTCAGAAAGATTAAACTGAAGGATAGAAAAACACTTAGAAAGGGGGGTTTGAATAAGTGTAGTCTAAAAACTTGAACGATAAAAACAAATTGCACAGTTATTTTTATCCTGGTTCGTTGTTAACTAAACTACTCCAGTCCACCCCCACGGAGTGATTTACCTCACCTGAGGATTTAATCCACTAATCGCAACAGATTACAATGGTTTTCCACTTAGTCCGCGACTAAGTCTTCTAGAGTATCCTGATCACAACCTGATCACTCCATGAACAAATGCTTAGACACAAGCTAAGACTTTCTTAGAGTATCCTGACCACCACGTGATCACTCTAATTACAACTGCTTAGACACAAGCTAAGACTTCCTAGAGTATCCTGATCAACACTTGATCACTCTAGTTACTTACAAATTAATGTAATCAATTCTAAGAGTATTACAAATGCTTCTGAAAAGCTATAATCACAACAGTGATATTTCTCTTAACGTTTAAGCCTAATCTCACTAATATATTACAACAGCAATGTAGTGAGCTTTGATGAAGATGAAGTTTCTGAGCTTTGAGTTTGAATAGCGTTTCAGCAAGTTAATTGTTAGCAAATCATCAAGAGTTGGGTAACCTTGCTTCTCATCAGAACTTCATATTTATAGGCACTTGAGAAGATGACCGTTGGGAGCATTTAATGCTTTGCGTATTCCGTACAGCATAGCATTTAATGTTTCACGCTTTTGTCAACTACCTCGAGCCTTGTTCACGCTGTGTCTACTGACGTTGCCTTTAATAGCTTCCAACGTTCCTTTTGTCAGTCAGCGTAGCCTGCCACTTGTACTTTCTTCTGATCTGATGTTTGTGTATACAATGTTTGAATATCATCAGAGTCAAACAGCTTGGTGCATAGCATCTTCTTGTCTTCTGACCTTGAAGTGCTTCTGAGCGTGATACCATGAGAACTTCAGTGCTTCTGCTTCTGAACTCAAGTTCTTCTGATGCTTCCATAGACCCATGTCCTGATTCTGCCTTGACCATCTTCTGATGTCTTGCCAGACCATGTTCTGATGTTGCATGCTGAACCTTCTGAGACAAAGCTTCTGAGCGCTGATTTGTGCATACTCTTTATATATTTCCTGAAAGGGAAATTGCAATTTATTAGAGTACCACATTATCTCACACAAAATTCATATCCTTGTTATCATCAAAACTAAGAATATTGATCAGAACAAATCTTGTTCTAACAATCTCCCCCTTTTTGATGATGACAAAAACATATATAAATGATATGAATTTGCGATTAGAAAGAACGGACGGCTAAAGACAATTTACACAGCTATAGCATAAGCATGTGAATATGTCTCCCCCTGAGATTAACAATCTCCCCCTGAGATGAATAATCTCCCCCTGAAATTGATACTAGAAGAATTTTATAAATAAAAGACTTCCCTGAGTATTTCAGTAGAGACGTTCACAGTGCTTGATCTTCAGAACATTCATGACTTCTGATTCTTGCTTCCATAGGACAGCTTCAGAACTTTGAATTTCTTTGATCTTCAAAACATTCACAGCTTCTGACTTCTGCTTCCATCGGACAGCTTCAGAACTTGAATTTCTTTGATCTTCAGAACATTCACAGCTTCTGACTTCTGCTTCCATCGGACAGCTTCAGAACTTGAATTTCTTTGATCTTCAGAACATTCACAGCTTCTGATTCCTGCTTCCATCAGGACAGCTTCAGAGCTTGAATTTCTTCTTTCATTACTTCATGCTAGATTGTATCAGAACATTGTTGAATGTACCAGAGCATCATCAAAGCATCTCTACATCCTGAAATGTTACAGAACAACACTAAACGACAAAAGTCAGCATGAATGATTCAGAACATAGAATATGTTTCAGAACACATAATATGTATCAGAGCCAATATAGAATGTATCAGAACATATAGACATAATGTTTCAGATCATATTCTATCATCAAAATATCTGAACATTCTTCCTTCTTACTTCTTGCTTCTGATTCTGAAGCTGCATAGCACTCAGCTTGCTTCAAGAATCCAAGAACTTGATTCATCTTGTTGCTTCTCATGTTGATCTTGAGTCTTCAATTCCTGCAACAACACAACTTAAAAACATAGAACTTTGCAAGTTCTGTTAGTAAAGCAACTGATTAAATCAAATCATTTATCACATATTTCTCCCCCTTTATTTCATATCATCAAAAACATAAAAGATTCAGATAAAAACAAAAAGAAACACACGGAAGAAAAGGATGATTTTCATTGAAGTTCAAACAGACAAGTACAGAAGTACACGAAGAGAAGGAAGACCAGATGCACAAAAACAGATGCAGCAAAAGCAAAAACAAAACAACTAAGACTCAATCTAAGATGACCCTAGCTTTGATAAGATCTTGGCCAGCATCTCTTGAACCCCATTGTTGTGCTCATTCTGCTTTTCTATGAAAGCTCTAAACTCAGCATTGACTAAGCATTGCTCATCCTGGTTCTTTTGAAGAACTGCCAAAGTCTTTGCAAGACGGGAAGGTTCAACAGAAGAAGCTTCACAACGTCTATCCACTGGGATGGCATTGTGATCTGTAGCTTCCATTGATAGATCATTTGCAGGGATTCCCTCAACAGGAACTGATTTAGCAACGTGATCTTCTACATCTGCTTCTTGCATAGAAACATCTTCATATTCTGCAGCCGGAATCTCAGAATCTCCATTCTCAAGTGCCTGAAGCATGGCAGCTAGATTCCTAGGGGCAGAAGGACCTTCAACTTCTGGTGGGTCAACTACTTCTGGAATGACCAAGCTTGGGTCTTTCTTAGAAGGGTTTTCCCTCAAAAAGTCAAAGAGAGTCTTGAAATCCCCAAGTAGAACAGGATATTGAGGTATCCAGACCACAATCTCCCTGCAAGGGTTAGCTTCCAATGCAGCAGCCAGTCTTGCTTCTTCCAATTCATCCACAAACTGCTTCTCCTCAGCAGCAACACAATTTCTGAGAGAATGGTAGTATATACCATTATCACCCTCCAGAAGGTAACCAGGGTAACCAGGGGCAGCAGCCACTAGTCTTTTCTGTACTCCTATTGCTTCTACTTGAAAATCCTTGCGAAAGCTTTTCCAAAGATTTCTTGTATAAACATCATCCAAACCATTTAGAAAGGCATCCTTCAGAAGGTCTAGACTGCTAATCACCTCATGTCTGAATAGTTCCAAGTAGGTATAGGGTTCAGGTTCAGGTGGATTGAAGGTGAATTTGTAGTCAGGGTAGAGAAGACAGTAGGGTTTGGATTTTCTGGTAGGTAAGGGATGGGATATAGAAGGTGGAGGTGCGGTGGATGAGGAAGAAGGGATATCTGAGAGAATGATTGATGAGGATGGAATATCAGAAAGGATAGATTGAGAAGAGGATGGAGTATTTGTAAAGGGAATTGGTGAGAAAGATTTATCAGAAGGAGTTGGGGGAAGAATACTTAGAGGTGTGGGGTTTAGAATGGGAGAGGAAAAAGATGATGGAGAAGGATTTGGTAAAGTGAAGTTTACTTTTGGTTCAGATGGAGGTGATTGGAGAGATGGTTTGGGGACAGAAGGAGGTGGAGTAAAAACCTGCCTGGAGACGTGTTCAGAAGAAGCATGTGAAGATCTGGTTCTGTGAAAGGAGTCTCTGATCCTTTTCTCCCTTCGTTCTTCAGAGTCCACCTTGTCAGGATCATAGGTGACCCTCAATTTCTTGGCTTTCTTAACCTCATCTTCTCGGGCCTTTCTTTTTAGCCTAGCTTTTTGTTCCTTCTGATCCTTCTTCAGAAGATCAGCTTTGGACGGAAGTACTCTGCCACGGATCCAAGCAGGATCAATATCTGATTGCTTCCTAACACAATCTTCCAGGTAAAGCTTGACAACCTGATGCAGTTCTTTATGAAACAAAGAGGCAAAACCTTCAACAGCAACTCTTCTTGACAGGATGTCAGGAAAACTTGTGCACACAGACGGTACATTTTGAATGAGTTCCAGTCTGAACAAATCCACACCATTGAAGATGGGACCTTGAACTACTCCAAGAAAATGGGACGCATTGAGTTTTCTAATGGAGTCCAGCACTTTGCTTTCAATCAGAATGTCTGAAATCATTCTTCCGAAGGGAATAGTCTTTCTTGAAATATGAGGGTACTTCGCCCTTTCATCTTCTCTTGACTCACAAATAGAAGTCTTCAGATTCTCAAACAGAATATGAGAGATGTTGATCTCTATCTTTCTGCCAATGCAGAAAAGAGTATACTTGTGATCCGGACTGATGTAGGAGGAGGAGAGCATCTTCTTTCTATGGTGAAGAGAACCCTGAATAATCTCAGCCCATACTTGATAAAACGGCCTTAAGGTGCCCGTGTTATGAGAATAAATTCCAAAAGCCAGAGAGATTTGTTGTTCAACTTTAGACCAGTTAACTGTTGCATGTTGAAGACCCGACCAACCTTCTTCATCATTCAGATTGTACAGCTTCCTGATGAGCTTTTCAGTGATAACCACTTCATGCCCTAGCACGAATGAAATGATGGCAGTTGCGGTAACCATTGCATGTACCCAGAAATCCTTCACAAGTTCAGGATAAATTGGACCAACCAATCTATCAAGATATTTAGACCATCCTTGCTCAAAGATTCTTGCATCACACTTAAAGCCATTTGCTTTTAGGTTGTTGATGTCCACAGCAGATTCACATAGAACTTCCAGTTCTTCCGTGGGAATTAAGCATGTTTTCAATGGAGCATACTCATATTTGCGTAGAAGGATTTGTGTAGAAGTGAGTCCTTCTTTTGAATTTGATGAACATGAAGATGAGTTCATGATGATTATGCTTTGAGATCAAATCAAAAACTAGGGTTTGAAAAACAGATGCAACGAAAGGGATGCACAAAAGAGAGAGAGAGAGAGAGAGAGAGAGAAAAGAGAGAGAGAGAGAGAGAGAGAGAGAGAGAGAGAGAGAGAGAGAGAGAGAGAGAGAGAGAAAGAAGGAATGAAGGTGAAGCGGGTTATTTAAATGATTTGAAAATAAAGAAATCATTATGCATTTAATGAGAAATGACATTAGGAGAGAGAACACGGTAAATGAAATGATTTAACACAGTTACCTAGATCGGCGTCTTTTCAACTGCACGCTTTTTACTAACCGTACAGACACGCGTTCACCATCCGAAAATAGATGACAACTGTATTTTTCTGAATAGACTTTACGCCTACTGATTCTGATCACTGATTCTGATCACTGCTTCTGATTGTCATTCTTTAGGAATGATCTTGTTCTGATAGGATCATCTTTCTTCCCAAGGATCACATCTTCTGAATGAGCTGAAGCAAGTCTAGGTGATCTTCTGACTGTTGGCTCTTCAGAAATCCTGAGATTCTCTAAAGATGCAGTGATCAGTGCATTTTAATGCACGTTCTTCCATGTTTGTACTCAAGCATTTCTTCGGTTTGTTTTATTTATTTTTATGTTTTAATATGTTTTTATATTTTATTTTATTTTTGCACTTATTTGTTTTTCGTATTAATTTTTCAGCATTAATAGTCTGCACGGAAACAATCATATCTGGAGTTCCAGGAGTCCGATTGAGGTGTTCTAATAATCGCCGGAAAGCTAAGAGAAAGAGCTACAATTCTTATGTTGGAGTCAAAGTCAGAATCGGACTGTAGAAGGGCCAGAATATTCGTTGAAGTTGCAGCACTAGTTTTATTTCAGTTTCGGGTCAATTAGTTTTGGGCCTGGGTCGTATGTTTGACCCAGTTGGATTGTAAAACGGGTTGTACACTTTCCCCTTAGGGTAGCAGCCGAGTTACTATACGGATCATCTTCCATTCACGAATTTTAGCAAGCTTTTGACGAATCCTATGGCGAACTAATCCTATCGTTGATCTACTGTTCATGTTCCACCGAATCTTTGAGGTTTTATAATTTAATCCCAATTCTTTTCCCTTTCAATAATCTTATATATGTGTTGCATGCTTAATTCGATTCATACATAATATTATTGATTAAATTCGATCAGTTCATGTTTCTTGATCTGTTTCGTGATTTAACGTTGCTTTATCGTTAACTCGCGTATGTCAATTCATGTTTGCTTAATTCATGAGTGCTGAATCCGTTTGCTTAATTCGGATAATAGGAATATAAACCGTATAGTATCAATTTCGCTTGTTTATTGTTGCTGTAATCGAATAGGGGATAGAATTCGCTTGGGGATTAGATTTATAATTACCGATGATAAGTGGTGAACCCGAACAGTAGAACAACTTATTTAATAATCACTTTTCAAAATCACTTATTTGCTCTTTTTGTTAAATCGAACCTTAAACCAAATCTCCCCCTAATTTCGAATTTGCTTTTAGTTAATAATACCAAGAATCCTTGCGATACGACTCGAGCCATTGTCGCTGTACTGCTTTTATACAAAACAACTCGTTTTTGATCCGCGCGCGACAGCGGATCATGCAGCAACTTGATCTTCTGATTCATTGCTTCTGAAACTGCCAGCTTCTGCAGCTTTGCTTCTTGGTTCTACTGCTTCTGATATATCAATATCAAAATCTGCAAAATTCTCAAACTGCTTTGGTTTTTCAAGACCAAGCTTATCATCAAACCTGATATTGATTGATTCTTCTACAATCAATGTTTCAGTATTGTATACTCTGTAGCCTTTAGAGCGTTCAGAATATCCAAGAAGGAAACACTTTTGTGCCTTAGAATCAAACTTACCAAGATGATCTTTAGTATTCATAATAAAACACACACATCCAAAAGGATGAAAATATGAAATGTTGGGCTTTCTGTTCTTCCACAATTCATAAGGAGTCTTATTTAGAATAGGTCTGATAGAGATTCTATTCTGAATGTAACATGCAGTGTTTATTGCTTCTGCCCAGAAATGCTTAGCCATATTGGTTTCATTGATCATGGTTCTGGCCATTTCTTGTAGAGTCCTATTCTTTCGTTCTACAACTCCATTTTGTTGTGGAGTTCTAGGACAAGAGAAATCATGGGCAATACCATTTTCTTTGAAGAACTCCTCAAAGAAATTGTTCTCAAATTCACCACCATGATCACTTCTGACCTTTATGATTTTACACTCCTTCTCAGTTTGGGTCTGAGTGCAGAGTTCAAAGAACACTGAATGAGACTCATCCTTGTTTTTCAAAAACTTTACCCATGTCCAGCGGCTATAATCATCAACGATGACTAATCCATATTTCTTCCCTCTGACAGATGCTGTTTTGACTGGGCCAAACAGATCAATGTGCAAAAGTTCTAACGGCCTTGAGGAAGAGACAACATTCGTAGACTTGAATGCAGGTTTGGAGAACTTGCCCTTTTGACATGCTTCACAAAGAGCATCTGATTTGTATTTCAGATTAGGGAGTCCTCTGACAAGATTTAGTTTGTTAATCTGAGAAATCTTTCTCAAACTAGCATGTCCTAATCTTCTGTGCCAGACCCATTGCTCTCCAGAAACAGACATAAGGCAAGTCACCTTCTGCTTCTCAAGATCTGAAAGATCAATCTTATAAATGTTGTTCTTTCTCTTGCCTGTAAATAGGATTGAGCCATCCTTCTGACTTACAGCCTTGCAAGACTTTTGATTGAAGATTATATCATAACCATTGTCACTTAATTGACTTATGGACAATAAGTTATGCGTTAATCCTTCTACAAGAAGTACATTAGTTATGGAAGGAGAGTTACCAAGACTTATGGTTCCAGAACCAATGATTTTTCCCTTCTGATCTCCTCCAAACTTGACTTCTCCACCTAGCTTAAGCACCAAGTCTTGGAATGTAGACCTTCTTCCTGTCATGTGTCGCGAGCATCCAGAGTCCAGGTACCATGACATGTTGTGCTTTTCCTTCTTTGCAGCCAAGGATATCTGTATTAGGAATAATCTTTTCCTTAGGTACCCACATCTTCTTGGGTCCTTTCTTGTTAGTTTTCCTCAAGTTCTGATTGAACTTGGGTTTAGCATTATATGAAATAGGAACAGAATGATAGTTTATGTTCTGAGTTCCATGATATTTCTTAGGTTTTGTCACATGCTTATTGGTGTGTGTTATGTGAAAGCTTTGAGCATGTGATGTGTTCCTAATATCATGGGAGTTGCCAAATTTAAATTGGTTATACAGAGGCTTGTATGATATTTTCATATCATCCACAGATTCAAGCTTGTATAGGATTTCACCCTCATAACCAATGCCAGCTCTTTTGTTTCCTGACACAGCATATATCATAGAAGCAAGTTGACTTCTGCCAATACTTCTAGATAAAAACTTTCTGAAACTTAAGTCATTTTCTTTCAGAATATTGTTCAGACTTGGAGTAGATTTTTCAGAGACAGAAGGAGATCCAGTATTTTTGGATAAGTTTAAAACTTTTTCCTTCAGTTCAGAATTCTCCACTTCAAGCTTCTTAGTTTCAAATTCAAACAGCTTTTTCAGCTTCTTGTATTTGATACTAAGATGAGCCTTGAGTTCCAGAAGTTCTGTTAAACTGGAAACTAACTCTTCTCTAGATAGTTCAGAAAATACCTCTTCAGAATCTGATTCTGATGTAGATTCTAATCCATCATCTTCTGTAGCCATCAGCGCGAAGTTGGCTTATTCTCCTTCAGAGTCTGATTCTGATTCTGATTCAGAATCATCCCATGTTGCCATAAGACCTTTCTTCTTATGAAACTTCTTCTTGGGATTCTCCTTCTGAAGTTTTGGACACTCGTTCTTGTAATGTCCAGGCTCATTGCACTCATAGCAGACAACCTTCTTCTTGTCAGATCTTCTGTCTCCAGAAGATTCTCCTCGTTCAAATCTCTTTGAAATTCTGAAGCCTCTGAACTTCCTTTGCTAGCTCTTCCAGAGTTGGTTTACCCTTCTGGAGATCATGGACAGTTCATCTTCTTCTTCAAATTCTGATTCTTCAGGATCTTCTTCTCTAGCCTGAAAAGCGTTAGTGCATTTTTTAACATTAGATTTTAATGCAATAGACTTACCTTTCTTTTGAGGCTCGTTTGTGTCCAGCTCTATTTCATGGCTTCTCAAGGCACTGATAAGCTCTTCCAACGAAACTTCATTCAGATTCTTGGCAATCTTGAATGCAGTCACCATTGGACCCCATCTTCTGGGTAAGCTTCTGATGATCTTCTTTACATGATCAGCCTTGGTGTAGCCTTTATCCAGAACTCTCAATCCAGCAGTTAGAGTTTGAAATCTTGAGAACATCTTCTCAATATCTTCATCATCCTCCATCTTGAAGGCTTCATATTTCTTGATTAGAGCAAGAGCTTTAGTCTCCTTGACTTGAGCATTTCCCTCATGGGTCATTTTCAATGACTCATATATATCATGGGCAGTTTCCCTGTTAGATATCTTCTCATACTCAGCATGAGAGATAGCATTCAGCAAAACAGTCCTACATTTATGATGATTCTTGAAAAGTTTCTTCTGATCATCATCCATTTCTTGCCTTGTAAGCCTTACGCCACTAGCTTTCACTGGATGTTTGTAACCATCCATCAGAAGATCCCATAGTTCACCATCTAGACCAAGAAAGTAACTTTCCAGTTTATCTTTCCAGTATTCAAAGTTTTCACCATCAAATACTGGTGGTCTAGTATAACCATTGTTACCATAGTATTGCTCAGCAGAGCCAGATGTAGATGCAGATGGATTTGTTGGAATTTCACCCGGCATCTTTTACTGAAGCGTTTTTCTCTTCCTGAATCTTTTCTAAACACGGTTAAGTGCTTGCACCTTAGAACCGGCGCTCTGATGCCAATTGAAGGATAGAAAAACACTTAGAAAGGGGGGTTTGAATAAGTGTAGTCTAAAAACTTGAACGATAAAAACAAATTGCACAGTTATTTTTATCCTGGTTCGTTGTTAACTAAACTACTCCAGTCCACCCCCACGGAGTGATTTACCTCACTTGAGGATTTAATCCACTAATCGCAACAGATTACAATGGTTTTCCACTTAGTCCGCGACTAAGTCTTCTAGAGTATCCTGATCACAACCTGATCACTCCAGGAACAAATGCTTAGACACAAGCTAAGACTTTCTTAGAGTATCCTGACCACCACGTGATCACTCTAATTACAACTGCTTAGACACAAGCTAAGACTTCCTAGAGTATCCTGATCAACACTTGATCACTCTAGTTACTTACAAATTAATGTAATCAATTCTAAGAGTATTACAAATGCTTCTGAAAAGCTATAATCACAACAGTGATATTTCTCTTAACGTTTAAGGCTAATCTCACTAATATATTACAACAGCAATGTAGTGAGCTTTGATGAAGATGAAGTTTCTGAGCTTTGAGTTTGAAAAGCGTTTCAGCAAGTTAATTGTTAGCAAATCGTCAAGAGTTGGGTAACCTTGCTTCTCATCAGAACTTCATATTTATAGGCACTTGAGAAGATGACCGTTGGGAGCATTTAATGCTTTGCGTATTCTGTACAGCATTGCATTTAATGTTTCACGCTTTTGTCAACTACCTCGAGCCTTGTTCACGCTGTGTCTACTGACGTTGCCTTTAATAGCTTCCAACGTTCCTTTTGTCAGTCAGCGTAGCCTACCACTTGTACTTTCTTCTGATCTGATGTTTGTGTATACAATGTTTGAATATCATCAGAGTCAAACAGCTTGGTGCATAGCACCTTCTTGTCTTCTGACCTTGAAGTGCTTCTGAGCGTGATACCATGAGAACTTCAGTGCTTCTGCTTCTGAACTCAAGTTCTTCTGATGCTTCCATAGACCCATGTTCTGATTCTGCCTTGACCATCTTCTGATGTCTTGCCAGACCATGTTCTGATGTTGCATGCTGAACCTTCTGAGACAAAGCTTCTGAGCGCTGATTTGTGCATATTCTTTATATATTTTCTGAAAGGGAAATTGCAATGTATTAGAGTACCACATTATCTCACACAAAATTCATATCCTTGTTATCATCAAAACTAAGAATATTGATCAGAACAAATCTTGTTCTAACATAAACTTCTTCAGAAGTTCTTTCACATACTTCGTTTGATGAACATAGGTTCCATCAGAAGTTTGGTTGATTTGAATCCCAAGGAAATACTTGAGTTCTCCCATCATGCTCTTTTCAAATTCAGCCTGCATAGACTCAGCAAACTCCTTTCCAAGTGTAGCATTAGATGTTCCAAAGATGATATCATCAACATATATTTGACATATTAAAATATCCTTTTTAAAGGTTTTACAAAAAAGAGTAGTGTCCACTTTTCCTCTAGTGAAACTATTTTCCAGAAGGAAAGAACTTAAACGTTCATACCAAGCTCTAGGAGCTTGCTTCAATCCGTATAATGATTTCTTTAATTTAAAAACATGATTTGGAGACTTGGAGTCTTCAAAACCAGGAGGTTGATGGACATAAACTTCTTCATCTATATAACCATTTAAGAAGGCACTCTTGACATCCATCTGATAAAGAGTGATGTTATGTTGAGTGGCAAAAGAAATTAATAGACGAATAGATTCTAACCTGGCCACTGGTGCAAAGGTTTCTGTGTAGTCAATCCCTTCTTGCTGACTATAACCTTGAGCAACCAGTCTGGCTTTGTTTCTTACCACTTCTCCCTTCTCGCTTAGCTTGTTTCTGAATACCCACTTAGTGCCGATGATGTTAAATCCTTTTGGTCTAGGAACCAAGTCCCATACATCATTCCTTGTAAACTGATTGAGTTCTTCTTGCATGGCAATTATCCAGTCTGGATCTTCTAGAGCTTGATCAACAGAAGTTAGCTCGATCAAAGAAACAAGACCTAATTGACATTCTGTATTGTTCTTAAGGAATGCCCTTGTTCTGATGGGATCGTCTTTCTTCCCAAGGATCACATCTTCTGAATGGGCTGAAGCAAGTCTAGGTGATCTTCTGACGGTTGGCTCTTCAGAAATCCTGAGATTCTCTAAAGATGCAGCAACTTGATCTTCTGATCCATTGCTTCTGAGACTATCAGCTTCTGCAGCTTTGCTTCTTGGTTCTACTGCTTCTGATATATCAATATCAAAATCTGCAAAATTCTCAAACTGCTTTGGTTTTTCAAGACCAAGCGTATCATCAAACCTGATATTGATTGATTCTTCTACAATCAATGTTTCAGTATTGTATACTCTGTAGCCTTTAGAGCGTTCAGAATATCCAAGAAGGAAACACTTTTGTGCTTTAGAATCAAACTTACCAAGATGATCTTTAGTATTCAGAATAAAACATACACATCCAAAAGGATGGAAATATGAAATGTTGGGCTTTCTGTTCTTCCACAATTCATAAGGAGTCTTATTTAGAATAGGTCTGATAGAGATTCTATTCTGAATATAACACGCAGTGTTTATTGCTTCTGCCCAGAAATGCTTGGCCATATTGGTTTCATTGATCATGGTTCTGGCCATTTCTTGTAGAGTCCTATTCTTTCGCTCTACAACTCCATTTTGCTGTGGAGTTCTAGGGCAAGAGAAATCATGGGTGTCATACCCCAAAATTTGCCTTCCATATTCCATTTACAATGATTCAAAGATCAAGATTCAGTCCCAAAGATTACTCATTCAAAAGTCCAGATGATCCACAGTCAACTAGTTTGACCTAAAAGTCAATCATAATCAGAGCATAGTCAAAGCCTCCCAATTTTGGTCAACATAAAGTATGTGAAGTATAACCATCATTTGATCAAGGATTGATCATGATTCCATTAATAGAAACTCAGAGATGAACAAGTACAAAAAGGTTCAAATTAGGGTTTCTTAGGAGAAAGTCAACCCAACTTTGACTGGGCATAACTTTCACATGGAACATCAAAAATTCCCCACTCAAAGCCTATTTTGAAGGAAATTGGATCCTCTACAACTTTGTCCCTCACAAGCCAGGGCTAGAAATGCTTCATTTGAGAGGTACAAGGCAAAAGATTACAGGTCATTTTCAGGCATCCTTCAAAAGCAGTTTTTTGTTAAAGAAGATATGATCAAGATAAAAGCTCCAAATGAAAAATATGTTCCAAAGTGGCTTATAGAGTACCTCTTGAGGTTTCCAAAAAGTCTTAGAACTCATTCATAGCTTAAAAATTGAGTGAGATATGCCTTGTCAAAGTTGGGCGATTTTGAAGGAAATATGCGGAACAAAAGTGGTTCAAAATGATTATTTTTCCAAACGGGCCTATCTTATTATGACCCAAACTTGATTATAAGGTCACTAGGAACCCCTAAATCCAAGGCCACGACCATATGATTTTTATTAGAATTTTAATGAATTTTTATTCATTTTTAATTTAGTTTAAATCAAATAAATAAAAGAAAATACAAAGAGACTTGATTTGATTTGATTCCTAATCAATATTAATCTCTCAAAAGGCATATTACTCCTCATAATTTCGTTCAAATTGAATTAGGTAAGATTGGATGGGATTTCATCAATTTTGGAAAGATTTCATACAAGTTCTAAACCAAATATCAATCTCACAATTTAGAGGGATTTGATTGAATGTAAATAACCTAATTCAGTCTGTCATATATAAGCAAACACAACAGATGCAAAAAGGGGGGTTTTTTGGCCGCAAAAACCTGTGCTCAAGAACAAGAAAAACCGTGGAAAGAAGTGGAATTGCAGACCAAGGTTCAACGTGATTCAAGCCAGTCCAAGATTACCAATCAATTCCTCATGGTTTTCTGAAGCTAATTGCATCGTTCTCGATCATCAACGTCTTCAGAATCGCGAGCAAACTAAGTTACGGTTGTATCGAAATTGTCGACTTTGATTTCACACATACGCATGCTTTTAACGTTATTTGATTATGTACTTGTGTTTATGATGATGTTTTGATGCTTCCTGGTGATTTAATTGAAGTTTAAGCGCAGGTATAGAGATTTTCCATTACTAGGGTTTCTGGTTCATGATTTGGGGTTGCATAAATAGAGACCAAATCAATCCAAATTGTTGACGTTTTCATGTTTAGGGGGTAAGATGCAGCGAATCTGGGCGGTTAATTGGGGTTTATTGGCAGCGTGTGATGAAGATGATGTTGGCAGGCTATGGCCACATTTCAAAACCGTGGCCAAAGGTTACTTAGCTTTTGCAAAACTTTCCACGAAGAAGAAGAACAGTATTCGCGCGCGTCCTTTTTTGGAAATCTGGATTTTGTTTGCTTTTTTATATATTAAACGTTGGAATCATAATGTTAGCAACAAGGAGATAGTGTCCCAGCGGTTGAGCGTGTGCGTTGATCCCTTGTCCCTTGTGAGACTGGTTCGATCCATGGGGTCGACATGCTTTTTTTTCTTATTTTATTCGGTAGTATGCCTGCAGATCCAGTGGTCCTTGCACACATGTTCCTATCGTGCATCATCAGCCAACAGCCCTTGGATCTCAATGCCTGCAGATCCAGCGTCCCTAGATGCGCAGGTGCATCATGGATACTCAGGAGTCACTCCCACATGATAACAACCAGGTTCTTTATTTATTTATTTATTTATTTGCCATATTGTTTATATAATTATAATTGGCTTTAATTATTTTATTATGTACATAATTTAGTTTTAAAATCATATTAACACTATAATTAGGATTTAGGATTATTTTCTCGATTATTTTCCCGGTCATCCGATTTAATTAATTTAACTTTAAACATTATAAAACATAAAAATTCCTAGAGAGATTTATCCAATCAATTAGGGTTTGCCCAATCCCACTGGCCGTTTGGCCAAAGTGTTAGGATTTAATTTATTATCCGTTTCGACTAAATCAATTGGTCGCGATGGGTAATAATCGGTCATTAAATTCTTTAATAAAATATATTTCAAATAAAATTATGTTGCTAATGGTTTTAACCATTCTATTGGTTATGATGATTAGCAAGCTCTTTTAATTCGTTAGTGGTTTTAATCAAATCTATTGATTGCGATAACTAACGATAATCAATTTCTAGAACAAATTAAATAATTAAAATACATCCATTTGCTAAAAGTGATAATCGAATCAATCGATTAGAATTGCCAGCAATTCCCTATTAATCTATTAATTATGGTGATCAAACCTATTGATCATTGCGATTAATAGTGCAAATTAAAACCAGGGTTGTACGCCCAAATCTAAAACACTCAAAACACTTCAAATCAAACTACGGATTTTCATCCTTATTCAAAACTACGATAGGCCATTCAAAAAGCCTTCAAACACCTCCATGTCAAACTCTAAGGCGTACAATCCTGTCCCCGAACTACGTTGACTCTGATTCTCCCTAAGGAGATACGTAGGCACTTGGCAACAAGGCGAGTCCCCCTCTCTAAAATCTCAATTTTTCCCCTACTCAATATTTTAGCCATAAACCTTCACCTTAGATTCAAAGCCAATAGGAAAGGGTTGAGGGTGCCTAACACCTTCCCTCGACCTGAATATAGTATCTTACCCTGATCTCTATACTGCGTAGGGTTTCCTATTCGCCCTTCAGAATAGGTGGCGACTCTAAAATATTTTATTTTTAGGGCAGGTTGCTACAGCTGGCGACTCTGCTGGGGATAACTTAAATGGTGAATACTATGCTCCTATAGGTTTTGGCAGGGTTTAGGTTTGGCAAGTTTTTAGAGTTTGGCAAACTTGCCATTTTTTAGGGTTTGGCAAACTAGCCATTTTTAGGGTTTGGGGAGGTTCATCTTTTTAATAAATTTTAAATTATTTGTTTATTTTTATTTGTTTTTTGTTTCCTGGAATGTTCATTTGCCTGCCTTAAAATGTTTGATTATATATTATATGCATTGCTGGTATTTTCTATGTTGTGTTAAACCCTAAGTGTGGGAGTTAACTTTGAGACCAATAGGGGAGTATGAATCGCCTACGAGTCTCATTGATAACTCCACTCGGAGTGGGTTGAGTATTCGGAAATGTCCAAAACGAGGCTTGACTTTGTTGAGGGCAGGACTGGATACTTGGCTGATCTCTCCGGGAACCTACCCTAAAAATTCGAACCTCATGGATAAAATGAGTTGTTCTAAAACCCAAAGAGACAAAAAGTCTCGGAGGCTACGAACGACCCCATGAGACCTTCTAGAACCCCCCTATAAAAAGGTTGGCTCCCAAGAGCCGCTACGTCGAACCTATGAACCTGGATTTCTTGAAATATTATGATCGGATTTGCATTTTTGTCTTGTTTGATTTGTTTTTGGTTTGTTGCTATATCTTTGTGTTTGCATGCATCATTCCTCATGTGCATTCTTGCATCACATCTTATTCAAAAAAGGGAAGAAGAAAAAAGGATATCATGCATATCATGCATGGCATACACATCATTTTCATGGCATTAAGAGAAGATTTCTCTTCTATCTCCAGAACAAGGGACCATTGGGAAGGATAACCTAACATCCCGACCGTCTTATCAAACAAGATTTCAGCAAAAGAAATCAATGGATCAGCTAGAGCAGAATCAAGCCGCCCTTCGTGAGGAGGTGGATCAACTGAAGGTTAGTATGGAAGAAGTTAAAGGAGGTATGGCTCAGATGCTAGGATTCATGAAGGCCCTACTGGATAAACAAGAAAAAGCAAAAGAGGTTCAGTCTGGGGATACCCTGGTTCAGGATGAGATCCCTAACGACGAAAACCCACTGCTAGGATTTGTTTCAGGCTTTGGCCCAGCTAAGGACAAATCTCAGGCCCGATCTGTCAGGAGAGCTATCCAGTTCCAAGAGAAAGGAGAGACCTCCCAAGAAGGATTTGTCCCTCCTCCACAAACGAAAGGGACAACCCGCACAGTTCGCATTCCTGCTAGCAATGTCCCTAGGGATGATGATTACCTAGATCTACAATACGGAGTACAAGAGGTGGACAACACAGACCAAGCACCTCAGACACAACAGTTCATTCCTAACTCTGGGGAAGACTCCAAGGACAGTGAACAAATCAAGGAGCTAGAAGAGAGATTAAAAGTGGTAGAAGGATACGATGTCTTCGACGTGGATACCTTCGAAATGAGTTTGGTCTCAGACTTGACTATCCCTCGCAAGTTCAAGATTCCCGATTTCGAGAAATACAAAGGACTCACATGTCCAAGGAATCACTTGCGCATGTATGTGCGGAAAATGGCTGCCTACGCCCACGATCAAAAGCTAATGATACATTTCTTTCAAGAAAGCTTAAGCGGAGCGTCTATTGACTGGTACATGCAATTAGAGAAGTCTTCTGTCCGAAGTTGGAATGATCTGGCTAACACATTCTTGAAGCAGTACAAGTACAACTTGGACATGGCACCCAATCGGATGCAATTACAAAACATGTCACATAAGAAGGATGAATCATTCAAGGAGTATGCCCAAAGGTGGAGGGAAATGGCTTCTCGAGTCCAACCTCCCTTGATGGAAAAAGAACTGGTGGATATATTTATGAGCACTTTGCAAGGACCGTACTACGACAAGATGGTCGGAAGCATATCCTTAGGGTTCTCGGACTTGGTAGTCATTGGTGAGAGGATTGAAGATGGAATCAAAAATGGGAAGATACAAGGGGCATCCCCAGGTTCCTATCACACCAAGAAGTCATATGACGGAAAAAAGGAACCCAACACTGTTGGGGCAATCCTGGTTAATCAGACACCAACACTACAACAGAAGGATCAGCAAAAACAACAGGGTGGCCAATGCCCCTGGAGGTCCAAGCCAAAACGATCATTCACCCCATTGCACATGCCGCTGTCTCAAGCTCTGTAACATCTGCTCAGTCAGAACTTGGTAACTCTGTTGCCTCCATACTCAGCTCCGACTAACCCTGCTCCCGGGTACAAGCATCATGCTAGGTGCGCTTATCATTCAGATAGTCCTGGCCATGATACAGAGGATTGTGGGCCATTGAAACACAAGATACAAGATTTAATTGAAGAAGGGCTCATTGAGTTCGAAGATCCTAGCAAGTCTAAAGCCATAAGTGGCTAGAAGGAGGATTTCCTAGATCATTAGTTTTGTTTTCATTCGCAATTTCTTTCCGTTTGTTTAAACATTAGTCTTACGACATATGCTATGTACTTTACAACAATCATTAATGCATTGCTTACGTTTGTCTTGATTCATTCCTAGTGTTCTCACTATATTTAAAACTGTGTTTTTACTCGGTTTTCCTATTTGTGATATTCAACTCTCGTTAAAAGTTGTACACCTTTAGAGGGAGAATGACGAAAACGATACCACAATTTCATACATTATGCTTTCAAACAGACCGTGTTGACGATGTACAGGCATTGTTTCAATTCCTAAATAACGGAGATATAAGGATGTTAATCCCTTGTCAACCCCTTTGAGCCTAAAGAAGTAGGAGTTTTCCTTCATATAAAATAAAACCCTTAATACATAACCTGGGGTAGGGTAGTTACTCAGTTAACTTAATTATTCCAAGTTGTTCCTTTGAACATAATCACCGATGGTTCCCCGTCATCATTAAGTCCGGCAGTCAATATCCGCAAAGAAAAAGAAAGCAATGCAAGGGCCTGCCAAGTCAAAACCTATTAAGGAGACTTAGATAAAATTGGGGCATCCCGCTGACTGCAGTTTTAAAACAAACAGTTCAGGCAAAAGTTAGGGATAACAAAGTCGAAAAAAGGTTACTATGTACCTTCGACAAAAGGAAAAATTACAAAAAAGGAGAATGACTGCCTTTGCAGATAAACCTTTGGTTTTTGAACCATCATAAATGCCAATGTCATAATTCCCAAAGTCTTTTGGAGCCTAAACGCATAGTCAACTGAGCATAGGACTGAAGAACATCACGAAGATGGGGATGGGTACAAATAAACTTTGAGCCTCTATCCTTTGTTTCTTTAAACCGTGAACCAGGCCACGTTACAACCCTTAAAAGTCCTAACTGAAGCATGGTTAGTTCGAAAGCATACCGTTACCAAAGGTATCCCGACTCCTTAAGGTCTACTATAACTCTTGAGTTGATATCACTTTCTTACAAAAAAAAAAACTTCGTTTTATTCAAAAAAATGTTTTTAAACTTTCAAGACAAACATATGCATTCGCATCTTATGAATTTCATTGCAAAGTACACTTGTCTATGTGGATTCAGATGTTTAAACATCAGGGAGAAGTTGCATGGGGCATGCTAATGGCTAAAAATCCTATCGACTGACGAAGTAGCTTTAAAAACTCGCCAAAAGAAGAAACATCCCTTACGCATGACTGGGATGGCTAATGTGTACACATGGCATAACTCGTCAGTATACCATTTACATGGGGCAAATCTAATCAAGATCCATAGAATCTCTCGAAGACGCTAAAGAGCATATGGGGCAAGCCCATTACCTGGGGGCATGTTGCAAAGGTCACTCAGTATCAGATGGCATTAATACCACTCTCACATCCTTTCCAGGAACCTTTGTAGGATACTTCTCAATCTGTCCATATAGTCTTCTTTAAGACCTGTTCAAATACTTTTTACCCTTTCTAGGAGCCTTTTTCAGACAGTCTTTTAAAGACCCACCTTCTTATCCTTTCTATTTTCAAACCCCTTTCAAACAGTCTTCTCTAAGACATATTCCTTTCCAAGAACCTTTTCTAGGTAGTCTTCTGTAAGACATCTCTTAACTTTTTCCAGTTAGTCTTTTAAGACATATTCAAACTTCTCTTACGCTTTCAAGAACCTTGTCAAACTTTGTTTAAAGTACAGAGTCTTTTCTAAGACAGTTCACCATCCTTTCTAGGGTGATCTTCTTCAAGATGTTTTTCCTAAGTTTTGTTTAAAACGCCACAAAAAAAAAACAACAGTCTCTATCCTCTATAGGAATATTTTGACCCTCTGCACAAACACATCCCTTTGAGCTTTGTTTAAAGCGCGATCTTATTTAAGACAATCTCCCATTTCTTTCCAAGGACCTTTTCAGGTAGTCTTATAGAAGGCATCATCTCATCCTAAGTACTCAGCAAATCACTGTCCGTCAGGATGCGACCGAAATGCATGACTCATTTTGAAAAGCATCTGCTTCACATTCAAATCAACACTTAGCATCAAGGAGACCTCAAAATTGGTCTAATCAAAGACGATCATTCCTGATAAAGACTCTTGAATGGGGAAACCACATCCAGAGGGTTTTCCTAAAATAGGGGCATACAATCAAGGATCCTATTAACTAGGGGCATATCTTTCAAGAATTCAAACACTGGGGCAATGCATATCAGGCAAGACATGGTGAAACTCGAGTTCTCTCTAAAGGTCCCTCCTTCAGATAAAGGGGCATGTCTCACATTTTCTGATAATCGGGGAGTCACACTAGTATCATACACGGAGCATTGTTGCATAATTGATCTTCCCACGCCTGTACTATTTACATCCCGCAGTGTGGGATAGGCATACATGCATAATTCTCATTTATTTTGAGAATCTCATTACATGACACATGCATCATGACATTGCATGAAACTAACACAGCCTTTTCAGGTCACTTCATATTCAAAAGGATGTTATCATCCAATTGCAGTGCAAATACGATCGTATCAACGATTCAATCTTAACAGATACAATTCCAATACCTCATTCCAAGTCTTTCTTCAAAGACAATCTAGAAGCAATCAAAGAATTTCTTACCTCTCCAGGTAGTCTTGTCCAAGACAGTTATCAACCTTCCCAAGCAGTCTTGTTTAAGACGTATCCTAACCTTTCTAGGCAATCTTGTTTAAGATGTATCCTATCCTTTCCAAGCAGTCTTGTGTAAGACGTATCCTAACCTTTCTAGGTAGTTTTGTTTAAAACGTTTCTTGTCCTTTATAGGAACCTTTCTAGGTAGTTTTGTTTAAAACGTTTCTTGTCCTTTATAGGAACCTTTCTAGGCAGTTTTGTTTAAAACGTTTCATGTCCTCTATAGGAACCTTTCTAGGTAGTTTTGTTTAAAACGTCTTATGTCCTTTATAGGAACCTTTCTAGGTAGTTTTGTTTAAAACGTCTTATGTCCTTTATAGGAATCTTTCTAGATAGTTTTGTTTAAAACGTATCGTACCCTTTATAGGAATCTTTCTAGATAGTTTTGTTTAAAACGTATCGTTCCCTTTATAGGAATCTTTCTAGATAGTTTTGTTTAAAACGTATCGTTCCCTTTATAGGAATCTTTCTAGATAGTTTTGTTTAAAACATATCGCGCCCTTTATAGGAACCTGTCTAGGTAGTTTTGTTTAAAACATATCATAGCCTTTATAGGAACCTTTCTAGGTAGTTTTGTTTAAAACGTCTCACGACCTTTATAGGAATCTTTCTAGATAGTTTTGTTTAAAACATATCGTGTCCTTTATAGGAATCTTTCTAGATAGTTTTGTTTAAAACGCATCGTTCCCTTTATAGGAACCTCTCTAGGTAAGTCTTGTTTAAGATATCCCGTATCCTATCTAAGAGCCTTTCCAGGTGAGTCCTGTTTAAGACGTACCATAACCTGTCTAGGTAGTCCTGTTTAAAGACGTTTCATATCTCTTTAGGAGCCTTTCTAGGTGAGTCTTATTTAAGACATATCATGCCTTTCTAGGTAGCCTTCTTAAAATGTTTATCCAATATTTTCTAAGACACACTTAGTTCTTTTAAAGAACTCCTCAGTTAGTCTTCTCCAAGACATTCTTCCTAAGTATTGTTCAAAGCCTAAGCTCCTTCGCATCAACCTTTGATACACCCTATTCAGGAACCTCTTCAGGTAGTCTTATGTAAGACATTACTCCGTATCTTCTCAGATACGATCAAATGATCCAGGTCTGAAAAGCATACGCTTTAGACAAATTCACTACGCAAGCAAATTTCAGGGCATTTCAATGTCCAATCATCTTCTACCTCTTCAGGTTCAAGAAGATTGAACAGGGGCAGCTGTCATACCCCAAAATTTTCCTTCCATATTCCATTTACAATGATTCAAAGATCAAGATTCAGTCCCAAAGATTACTCATTCAAAAGTCCAGATGATCCACAGTCAACTAGTTTGACCTAAAAGTCAATCATAATCAGAGCATAGTCAAAGCCTCCCAATTTTGGTCAACATAAAGTATGTGAAGTATAACCATCATTTGATCAAGGATTGATCATGATTCCATTAATAGAAACTCAGAGATGAACAAGTACAAAAAGGTTCAAATTAGGGTTTCTTAGGAGAAAGTCAACCCAACTTTGACTGGGCATAACTTTCACATGGAACATCAAAAATTCCCCACTCAAAGCCTATTTTGAAGGAAATTGGATCCTCTACAACTTTGTCCCTCACAAGCCAGGGCTAGAAATGCTTCATTTGAGAGGTACAAGGCAAAAGATTACAGGTCATTTTCAGGCATCCTTCAAAAGCAGTTTTTTGTTAAAGAAGATATGATCAAGATAAAAGCTCCAAATGAAAAATATGTTCCAAAGTGGCTTATAGAGTACCTCTTGAGGTTTCCAAAAAGTCTTAGAACTCATTCATAGCTTAAAAATTGAGTGAGATATGCCTTGTCAAAGTTGGGAGATTTTGAAGGAAATATGCGGAACAAAAGTGGTTCAAAATGATTATTTTTCCAAACGGGCCTATCTTATTATGACCCAAACTTGATTATAAGGTCACTAGGAACCCCTAAATCCAAGGCCACGACCATATGATTTTTATTAGAATTTTAATGAATTTTTATTCATTTTAAATTTAGTTTAAATCAAATAAATAAAAGAAAATACAAAGAGACTTGATTTGATTTGATTCCTAATCAATATTAATCTCTCAAAAGGCATATTACTCCTCATAATTTCGTTCAAATTGAATTAGGTAAGATTGGATGGGATTTCATCAATTTTGGAAAGATTTCATACAAGTTCTAAACCAAATATCAATCTCACAATTTAGAGGGATTTGATTGAATGTAAATAACCTAATTCAGTCTGTCATATATAAGCAAACACAACAGATGCAAAAAGGGGGGTTTTTTGGCCGCAAAAACCTGTGCTCAAGAACAAGAAAAACCGTGGAAAGAAGTGGAATTGCAGACCAAGGTTCAACGTGATTCAAGCCAGTCCAAGATTACCAATCAATTCCTCATGGTTTTCTGAAGCTAATTGCATCGTTCTCGATCATCAACGTCTTCAGAATCGCGAGCAAACTAAGTTACGGTTGTATCGAAATTGTCGACTTTGATTTCACACATACGCATGCTTTTAACGTTATTTGATTATGTACTTGTGTTTATGATGATGTTTTGATGCTTCCTGGTGATTTAATTGAAGTTTAAGCGCAGGTATAGAGATTTTCCATTACTAGGGTTTCTGGTTCATGATTTGGGGTTGCATAAATAGAGACCAAATCAATCCAAATTGTTGACGTTTTCATGTTTAGGGGGTAAGATGCAGCGAATCTGGGCGGTTAATTGGGGTTTATTGGCAGCGTGTGATGAAGATGATGTTGGCAGGCTATGGCCACATTTCAAAACCGTGGCCAAAGGTTACTTAGCTTTTGCAGAACTTTCCACGAAGAAGAAGAACAGTATTCGCGCGCGTCCTTTTTTGGAAATCTGGATTTTGTTTGCTTTTTTATATATTAAACGTTGGAATCATAATGTTAGCAACAAGGAGATAGTGTCCCAGCGGTTGAGCGTGTGCGTTGATCCCTTGTCCCTTGTGAGACTGGTTCGATCCATGGGGTCGACATGCTTTTTTTTCTTATTTTATTCGGTAGTATGCCTGCAGATCCAGTGGTCCTTGCACACATGTTCCTATCGTGCATCATCAGCCAACAGCCCTTGGATCTCAACGCCTGCAGATCCAGCGTCCCTAGATGCGCAGGTGCATCATGGATACTCAGGAGTCACTCCCACATGATAACAACCAGGTTCTTTATTTATTTATTTATTTATTTGCCATATTGTTTATATAATTATAATTGGCTTTAATTATTTTATTATGTACATAATTTAGTTTTAAAATCATATTAACACTATAATTAGGATTTAGGATTATTTTCTCGATTATTTTCCCGGTCATCCGATTTAATTAATTTAACTTTAAACATTATAAAACATAAAAATTCCTAGAGAGATTTATCCAATCAATTAGGGTTTGCCCAATCCCACTGGCCGTTTGGCCAAAGTGTTAGGATTTAATTTATTATCCGTTTCGACTAAATCAATTGGTCGCGATGGGTAATAATCGGTCATTAAATTCTTTAATAAAATATATTTCAAATAAAATTATGTTGCTAATGGTTTTAACCATTCTATTGGTTATGATGATTAGCAAGCTCTTTTAATTCGTTAGTGGTTTTAATCAAATCTATTGATTGCGATAACTAACGATAATCAATTTCTAGAACAAATTAAATAATTAAAATACATCCATTTGCTAAAAGTGATAATCGAATCAATCGATTAGAATTGCCAGCAATTCCCTATTAATCTATTAATTATGGTGATCAAACCTATTGATCATTGCGATTAATAGTGCAAATTAAAACCAGGGTTGTACGCCCAAATCTAAAACACTCAAAACACTTCAAATCAAACTACGGATTTTCATCCTTATTCAAAACTACGATAGGCCATTCAAAAAGCCTTCAAACACCTCCATGTCAAACTCTAAGGCGTACAATCCTGTCCCCGAACTACGTTGACTCTGATTCTCCCTAAGGAGATACGTAGGCACTTGGCAACAAGGCGAGTCCCCCTCTCTAAAATCTCAATTTTTCCCCTACTCAATATTTTAGCCATAAACCTTCACCTTAGATTCAAAGCCAATAGGAAAGGGTTGAGGGTGCCTAACACCTTCCCTCGACCTGAATATAGTATCTTACCCTGATCTCTATACTGCGTAGGGTTTCCTATTCGCCCTTCAGAATAGGTGGCGACTCTAAAATATTTTATTTTTAGGGCAGGTTGCTACAATGGGCAATACCATTTTCTTTGAAGAACTTATCAAAGAATCTGTTCTCAAATTCGCCACCATGATCACTTCTAACCTTTATGATTTTGCACTCTTTCTCAGATTGGATCTGAGTGCAGAATTCAAAGAACACTGAATGAGACTCATCCTTGTGTTTTAAGAACTTTACCCATGTCCAGCGGCTATAATCATCAACGATGACTAATCCATATTTCTTCCCTCTGACAGATGCTGTTTTGACTGGGCCAAACAGATCAATGTGCAAGAGTTCTAACGGCCTTGAGGTAGACACAACATTCTTAGACTTGAATGCAGGTTTGGAGAACTTGCCCTTCTGACATGCTTCACAAAGAGCATCTGATTTGTATTTCAGATTTGGGAGTCCTCTGACCAGATTTAGTTTGTTAATCTGAGAAATCTTTCTCAAACTAGCATGTCCTAATCTTCTGTGCCAGACCCATTGCTCCTCAGAAACAGACATAAGACAAGTCACCTTCTGCTTCTCAAGATCAGAAAGATCAATCTTATAAATGTTGTTCTTTCTCTTTCCTGTAAATAGGATTGAGCCATCCTTCTGACGTACAGCCTTGCAAGACTTTTGACTGAAGATTATATCATAACCATTGTCACTTAATTGACTTATGGACAATAAGTTATGCGTTAATCCTTCTACAAGAAGTACATTAGTTATGGAAGGAGAGTTACCAAGACTTATGGTTCCAAAGCCAATGATTTTGTCCTTCTGGTCTCCTCCAAACTTGACTTCTCCACCTGGTTTAAGCACCAGGTCTTGGAATGTAGACCTTCTTCCCGTCATGTGTCGCGAGCACCCAGAGTCCAGGTACCATGACATTTTGCTTTTTGTCCTCTTTGCCGCCAAGGATATCTGCAACAGAAATTATCTTCTCCTTAGGTACCCACAATTTCTTGGGTTCTTTCTTGTTAGTTCTCCTCAAGTTCTGATTGAACTTGGGTTTAGCAAAATATTTAACAGGAGGAACAACATGATATTCTTTAGGTTTGTCATCATGATATTTCTTAGGATGTGTCACATGCTTCTTGGTGTGAACAGTGTTAAAACTTTGTGCATGTGAAGTGAGCCTAATATCATGTGCATGGCCATATTTGAACTGATCATACAATGGCTTGTATGTGATCTTCAGATCATCAATAGGTTCAAATTTATGTGAGGAATCACCCTCATAGCCAAAACCAAAGCTTCTGTTTCCAGAAACACAATATATCATAGAAGCAAGATGACTTCTGCCAATACTTCTAGATAAGAACTTTCTGAAGCTCGAGTCATATTCTTTCAGAATATGATTCATGCTAGGAATGGATTTTTCTGTTTTAGAAGGAGATTCACTATCTTTGGATAGATTTAAAACTTTTTCCTTCAGTTCAGAATTTTCCAATTCCAGCTTCTTAGTTTCAAATTCAAACTGCTTTTTCAGCTTTTTGTATTTGATACTAAGATGAGCCTTGAGTTCCAGAAGTTCTGTTAAACTGGAAACTAACTCTTCTCTAGATAGTTCAGAAAATACCTCTTCAGAATCTGATTCTGATGTAGATTCTGATCCATCATCTTCTGTAGCCATCAGCGTGAAGTTGGCTTGCTCTCCTTCAGAGTCTGATTCTGATTCTGATTCAGAATCATCCCATGTTTCCATAAGACCTTTCTTCTTATGAAACTTCTTCTTGGGATTCTCCTTCTGAAGTTTTGGACACTCGTTCTTGTAATGTCCAGGCTCATTGCACTCATAGCATACAACCTTCTTCTTGTCAGATCTTCTGTCACCAGAAGATTTTCCTCGTTCAAATTTCTTTGAACTTCTGAAGCTTCTGAACTTCCTTTGCTTGCTCTTCCAGAGTTGGTTTACCCTTCTGGAGATCATGGACAGTTCATCTTCTTCTTCAGATTCTGATTCTTCAGGATCTTCTTCTCTAGCCTGAAAAGCGTTAGTGCATTTTTTAACATTAGATTTTAATGCAATAGACTTACCTTTCTTCTGAGGCTCGTTTGCATCCAGCTCTATTCCATGGCTTCTCAAGGCACTGATAAGCTCTTCCAAAGAAACTTCATTCAGATTCTTTGCAATCTTGAATGCTGTTACCATTGGACCCCATCTTCTTGGTAAGCTTCTGATAATCTTCTTTACATGATCAGCCTTGGTGTAGCCTTTATCCAGAACTCTTAATCCAGCAGTTAGCGTTTGAAATCTTGAGAACATCTTCTCAATGTTTTCATCATCCTCCATCTTGAAGGCTTCATATTTCTGGATTAGAGCAAGAGCTTTAGTCTCCTTGACTTGAGCATTTCCCTCATGGGTCATTTTCAATGACTCATATATATCATAGGCAGTTTCCCTGTTAGATATCTTCTCATACTCAGCATGAGAGATAGCATTCAGCAAAACAGTCCTACATTTATGATGGTTCTTGAAAAGCTTCTTCTGATCATCATCCATTTCTAGCCTTGTAAGCCTTACGCCACTAGCTTTCACTGGATGTTTGTAACCATCCATCAGAAGATCACATAGTTCACCATCTAGACCAAGAAAGTAACTTTCCAGTTTATCTTTCCAGTATTCAAAGTTTTCACCATCAAATACTGGTGGTCTAGTATAACCATTGTTACCATTGTATTGCTCAGCAGAGCCAGATGTAGATGCAGGTGGATCTGTTGGAATTTCACCAGGCATCTTTTACTGAAGCGTTTTTCTCTTCCTGAATCTTTTCTAAACACGGTTAAGTGCTTGCACCTTAGAACCGGCGCTCTGATGCCAATTGAAGGATAGAAAAACACTTAGAAAGGGGGGGGGGGTTTGAATAAGTGTAGTTTAAAAACTTGAATGATAAAAACAATTTGCACAGTTATTTTTATCCTGGTTCGTTGTTAACTAAACTACTCCAGTCCACCCCCACGGAGTGATTTACCTCACCTGAGGATTTAATCCACTAATCGCAACAGATTACAACGGTTTTCCACTTAGCCCACGACTAAGTCTTCTAGAGTATCCTGATCACAACCTGATCACTCTAGGAACAAATGCTTAGACACAAGCTAAGACTTTCTTAGAGTATCCTGACCACCACGTGATCACTCTAATTACAACTGCTTAGACACAAGCTAAGACTTCCTAGAGTATCCTGATCAACACTTGATCACTCTAGTTACTTACAAATTAATGTAATCAAACAAGAGTTTTACAATGCTTCTGAAAAGCTATAATCACAACAGTGATATTTCTCTTAAAGTTTAAGCTTAATCTCACTAATATATTACAACAGCAATGTAGTGAGATTTGATGAAGATGAAGTTTCTGAGCTTTGAGTTGAACAGCGTTTCAGCAAGTTTTTCAGAATAAGTTCGTTCAGAATTGGTAACCTTGCTTCTCATTAGAACTTCATATTTATAGGCACTTGAGAAGATGACCGTTGGGAGCATTTAATGCTTTGCGTATTCCGTACAGCATTGCATTTAATGTTTCACGCTTTTGTCAACTACCTCGAGCCTTGTTCACGCTGTGTCTACTGACGTTGCCTTTAATAGCTTCTAACGTTCCTTTTGTCAGTCAGCGTAGCCTGCCATCTTGTACTTGCTTCTGATATGATGTTTGTGTATACAACGTTTGAATATCATCAGAGTCAAACAGCTTGGTGCAGAGCATCTTCTCGTCTTCTGACCTTGAAGTGCTTCTGAGCGTGATACCATGAGAACTTCAGTGCTTCTGCTTCTGAACTCAAGTTCTTCTGATGCTTCCATAGACCCATGTTCTGATTCTGCCTTGACCATCTTCTGATGTCTTGCCAGACCATGTTCTGATATTGCATGCTGAACCTTCTGAGACAAAGCTTCTGAGCGCTGATTTGTGCATACTCTTTATATATTTCCTAAAAAGAAAATTGCAGTGTATTAGAGTACCACATTATCTCACACAAAATTCATATCCTTGTTATCATTAAAACTAAGAATATTGATCAGAACAAATCTTGTTCTAACATGAAACCCATGTTTGATGACTTTATCAAGTCTCTAACCAAGTCTACTCTTAATCAAGAGAGACTACACCACTTGGATATAATCACCTCCCCTTGGATACTTAATCAAGTTCCTAGAAAGGTCCACTCTTAATCAAGAGAGACCACACAAAACAATGAAACCCAAAGGTTGATAACTTAATCAAGTCTCTAACCAATTCCACTCTTAATCAAGAGAGTACACAATTGAAACCCAAAGAAAAAGAACCACAAAAGGTGGAAGGGGAAATAAGCATGCATCACTAATCAATTTAACAAACAATCAATGTATAAGAGAAGTATCAAAGCATGTAGATGGATGAAAGAGAGCCTAAGGCAATATCAAATCATTTGTTTAGATGTATGACAACAAATATCAAAGTCTCATGGCATCACACAATAAAGTCGCTCACAAGTTGTGTCAAAGTAGTACATGAATCAACACTTGTTCAAGTAATAATCATGTATTATTTAAGATTAACACATGGCATACAAAAGAATGGGGATAGGTCATGGGGAAATATAAAAGCACACATTGACAACCCATTATGTTTCACAAAGTGGTTTGGGCATTAGAGAAATCAACATCAAGTATCATGTACTATAATGACCCTCCATCACAATAGAATTCCTAACTAGGTTTCCTTGCAAAGAGATGGAGATTAGATAAAGTGGAGCCTCAAAGAACACCAAGTATAGTCAGCCACAACACTCAAATTATAGGTCCAATACCTCATGGTATCTCATGTTATTCAACAAGCTCAAACCAAAACAACCAAAACGACCGAGATTGCCATTTGTTTGATGTACACAGACTCTCTAGGGAGGTGTAACACGGTGGGAGAACTGACTTTTATTTTCGCAAGCAAAATGTTGCGGTGAGCAAGAGTCGCCACCGACTTTTATTTTATCCAATATCTTGGAAGGGAAAAAAGAACAGAAAAAGACCTTTTAAAAAAAATGGGCTCGGGGGGTAGATTATGAAAAGGGAAGGTGTTAGCATCCTTTTCATCCGTAGTTATCTACGGGCTCTTAATTTTCTTAGCTCTTGTTTGTTTGTTTGTTTTGAAAAAAGAGAGTTTAAGGACTTTAGCTTAAAAGCGTAGCCTTAGTCTTTGAAAAGAGAGGTGCGAAAAGCTTTTTCTTAATTGAGCAAGCAAATTAGGAGCACTACCCTAAGTTTGGTCTTTTTCTATGCTTTTTACTCTCCGAAGAGAGATAGGGCTATCCTTACCATTCGGGGTAGGTAGTCCCATTGATTGGATGTGCGGGACAATCGAAGGGTCATCGTAGGTCATTTGAAGGCAACAGGATAGAGGTACCTTTAGCAAATTCGAAGGGACAATCATCGTTTCGTAGGCAACCATTCGAGGGACAAGATCATGTATTCGTAGGCAACATCGGGGTCATCGAGGGACCATGATCTTTGATGATTTAAATTGTAGGGACGTTTGCTATTGGTACCTCTATATTCGAGGGACACGACCATTGTTTATTCGTAAGGCAACCAAGAGGGGCGTACCTTAGAGGTGAGTGTGTGAACAGTGTTTTGATTTCAAATATGTTATCTTGAATTAAAGTTAACTAACGTTCAATTGATTAGTCTTGTCATACACGCCTAGTTACTAATAGTTATATTAGCAGGAAATTAAAGTGCGGAAATTAAATCCTACGCTATTACATGGCTTCGGAATGGGGGAATACATAACCAAAAACGGGAGAGGTGCGGAAAAATAAACTACGATTATTACAATAAACCTAAATGAAAATCAAGGCGAAAAATAAAAAAACAATATGTAAAATTAAAAAAGAAAGCTTTGTTAAAAAAAACATGTTAATTTCCATGAAGTAATCCAATAGCTCAATGGTACCTCGCAATTAAAATAAGACGTTAGTACGGATGAAAATAAATATTTAATGATATCAATCAAGATTAATAAACATATTAAAATTAAATTAAACAACCTATTTTTGGAATTTTTAATATGAAAATAAAAGTAATTAAACTAATTAAAATAAATATTTTGAGTTTTTATATTATAAACAAATAAAACAAACTAGAATAATAAAACAAAACATGAGGTGTAAACAGTAACAGGGATGTAAGTAAAAAATATAAAAAATGCTGGCCCAATATAAGTAGGCCCAAAATAAAAGTAAAATGCCCCAGGAGGGGGTTTAATTAGCAGGCAGAGATGTGTAACATGGAAAAAAATGTGATGCAGTATGGCAACGGATTGGTGGGCCAATGGATTGCATCAAGGGCCCAATATCTTTTCAATAATCATCCAGACAGGGGTGTGCAAAGAAACATGAGGGTAACAACTAGAAAATCGTTGGGCTTCCAAACCAAGCCCAAACAACAACTAAAGCAGAACCCTAAAAACTAAATCGTTGGCCCTCCCTTGCTTCGGTCAACGTGTCTCACCATTTTCACGCCAGGCTTGCTATGTGTACACCCAAATTTAACACCCTATCACTACACCGTATCAAAATACAGCATGGCTATGTGCTTGTTTGTGTCACAATAAATAAAAAATAATTATTTAAGATTTAAAAATTTTCAAACCGTATTTTTATACGGTGTAGGAGTAACATTGAGTGTAAAGCTAACATTTCTCTTTTCACGCTCTGCTTTTTGTCTTCTCAATGAAACCTCTTTCAAAAATTATCCATGAACACAATAGCTACATCTCTCACTTCTTATCATCTTCTAAACACTGTTGTTCTCTATTTCTAATACAGTTCATCATTCATAAGCATAGTACAAGAATCATAAGCAAGCAAGGAAGTTTAAAATTACCGAATTGAATCGAAAGTCCTGAGATGATGTTGGCTCGGGTGATGTTGAATCTACTCGAACGTTGTGGGTTCGGAATTTGAGCTGAAGAGTTGGTGTCGCCGTTAAATAAAGTGAACTTCGATCTCAGAGGTGTGGCTGCGTTGGTGGTCGGATTCGTCGACGTCGGATGCATCGCTGGAGCTGATATTGGATCGTAGCGCTGAGCATGGTCGGTGGCCAGAGATTGTGAATCGGAGTGTTGGTGGTGATTGGCACAGTTGTGCGATGAAGCTTGCTTCGGCGCGGTCGCTGCGGTCATTGGAGAGTTGAACGGCGGTTCCCGGCATCGACGGTGGCGGTGTTTGATGTGGGGGCTGTGAGGTGCTGCGGCTTGCTTAAGATTCAGTGGTTGTTTGCGTTCGGAAGTGCAGGATCGGTGATGATGATGTTTGTGTTTAAGTTCCTTCACTATTTCCAGTTTTCCAATTGTTCCTCTACTGTGTTTTTGTTTCTTCTTGCATCTTGTTCTTTTTCTGTAAAACAAAATCTACTTGAAACTGAATTAGTAATGACATGAAAAAGGGGAAATTATTTTACAATAAAAAAAGTTTGAAATATATGTATATACATGGTGAAAAGAAAATAAAATTATGTGGTGAATTGTTTGGTTTTTGAATAATGTTGATAGCTTTTTTTTGTGAGAGTTTATGTTTTGCAGGTTTGTGATTGTTGTTCTTTACCGATGGACGTCTCAGCCGGATATCCACCGGGGTTAGGGTGCTGTTAGAGATAGTTAGTGACAAAGGCTGGTTAAGTTTGTTAGTAAAAAAATATAATTAATGTATAACAATATAGTAAAATATATTTAGAATAAAATATGACAATAGGAAAAACGAGCCATAGATATATCATTCTACGATTAAAATAACAACAAATTTAAATAAAGAGAATGGGTGAATTTGTTAATAGAATTGTAGAGTTAAAACGTAACCATCAGACATTCATCACGTGGTTGAAAACAGAAACAAATTAAAACAAATTAACATCGAGTGGCCTCATATTAAAATCATCGGCCAAAAATTGTTATGGACAAAGCGTAGTGAATAAAGTTTTGAAAATAGTGTAAGTTAATATGTGCGCCTAAGAGGGGGGTGAATTAGGTGATGGTAGATTTTTGTCCTTTTATTCTTTTATGATCTTGTTGAGTGTGATGAAAGCAATAAAAGCGGAAAGTAAATGAACACACGATGTATACTGGTTCCCCTCACAGGTCGAGAGTAATCTAGTCTCCTTGCCAACTAGCAAGAGATTTTACTATAATGTTATGACTCTTACAAGACTCTTCCTAGTCCTTCTAAAGAGACAACAACCAAGAACACATTTCTTGGATTTCAATAAGTCCTTAAGAGAACACCCTCCCTAAGGATACCTCTTGTTTCCAAAACTATGGACAACAAGGTTACAACCTTACAATCTTATATCCACACTTGGAACAATAAGATGTAATCAATACAAACATAAAGAATTACAAGTGATTGAATATTTTTGGTAATAAGTAAAGTTTTCTCACAATAGGTTATTATGTACTCAATGGAAATGATGAAGAAAATTTTCTAAGTATATGAAAGTGTATGCTGAAAATTTTCTTTCTCAAAGAAGAAGTTTGAACACAATGAAAATTTGAAAGCAAGAGCACAACAAAATGATTATGAAAAATTGATAGTATGTGTGTGTTTTCAAAAGGAATAAAGAAGTCCTTATATAGTGATAAACACCCTTCCAAAAGGCTGCAAAAACATTTTCAAAATGGTGCAAAAACATGGCTTAAAACAAATTTCGTATGGCTGAAGAAACAATGAAAAGATGTGATGTTTCAGTGGTAATCGGTTACCAAAAGTAGGGTAACCGGTTACCCACTCCCAACGTTCATATTTTTCAAACTTTTAACAGGGTAACCGATTACTGAAACTAGGGTAATCGATTACCCATACAAAAAACAGTGGGAGATCTTTTCAAAACATCAGTAACCGGTTACCATATTGCCAGTAACCGATTACTTCAACTAAAAAGCCAAAAAACACTTTGAGAGAGGCTTTTATGCTGAAATGTGTTTTACCAAAGAACCTTTTAAATGGAATGCATGATATGAGAGATATTTCCATTGATTACACAATTATATCTAAGTGAGTTTTTCTTTAACTTATTTACCTTACATTTGATCAAGATATATTGAAGATTAAACTTGTATATTGGGAGAAGTCTTGATCCAAGTCTTTTGTCAAAAGCTATGGTGATGTTTTGTCTTCATCAAAATACTCTTGAAGAAGCTTTTCTTCACATTCTCCCCCTTTTTGACGATGACAAACCAATCTTAGATGAAAATATGAATAATATTGCTTTTGCCTTATGATTGACTTTTGCTCCCCCTAACACCAATACTCCCCCTTTATGTAAGAGTATTTCTTGATTTTGAAAGTTGAGTATTCTTGAGCTACATATGGTTAGTAAAAGCAATCATATAGTTTTGAGATCTTTCTCCCCATTTGTCATTAACAAAAAGGAATGAAAGACTAATAAAATTTAGAGTATATAAATAGTAAAAAGTATAGAGAGGATATATTTAATCGAAACATAACTCAAATATAATAATTCAAACACAATAACATTATGCAAACATTGTTTTTAGAACATGCAATTTAAATACACAACATTGAGAAAAATAACATAAAACTTGAACATAAAAAGATGATGAAACTTAAGCTAAATGATAATATGAGATGAAATGACTATTCTTGCTCATCCATGTTTTCTTCCTCTTCCTCCCCTTCTTCCTCTTCATTTTGGTTGTGAAGCATATCTATTTGAAGTTGAATGCTGTTAAACCGGTTGATCATATAGGTGTCCATAGCACACATCTTGTTGTAGGTTAACATTTGAAGGTTGTAGATAGCTTCATTGGTGTATCCTCCTTTGGGTATAGCGGGAGGTTGGTAGGGAGCATTTAGTTGTTGTGGTTCAACTTCTCTATAAACAAACCGCCATTCACGGTTTTGAAAAATGCCGGTATTTTTGGTGATGGTTGAAGTGTCGATCTCATTATCATTAGTCATGATGATTTTAGGTTCCCTTCTTAGAGCAATATCAAATTGAGATAAAAGGCGAGAAATCATTCTAGCATAGGGTAGGCCATCCGTTAATTTAAGTTGATGCTCCATATTCCTTAAGATCATAGTTGCCCAATCGAGTTTAATGCGGTTTTTGACCGCAAACATAATCATCAACTCGGTATCACTCACTTGAGAGTGGTTGGAATGTTTTGGAATCAAAATATAACTAATGAAAAAGTGAAGCACTCGATCACTCACAGTTAAATTCTTCGCCGGTAATACCAAACGGTCCGCCGTGTTAGCCTTGGCCGCGAAGCTCTCCCTAACCGATTCTCTTGAAATATCATAAAATTAGCCATACCTAGTATAGTTCTCCCATGGAGGTGACATGCCGTGAAGGATAGCCAAGCCGGTAGTGGGAATAGTTGAAAACTCCCTAAATTCTTCTAAGGTCAAGGAAATTTGTTTCCCTTGAACCTCACTAGACAAAGATAAATCATCCCTAAGTTCAAAAGAACAATAGAAATCTTTCACTAAATCCGCATAGACTTCTCCATTGTCACTTACAAACCTATCCACTCTTTGGTATCTAAGCAATTCCGGAAATTGGAAGCTAGTGTTAGGAAATTTATGCAACATACCATACTTTGTTGCCATTAGAGGTCTCTTGCGGACATTGAAGGTGAGTCGTCGAGCTTTCAAGGATGGTGCCGCCGGATGCCTTGAAGAGCTTCCATCCATATGCTTGTTTCTTCTTGAAGATCTCATTATGAAAGTTAGGGTTTGGAGAAGATGATAGAATGTGATAGAGATGTTAGGTTATATATGGAGAGATGAAGGTTTGAGGTAATATGAAATAGGTAGATAATTTATGGGAATTTGAGAGTTTTTAAGAGTAGTTATGAGATTGAATGAGAGGGTTGAATGGATTGAATGTGTAGTTATGAGAGGTTTGAATGAGTTGAATGAGGTTTATGAGGGGTAGGTGGAAGAGATAAACAAGGAGATATGAGGAGAAAGGAAATAAAATTAAAAAAAAACTAGATGCATGCATGAATGCCACATAGGAACAAAGCATATAAAAAACATATAAAAAAACGTAACATATCATGAAAATGAAAAAAAATAAATGCCCAGGGTAACCGGTTACTGGGGTTTGGGTAACCGGTTACTCAATGTAAAAACCAATATTTTTCGTAAACGCCCAGTGGTAACCGGTTACTGGGGACTTGGTAACCGTTTACTGATGCAGAAAATGTAAAAAATTCAATTATAACCATAGTAAAAACATGATGATCATAGAAGGATAGCACCTTAATCAATTGTGAAGAGTTAGGCCAGATCACTTTCATCCAAAATGCCAAGTTCCCGGCGGATTTTATAGAAAGCATCTTTTGAAAGCGGCTTTGTGAAGATATCCGCGAGTTGATTTTGCGTATCTACAAATGTTATCTCAACGTCACCTTTGAACACGTGATCCCGTATGAAGTGATGTCTGATATCTATATGTTTCGTGCGGGAGTGCATCACTGGATTTTTTTGTTATGTTGATCGCGCTTGTGTTATCACATCTCAGAGGAATACAACCAAGGTTTAAACCATAGTCAAACAGTTGTTGTTTGAGCCATAAGATTTGAGCGCATCCACTTTCGGCTGCAATATATTCAGCCTCAGCAGTACTAAGTGCCACGCTTGCTTGTTTCTTGCATGACCATGACACTAGAGCATTTCCCAAAATGTGACACGTTCCACTGGTGCTTTTGCGATTAGTTTTACAACCTGCATAGTCAGCATCAGAATAACCAACTAAAGTATTCATACTACCTTTAGGATACCATAAGCCGACATTGGTTGTTCCTTTTAGATATTTAATGATTCGTTTGACTGCTCCAAGGTGAGATTCCTTAGGGTTGGCTAGATATCTGGCACATAAGCAGACACTAAACATTGTATTTGGTCTACTTGCCGTTAAGTATAAAAGTGAGCCGATCATTCCACAATATTTTGTGATGTTGACAGGATTGCCTGGTTCATCTGGATTAAGGTAGGTGCCAGATCCCATTGGTGTTGCACTATCTTTACTATTTTCCATCTCAAATTTCTTGATTAGTTCTTTGCAATATTTTGACTGATTGATGAAGATTCCATGCTTGAGTTGTTTGATTTGGAGACCAAGAAAGAAGTTTAATCTTCCCATCATGGACATTTCAAATTCTCCTTGCATCATTGAAGAAAATTCCTTGCACATTTCATGGTTAGTCGACCCAAAAACAATATCATCTACATAAATTTGTACAAGTAAAGTATGAAGATTGAATTTTTTAATGAAAAGAGTAGTATCTACTTTACCCTTTACAAACCCTTTTTCGATTAGGAAGGTACTTAGTCGATCATACCTAGCCCTTGGTGCTTGTTTTAGCCCATATAATGCTTTCTTTAGTTTGAAGACATGAGTAGGATTCTTGTAGTCTTCAAACCCGGGGGGTTGCTTTACATAAACTTCTTCATTGATGATACCATTGAGAAAAGCACTTTTTACATCCATTTGAAAAAGTTCAAAGTCTAATGAGCACGCATACGCAAGTAGTAATCTTATCGCCTCCAATCTAGCTACCGGAGAAAAGGTTTCTTCAAAGTCAATACCTTCTTCTTGAATATATCCTTGTGCCACTAATCTTGCCTTGTTTCGAGTAATTATACCATTTTCGTCCATCTTATTCTTGAATACCCATTTGGTTCCAATGATACGTTTGTTTCCCGGATTAGGAACAAGTTCCCAAACATCGTTTCGCTCGAATTTATTTAACTCTTATTGCATGGCAAGAATCCATTGGTCATCTTCTAGTGCTTGAGATACCTTGGAAGGTTCTATTTGTGAAACAAATGCCATATTTAAACATGCATCCTTGATATTTAATCGTGTAGACACTCCTTGACTAATCTCACCAATGACTTTATCAATTGGATGATCTCTATGAATCCTCCATTCTTTAGGTAGATCATTGGCATTTGATTCTTGTTGAATTGATTCTACTTGATCCTCATTATTTACTTTGGAAGATTCTCCTTTCATTTCCGTTTGATCTTTGTTGTTATCTTTAGAGGCATCTCCATGATTCTCCGATTTATTTATATTGGAAGTATCTTCTTGAGGGATTACTATTATATCATCATCATCATCATTACAAATAATATCCTCCTTTGAGGGGTTAGATTCATCAAAAGTTACATGCATAGATTCTTCAATTTTTAAAGTTCTTTTATTATATATTCTAAAAGCTTTACTAGAAAGAGAATAACCAAGAAATATACCTTCATCGGATTTTTCATCAAAATTACCAAGGTTATCTTTGTCATTGTTTGAGACAAAACACTTGCATCCAAAAATGTGAAAGTGAGCAATGTTTGGCTTTCTTCCTTGGAAGAGTTCATATGGAGTCTTCTTTAAGATAGGTCTAATGATTACTCGATTTCCAACATAACATGCCGTGCTAACCGCATCCGCCCAAAAGTATTTAGGAAGATTTGCATCACTAAGCATTGTTCTTGCAAGTTCCACTAGAAACCTATTATTTCTTTCAACTACTCCATTTTGTTGTGGAGTTCTTGGTGCTGAAAAATTATGAGAGATACCATGTTCTTCACAAAATTCTTCAAATGATGCATTTTGAAATTCTCCACCATGATCACTTCTTATGGATACAATCTTTAGTGACTTTTCATTTTGGATTTGTTTTGCATACTTCTTAAAGGCTTTAAAAGAATCATTTTTCTGCACAAGAAACAAAGTCCAAGAATATCTAGAGAAATCATCAACAATAACTAAAGCGTATACATTACCTCCGAACCTTCTTGTTCTTGATGGACCAAATAAATCCATATGCAACAATTGTAGTGGTCTTGTAGTAGACACCACATTCTTTGGTTTGAAAGATGATTTGGTTTGATTTCCCTTTTGACAAGCATCACATAATTTATCTTTGACAAACTTTATCTTAGGTAAGCCAACAGCAAGATCATGTTTGGTTAATTTATTTAAATGATCCATATGAATATGGGCTGCTCTTTTATGCCATAACCATGATTCATTATTATTGTTTACCAAAAGAAATTTTACTTTCAAAGATAAATCATTTAAAGACATCATAAAAATGTTATTAATTCTTGTACCTTTGAGTTTTACCTCATTGGTGACTTCATCAATAATCAAGCATTCCTCTTTAGTAAATTTGATCTTGAAGCCTTTGTCACAAATTTGGCTAATGCTAAGAAGATTATGCTTTAGTCCTTCAACATAAAGAACATTTTCAATGGATGTGAAAGGTGGTGCACCAACTTTGCCTTTGCCAAGGATCCTTCCTTTATTGTTATCTCCATAAGTGACATAACCCTTGGCCTTAAGCTTTAGATTTGAAAATTGGTTTAGGTCTCCCGTCATATGCTTTGAACAACCACTATCTAGATACCATAGGTTTGAGGTGGTCTTCAAGAAAACCTACAAAACAAATTAAGTTTTGTTAGGTACCCAAACGGCTTTGGGTCCATCATAGTTAGTTCCTTTCTTAACCCACACATCATGCCCACTTGGTACACTAAAGTTTCTTACATAGCAAGCATTAGGTGTATGACCAATAATACCACAATAAAAGCAAGTAGGTTCAAAATTACTTCTATATCTAGGAGGATAAGATTTCTTCTTAACAAAGTTTTTCCTTTTAGGATAATGTTGAATCACTTTAGGTTTGTTCACTTTCTCTTGAATTGGTTGGTTACTAGCTTTGACAAAGATAGTTTTGTTGGAACTTGGTTGAGAAAACTTTGAAAAGCTAAGTCCACTTTTATCATTAGAGTATCTTTGTGTGCTAAGAACATTTTCCAATCCAATTTGTCCCTTTTCGTATCTTTCAAGAACACGTTTTAATTGAACAATTTAGAAAGAAAGTGATTCACAATTTTTGCATGCAAAATTTTCTTTTTGAACACTAATCATTTTTTCTTTTTCATCTTTATGTTCTTCTTCAATTATTTTAAACTTTTCTTCTAAAGATGATATTATTTTCTTTTGAGATGAGATAGTTTTATAGAGAATTTTGCACTATTTTAATAGTTCATCTATTGCACCTTGTGCACCATTATCAAAAAGAGAATCATCATAACTAACCTCGCCTTCTTCATCATCAGAGTGGTGTGATGCCATCAGTGCTAGATTTGCACTTTCGTCACTATCTAAATCGGATGAGAAACTTACTTCATTATCTTCCCATGCAATATAGGCCCTTTTATTTTTGAACTCCTTTTTGCCTTTGAATCCATTTTTCTTAGAAAGTTTTGGACAGTCCGGCTTTATGTGTCCTTGTTTCCCACATTCATAGCATGTAACTTCTTGTGTTGAAGTGGAGGCTTCTTTATCCTTATGCTTTGAGAATTTCTTTCTTTTGACATAGTTAGTATTATCAATATTATTTTTATGACCAAAATATTTGCCTAACCTTTTCACAAGAAGCATGAAGTTTTCGTCTTCCTCCGGTGCATCTTTTATTTGGCTTTCTTTTGAATCTACCTTTAATGCAATGCCTTTGGATTTTTTTTCTCTAAGTTCTCATGCTTTTCCAATCTTCCAAGTTCCGTCTCATATTCTTGAAGATTTCCAAATAATGTTGCAGAAGTCAATTTTGACAGGTTTTTCTTTTCGGATATCGCCATTACTTTTGGTTGCCATTCCCTTGTTAAAGATCTAAGCACCTTAAGATTAAGTTCTTCGGTAGTGAGGGTCTTACCAAGTGCCTTCAAGTGATTTGTCAAATGAACGAATCGTTTTTGCAATTCGAGAATAGTTTCTCTGGGCTTCATTCTAAACAATTCGTACTCTTGACTTAAGGTATTTAATCTTGATCATTTAACTTTAGTGGTACCCTCATGTGTTTCTACAAGAGTATCCCATATTTCTTTCGCTGTTGTACATGCCGATACTCGGAAAAATTCATCCATACTAAGAGCACCTTGAAGAAGATTGATAGCCTTTTGTCAGCAAGAACCTTCTTTCTATCGCTATCATCCCATGATGCTTTAGGTTTATTTGATCCAACACCATTAATGACAGTTACATGAACATGAGGACCTTGTAGTACAGCCTCCCATACTTCTTCTCCTTGTGCTTCTAAATGAGCCTTCATCCGAATTTTCCAGAAATCAAAATATTCACCACAAAGTAGCGGAGCCTTGTTGTTGCTACCACCGTCTTTAAAAACCGGATTTTGATTTGCGGAAGCCATTCTAGATCTTTAGGAACAGGTTACCTATAACCTGCTCTGATGCCATTTGTAAGTTAATATGTGCGCCTAAGAGGGGGTGAATTAGGTGATGGTATATTTTTGTCCTTCTATTCTTTTATGATCTTGTTGAGTGTGATGAAAGCAATAAAAGCGGAAAGTAAATGAACACACGATGTATACTGGTTCCCCTCACAGGTCAAGAGTACTCCAGTCCCCTTGCCAACTAGCAAGAGATTTTACTATAATTTTATGACTCTTACAAGACTCTTCCTAGTCCTTCTAAAGAGACAACAACCAAGAACACCTTTCTTGGATTTCAATAAGTCCTTAAGAGAACACCCTCCCTAAGGATACCTCTTGTTTCCATAACTATGCCCTGCTACATCAAAAACTATGGGGAGGACAAACAAAACTTTACGCAAGGGTCAACTACTGATCTAGGTGTTTTTAATAGGCTAGATGTGACGGCCCTCTTGGTTCACAAAAAGATCCTTTAACTGACATCCCACCACAATAACTCTAGTGTAATTACACAGTGCAATTTTCCCATAGAAACAGGTTTAGAACTAACTCATCTCATGGAGATGCCTCAACTGTTCATCTCTCTCAAAGCGATGCGTTGTTTAAACATGCATACAGAAGTGACTAATCCTGTCAGGATCCTGAATGATGTACGAATAAGAATGGTGCATATAATGCATATTGAAGATGTTTCTAACAAGAGTGGCGAGAATGTTCCTAACAATGTCAATGAAATTTTCACAAAATCACTTGATGCTACACAGTTTGAAAACTTGCGAAGCAAGTTAGGACTCTGTGTCCTTGAGGAACCATAGAGTTACCAACAACAACAAGAACAACAACAACAAACAGGGGGAGAAGATCTTTGGCAATTTTTGTGGCCAAACAGGGGGAGAAGTAATGTCACCCCAGAATAACAAGAATGATGGTTGTGTGTGATCAACAATTCTAATATGCTTATCTTTGTGTGTGATCAACAATTATAATATGCTTTTTTTTTGTGTTGATCTATTTGTGCTTGTGCTGCTCTTGTGGCTGGTTTTGATATGTTTGAGCACTATGTGCATACTGGTGGTGTATGCTGTCTGTATTGTATTAGCTTGCCTTGATTGTGTTTTGGTTGCCTTGTATCCGCTACAACTGTTTCTCTGATATGGTGTGACAGGTTGTTTTAGCCAAAAATTTGCCAAAGGGGGAGATTGAAGGTGTTTTCATGTTGGCTGCATTTGTGGTAAAACATACCTGGTTAATATTGTGTTATGCAGGCTGCATATGTGTTAAGCTTATACAGGTTCTGTAGTGAATGTCATGACCGATGTCATGACATCCTTGTGTGACAGCAGAAGCTATTATAATGTATTAATTGTGTTTCCTGATTTCTCTCAATTAATTGTTTAGGAAACCTTTTACTGTGTGCTTAATATTTTGTCCAGAAGATCTTGTTGACAGCATATTCTGTAACAACCAGATGGCGTGTGAATTAGGTTAACTTGGTTAACCCTAATTTGTTTCTAAAAAAAAGGCCCAAGGCCCAGGAACTGCATATAAAAAGACTGCAATCCTAATTTGGAACACAGAGAGAGCAGATTGTTATTTGTGAAGAACCTTAGTTCTGTAGCTGTCTCTTGTACTCCAAGCAATTGTCCTTGGTGATTGCGTTGGAATAGGTTGTTTTTGTTAATTGTCACTCTAAGCTTTTAAGCATGAGTGTGTGTCTCTTGATTTAAGCTTTTAAGCAGATCAAGGTGTGTTTTTGAAGTGTGTCTTCTCTCTGTAATTGTTCATGTTTATTTGTAATCACTGCTCTGATTGAGGGGGAGTGAGTGGAGATACTCAGGTCTAGGAATAGATTGGAATTGTATTGGGTAGGTCTTAAGAGAGGAGTTGTAAATGGGGGAGTTTAACTCCGAATTAATTCTGCTTATATTGGATTCCCTCCCTGGCTTGGTAGCCCCCAGAGTAGGTTGTTTGAACCGAACTGGGTAAACAATTCTGTGTGTTCTTTATTGTTTTTGTGCTGTTCTGTTTTAATTATCTGTGTTGTGTAATTGTGGATGTCATAACATCCAGCAAGACATCGAGGTGTGTTACTAGAATTTTCATTTACAATATTCTTAAGGAATATGATTTGAGTTTCAGGAAGTTTTTATCTAGAAGTATAGGTAGAAGCCAGATGGCCTCTATGATATATGGTGTAAGTGGAAATAATAGAACAGTTATAGGATATGAGGAAAATGTTCCATATAAACTGGAACTTGTTGACAAGATGATTATAGAATACAAACATCTGTACAAACAATTTCAGTATGGACATTCACATGACATTAAATACACATCACATCCTAGGAATTTCCATGTCACACACACCAAGAAATATTATGTTGCTCATTCTGATACTTCTTATGCTAAATCTTAGTTTAATCAGAACGTGAGAAAAACTAACCCCAAAGGACCCAAGAGAATGTGGGTACCTAAGGATAAAATAATTCATGTTGTAGATCTCCTTAACAGCACAAAGGACAAACCTGTCATGGTACCTGGACTCTGGATGCTCACGATACATGACGGGAAAAAGGTCTATGTTCCAAAGTCTGGAAGTTAGATCTGGAGGAGACGTAAAGTTTGGAGGGAACCAAAAGGGAAAAATCATAGGCTCTGGAACCATTGGTATTGGTAACTCTCCCTCTGTAACTAATGTTCTGCTAGTTAATGGATTAGCTCATAATTTATTGTCCATATGTCAATTAAGTGACAATGGTTATAAATTAATCTTTAATCAAAAGTCTTGTAGATTTGTTAGTCAAAAGGATGGCTCAATCCTATTTACAGGCAAAAAAAAGAACAACATTTATAAGATTGATCTTTTAGATCTTAAAAACCAACAGGTTACTTGCCTTCTTTCTGTTAACAAAGAGTAGTGGGTCTGGCATAGAAGATTGGGTCATGTTAGCATGAGAAAAATTTCCCAGATTAACAAACTCAAGCTGGTCAGAGGACTCCCTAATCTGAAATATAAATCAGATGCTCTTTGTGAAGCATGTCAGAAAGGGAAGTTTTCAAAATATGCTTTTAAGTCTAAAAATGTTGTTTCTTCCTCAAGGCCTTTAGAACTTCTGCATATTGATCTGTTTGGTCCAGTCAAAATAGCATCAATTAGAGGCAAAACATATGGATTGGTCATTGTAGATGATTACAGCAGATGAACATGGGTAAAGTTCTTAAAACACAAGGATGAGTCACATTATGTGTTCTTTGATTTCTACAAACAGATTCAATCTGAAAAAGAGTGTAAAATCATAAAAGTCAGAAGTGATCATGGTGGTGAATTTGAGAACAGATTATTTGAAATTTATTTCAAAGAAAATGGTATTGCCTATGATTTCTCTTGTCCTAGAACTCCACAACAAAATGGAGTTGTAGAACGAAATAATATGACTCTTCAAGAAATGGTCAGAACTATGATCAATGAAACTAATATGGCTAAACATTTCTGGGCAGAAGCAATTAACACAGCATGTTATATTCAGAATAGAATCTTCATAAGACCTATTCTAAATAAGACTCCTTATGAATTGTGGAAGAACAGAAAACCCAACATTTCATATTTCCATCCTTTTGGATGTACTTGCTATATTCTGAATACTAAGGATCATCTGAACAAGTTTGATTCTAAAGCTCAGAAGTGTTTTCTTCTTGGATATTGTGAACGCTCTAAGGGCTACAAAGTATACAATACTAAAACTCTAATAGTTGAGGAATCAATCAATGTCAGATTTGATGATAAGCTTGGCATTGAAAAGCGAAAGAAGAATGAGAATTTTGCAGATATAAACATCTCTGATCCAGATCATGAAGAGCCCAGAGGAAAGGATGATTCAGAAGATCAAGTTGCTGCTTCTTTAGAGAATCTCATAATATCTGAAGAACCAACAGTCATAAGATCCTCTAGAATCATCTCAGCTTATCCAGAGGATGTCATTATTGGAGACAAAGATGATCCCATCAGAACAAGATCATTTCTAAATAACAACACAGAGTCTCTATTTGGATTAATGTCTTTGACTGAGCCAACATCTATTGATGAAGCTATGGAAGATGCTGATTGGATAATTGCAATGCAAGAAGAGCTAAATCAATTTACAAGAAATGATGTGTGGGATCTGGTTCCAAGACCTAAAGGATTTAACATTATTGGAACAAAGTGGGTTTTCAGAAATAAGATAAATGAAAAAGGTGAAGTAGTCATAAACAAGGCCAAACTGGTTGCTCAAGGTTATAGTCAACAAGAAGGTATTGATTATAATGAAACCTTTGCACCAGTTGCCAGGTTAGAGTCTATAAGATTATTAATTTCGTTTGCCACTCAGAATAACATCACCCTGTATTAGATGAATATTAAGAGTGCTTTTTTAAATGGTTATATAGATGAAGAAGCTTATGTTCACCAACCTCCTGGTTTTTAAGACTCTAAGTCTCCAAAACATGTTTTCAAACTTAAGAAATCATTATATGGTGTGAAGCAAGCTCCTAGAGCTTGGTATGAAAGATCAAGTTCTTTCCTTCTAGATAATGGTTTCACGAGAGGAAAAGTAGACACAACTCTCTTCTGTAAAATATTTAAAAAGGATATTTTAATTTGCCAAATTTATGTTGATGATATTATATTTGGAACATCTAATGTCTCTCTTGGAAAGGATTTTGCTAAGTCTATGCAGGCAAAGTTTGAAATGAGCATGATGGGAGAGCTAAAATACTTTCTAGGCATTCAGATAAACCAAACCTCTGAAGAGACTTACATACATTAGACGAAGTATGTCAAGGAACTTCTGAAGAAGTTTGAATTATCAGATTGTAAGGAAGCAAAAACTCCAATGCACCCAACATGCAATTTAGGTAAGGATGAGGTAAGTAAGAAATTAGATTAGAAGATCTATAGAGGTATGATAGGATCTCTTCTCTATCTGATTGCTTCTAGGCCTGACATCTTATTTAGTGTCTGTTTGTGTGCTAGGTTCCAATCAGATCCTAGAGAATCTCACTTAACTGCTGTTAAGAGAATTCTAAGGTATCTGAAAGGTACTACTAACGTTGGTTTGTCTTACAGAAGATCTGAAGAATTCAAGTTAGTAAGTTATTGTGATGCTGATTACGCTGGAGATAGAGTTGAAAGGAAAAGTACTTCTGGAAGCTGTCTATTTTGGGAAGAAGTCTGATCTCCTGGTACAGCAAGAAACAAGCCACAATTGCATTATCTACAACTAAAGCAGAATATGTAGCTACTGCTGGATGTAGTACCCAGATGCTCTGGATGAAAGGTCAGCTAGAAGACTATCAGATATATGAGAGTAACATTCCTATATTCTGTGATAATACTTCTGCTATCTATCTTTCTAAAAATCCTATTTTACATTCTAAAGATAAGCATATAGAGATTAAGCATCATTTTATTAGGGACTATATTCAGAAGGGTGTTCTTTCTTTAAACTTTGTAGATACAGACCATCAATGGGCTGATATCTTTACAAAACCCCTTGCTAAACATAGGTTTAAGTTCATTCTGAAGAATAATGGTATGGGTTTATGCCCAGAATGAAATGCTTGTGAAGCTCTAATATGTTTTAGTCTGAAAAATATGTCTTTATTTATTTTGTCTCTTTATCAGATGTTCTGATTGTGTTTGTTCATAAGGACACTCTGAAATAGTTATCACTAACGTTTCATGTGCCTAGTATGACTCAGAACTTCTGTTAAAGAAAAACAGCTGTCACCAGTTACCCCAAGATGATGACCACATGTTCATCTAATCTTAAGGGACAAGCATGCGTGCAGTTGATGAGACGCCGCCCTAGGTAACTGTGCAAATCTTTTCAAATCGTACGTTATTCCCACTAACGTCATTCATCATTAATGCATATTCTGTAACTGTTTCTCATTCATAACTCTATTGCATTTTCTTTCAAATCCGTCTCTTTATATTCTTGTTTCAATTTCATTTCCCCTCTTTTCATTCTCTCCTTCTTCGTTTTATGCATTTTCATCGTCTCTTTCGTCTCTATCAAAACCCTAAACCTAAAAGAAATCTCAGTTGTTCTTCAATGGCTTATTCCTCTTCAAAACCAACTTCTTCTCAGCAAGAGCATCAACAACCACCAAAGTTCTCTCCTCTTGTAAGAACATGTCCCATTCCAACTGCAGAATTGGAAGTTCTATGTGAACTTATGGTAGATTTTGACAACCTCAGAGAACATGATTTCAATTTGAAAGCAAACATGATGGTTCAAGGTTGGAATAACTTCTTTGATCGTCTCATTGGGCCTGTTTACCCAGATTTGGTGAAAGAGTTTTGGATTCATTCAACTCTCACTCCTAAAGCCATTATCTCCTTTGTTTTAGGTCAAGAAATATTCATCACAGAAAACCTGATAAGGTAGTTGCTAGATCATAAAGGTTTGGGTGGTGTGACTGGAGCAGTTGCTGGTAGAACTGACTGGGACACAGTATACTCTAAATTTTTTACAACAGGGAAAGGTTCAACCAACACCAAGGATCTGAAGGCCCCCTACAGAATCTGGGCTATGATTCTTTTGGGGTGTATTCATCACAGAAAGGCTACAGTTTCTCCCACCTACATCAACCAGGATCAACAGTACCTTCTGTACTGCATAGGCAAGGGTCAGAGGATTGATCTACCTCATCTTCTGTTCATCCATATGTGGAATCATGTGAAGGATTCTCGAGAACAAGTGAAGCGGAAGAATCAGAAGATCAAGAGGAACATCATCCCTCTGGGAAGGCTCATCTCAGATATTCTGACAGAATCTGGATTGATAGATTCTCTGTTAGAAGCTGGAGCAGTTCAGGATCTGGAAGCTACGTGTGGGAGTACTGTGACTACTCACACTCTGAAGAAGATGAAGCTAATTACAAGTGTTACCTCTCCGCCCAGAGTGGTAAACGAAATTCGGACCAGAAGAACTCCTGTTGATGACTTCCAGTTGTTCTTCAAAGAGGAGCATCCCAAAGTAATTCTCTTCTATCTGGAGTCCTGCTTGAAGGATAATTCAGAGGTTGATCCAGCATGGCTGCACAACATAACTCTTCCTTCTCTGGATGTTCAGAAAGCTCCCAAGAAGAGAAAGACAACAGGAGAAGGTCCTTCCACAAAGACTAAGAAGAAGAAGAAAACTTCAGGTATTTCTATTTCTGATTCTGTGCCTGTTAATATTTGTGTAACTATATCAACAGACAACCCAGAATCCTTGAAAATACCCAGATCATCTAAATCTATTAGAAAACTGATAGATGATATATATTCAATAGATGACTCTATTCTAGAATTTGAACCTATACCAGAACTTCCCCCAAAACAAAAACAATCTTCTAAATTTCCATCATCTACCTCCACCTCTTCCAAAGGAAAACAACCTGCTCAACCTTCTGAACCAATCATTTTGAACCCTCCACCTCTAACTGTCATATTCCCAACCATACCCTCTGAAAAAATTTTCTCCACTTCCAAACCTCCATCCTCTGAACCTCAAACTTCTGCACCCCAACCTCAACCAACATCTTCTGCACCTCATCCATAACCAGTCTCTTCAATATCTGAAACCTAACCAGCAGTAGACATTCCTGTCTTCTGTGATTTTTTTGACCCATCCTCTCCATCATCCTCTGATTCTCTCATTCACAACCCTCGCAACCTAACACCTTCCTCTAATCCAGCAGTCGTTGTATTAGACTCTAATCATGAAGACAAATCCTCACCCATCTCAACCACTCCTCTTCTCCTTCCTGACAGACCTTCTGCACCTTACCTTATTTCCAACCCCCAAGAGCCCATTACCATCATCAGACCCCTCTCAATCCCACCCTCTGTTGATACACGTTTTCAATTATTTAACTATAGGGTACGAAATTGGGTGGAAAATCTGAAGGCTTCCTATGATCATAAGTTAGATCATGTGGCTGTTGGAAAGCTCTGGAACACTTTCTCCAAGGATCTGCAAGATGATGTTCTGGATCTTCAAAATATCTGTGTTTCTTAAGCTCATGCTCCTGCTGGCCTGGCTCTGGATTTTGGAAATTGGAAGGAACTTCAGAATATCTGGAATTGGAAGACTGTGCAGGCACAATCCTCTGAAACTGATGAGATAGATGTTGAATCTGATGAGATGGAGATTGATCAGCCTCTGTCTTTGGTGGTGTGGAAACCAAAACAATCTCCTTTTGCTCCTAAGGATTTTGTTCTTCTTACATGAGACATGGAAACTCTCTTCTCTTGGTTTGAGTCTAATCCTGTTGCTCCACCAGCTGCTCTATCAGCCTCAGCCCCTTCATCATCTGAAGGACCTTCAAGTTCTGAAGTGAGGAATACTCTGAAGGGACTCTAGAGGAATCAGGAAGCTGTGTTTGATCGTCTGGAAAAACAAGAAGACATCAATCAAGAGATCAGAACTTGGATGCAGAAGTCTGAAGAGTCTTCTAAGAAGCAAGCCGAGGATACATCTGAGATCAAGAAGATGCTAGCCCTCTTAGCCTCCAAGCTTTCCTAGTCTTTCTGTTTTTAGGACTTGTTTTTTTGTTTTCTCTGCATCTGTTTTGTTTTTTTCTTTCTCATCATTAATGAAACATTTCTTCTTTCCCTTTCTTTATTTGTTTTCATCTGAATCTATACTATTCTTTTTTATGTCTGACAAAAAGGGGGAGAAACGTATTACTAAATTGATTTTATTATATCATTTACCAGGCTTAAGTCTCAAACATTTTTTGTTCTAACAAAAATTGCAAAGTTCTGCATCTGAAAGTTTTTGCAGGAATGCAATGCTCTGAAAATCTCAATTAGAGGAGAAACATATTTTGATGCTCTAAAGATCTTAAAATCTATGAATGAAATTTCAAAGATCTGAAGAAAACAAAATTTGATGCTCTGATACGCTAGTTCTCTAAAAGAAAATTCAAAGCCTTAATGCTGTCCAAAGGAAGCTCTGAAAAGAAGCTCTGAATCATCTTCAGATAAAGCTCAACTTTAAAGTCTCTTCTAAAATGGAAAATACTTAGGGATGTCCTTTTATATTAAATTTATCTGGTATTAATTTCAAGGGGAGATTATTAATCTTAGGGGGAGATTATTCTATACATTTTGATTAGTTTGCAATGCTATATCTGATTGCTGTCTCTTTCATCCTTATTCTGGATACAAATTCATACCAATTCTATATGTTTTTGTCATCATCAAAAAGGGGGAGATTGTTAGAATATGAAATGTTCTGATCATATTTTCTAGTTTTGATGATAACATTAGAAATGAATTTTGTATAAGACAATGTGGTACTCTAATAAGTTACTTTTTTCATTTCAGGAAAAGTGTAAAAGAGTATGCAATATCTTATCTTTCAGAAGCTCTGACCAAGATGTTCTGGATGGCTACATCAGAACATGGTCCTGAAGACATTAGAACTTGGTCTTGAAGTTATCAGATCATGACTATTAGAAGCAAGCTCTGAAGCTCTAAAAGTATCACGCTCTAAGGAACTTCCATAGTCTGAAGCGCTGAAGTTCTATCTTGCACCAAACGCTGGAAACTCTGATGAACAAAGCCAAACCCAAAGTCTGATTCCAAAAGAAAGCAAATGATGAAAAGTTAGAAAGGCTAGTCTGTCTATCTGACAAAAGGAACGTTAGAAGTATGGCTACAAAAGGCAAAGTCAGAAAAAGCAGTTGAAGCAAGGCTCGAGGTAGTTGACAAAAGCATGCAACATTAAATGCAGCATTTTACTATTTACGCAACACATTAAATGCAGAACTGTTCAACGGTCACATTCTCACGCCTATAAAAGGAACATGTCAGCCAAAGAAAAATGCTAGAGCTTAAGTTACAAACTTCTACACACTCTGATTTTTCCTCACGCAAAAGCTCTTGAACAAAGCAAGCAATCTTCATCTTCAAGCTCACATACTTTTGTATATTTTTAATGAGTTATAAACTATAAACCTAAGAGAAAAATCACTTAGTGATTACAGCTTTTTAGAAGCATCATTAATCTCTGTATTTGATTATATCTTTGTAAACCAAAATTCCTTGAGTGATCAAGTTGTGATCTGTAGACTTAAGAAGACTTACAAGTTGATCTAAGTGGAGAACCATTGTAATAATTTTTTATTAGTGGATTAAATCCTCAGTGGAGGTAAATCACCTGTGAGGGTGGACTGGAGGTATTTTGAGTTCAAACGAACCAGGATAAAAATAATTGTGTTCATTATTTTTATTTGCCAAAAAGAAACAACCCTTATTCAATCCCTCCTTTCTAAGTGTTTTTCACTCCTTCAACTGTATTCTGCCTGGATATCCATAACTTGGAAAGTGATTTGGAAAGTGTGAGGTCTGATAGTTATGGGAAGATCGACTTCTCCAAAAACTGTCTTTCTAGATCCATCGAACGCCTTGACAATGATGTTACTGTCCCTTAAGGGGAAATCCTTGAAGGATAATCTTGACAAAGTTGATTTGGGCATGATGTTGAGAGAGGATCCATTGTCTATTAAGACCCCTATGAGAACATCACCCATGCAGCTGACTGAGATGTTGAGTGGCAAGTTATGACCCACTCCTTCTTCCGGAAGATCTTTGTTACAGAAACCCAAATTTGTTCCTGCGGAGATGTTGGCAACGATGTTGTTGAATTGTCCTATGGTAACACCAGGTTCTACGAAATCTTGTTCCAAAACTTTCTGTAGAGCTTACCTATGAGCCTCAGAACTCAATAGTAGGGAAAACACAGATATCCTAGATGAAGTATGTAGCAGTTGATCTACAATGTTGTATTCACTCCTATGGATTAATTTCAAGATATCATCATTTTCTTTCTCTTGAGTAGCATTGGTCGGATGATTGTCTTGCTTATGTGGTGCTTCTTCCGAAGGTTTCTCCATATTTTCTGTTGTTCTGTTGAAGACTCGTCTACTTCTAGTAACTCGACTAACATGAGCAATGTTGACAATAGATGATAATGGTATTTCCTTACTGTAATACGGTGGGAGAACTGACTTTATTAAAAATGTTACGGATAGCAAGAGTCGCCACCGACTTTTATTTTATCCAATTTGGAAAGGCAAAAAGAACTGGAAAGACCTTTGAAAGATTTTGAGTTCGGGGGGTAAGTTATACAAAGGGAAGGTGTAAGCACCCTCTGTATCCATGCTTATCCATGGGCTCTTAATTGCTTAGCTCACTTGTTTTTGTTTGAATTGTTTGAAAAAGTGTAGTGTGTGATTAGAAAAAAGATTTTTTGAATAAGGACTTTAACTTGTAAATAAGTGTAGCCTTTTGGAAATCGTTTTGAAATAGGAGGTGTGAAAAGCATTTTGATTTTTGAATTGAGCAAGCAATTAAGAGAACCTACCCTAAGATTGGATCTTTCTTGTTCTTTAAGTCTTTTAATTTGAAAAGGGCTATCCATACCATAAGGAGGGTAGGTAGTCTTTTCATTGGATGTATCGGGTCATCGAGAATCATCGTTTTCCATAAGTCTATCCATACCATAAGAAGGGTAGGAAGCCTTTAGGAAAGGATGTGAATAGTCATTTGTAGGCAACCAGTAAGGACACCTTAGCATTCAAAGGGACTATCATCATTTATCGAGGCAACATCGAGGGACGAGATCATTTTATTCGTAGGCAACTCGAAGGGACTATGATCTTTTATTCCGAGGGACTATGATGATTTGAATACGTAGGCAGTATATGCTAAGGTATCCCTACACCCGAGGGACTTGACTATCTTTGATCGAAAGGCAGCATAAGAGGGATTACCTTAAAGGTGTGTGGGTGAACAAAAAGTGATTGATTAATTTAATTATGAAAATTAGGGTTATTCTAGGTTGATTTTAGTCTTGCCATACAATCCTATTAATTTCTAACACTTATATCAGCAGAAAATTAAAAGGCAGAAAATAAATCCTACGCTATTACGAGGCTTCGGGGAGGGGGAATTACAAAACCAAAAAACCCGGGGGAAAAGGCAGAAAATAAATGCTGAAAATAAACCTACAACTATTACAAGGCTTTGAGGCAGTTACATAATAATTAATAAAATATGCGGAAAATAAAAAGTCTAATTATTATTACAACCCTTAGCAGTTACATAATATGAAAAACTATGAAGAAATAAAATACGGAAATAAAAATCCTAATTACTATTACAAACCAGGAGCAGTTACATAAATTATAAAAAATTACGCGAGAAAGTAAATAGCGGACGAATTGAGAAATCGAGAAAATATTTAAAGAAGAGGAGGAAAATGATTTGATGTTTAGAAAAATATTTTAAGTTAATGTTAATCTAAATCTAATTTAATTTATGAAAATAAATCTAATTATCTAATTATGTACAAATTAAATCTAATCTAATTAAATCTCTAATTGATTTTAATTATTAAATCTGAAAAATCTAATCAAATCCTAATTACTAAATTAATCAAAATTATGTTAAACATAAAATCAATTAAAACTAAATCTAATTATTTTAAAAAATATTCTAATTACTAAATCTAATCTAATTAAATTTTAAATTGAAATTTAGTCTTAATTAAAAAATCTAATCTAATCCTAATTATAGTCAATTAAAATAAATGTTAAGACAATTAAATCAAATTAACTATTAAAACTAAATATTTTTGTGATTTTATAATTTTATGGAAATTAAATGAATTAAACAACCTTATTACTAAAATTAAATTAATTAAACAAAAAGGTGAAAGAAAAAATAATTAATAGTCTAAACCCTAATCCTAGTTCTGATTAGTTATGGGTTGATTTTAATTATGTGGTTAAATAAAGAAAATTGTAGAGAAAGAAGAAAGAAGGAAAAATTGACAAAAAGAAAGGTAAACCTGGTGGTCGAACCCGGGTTGGGAAGGTGATCTGCGCTTGTATGCCACCAGTTGTGCCAACGTGCTTTTGGTGTTAGTGGATGGATCTCCGGCGGTTGAGGCATGAAGGAGTGATGCGGATCCGGTTGATTCGGTAGTTCTGACTAAGTTCCACTTCTCTTTTGTTTTCCTCTTCTACGTCTTTGGTAGATTATTTTCCATGTGATTTCATCTTCTTCCACATATGTATTCCCTCTTCTCCATTCACAAACAAAATCAAATCAAAAGAAAACAACACTTTCAAAACAACAATCATGGCCATCAATTGAACTAATAAAAAGCTAGGAAAAATAAAACAAAATAAACAACACCACCTGAGGGCTTTGATGGAGGTTTGTGGAGGAAAGATGCGCGTTGAACCCCTCGGTTCTACGGTGAGAGGAAGATATAAGTTCTTGAGTTTTTTTTTGAAAGTGCTCTTGATGTTCTTCAACAAGCTATGAAGTTGTTATGATATTCATGACAGAAAGTGAAGTTTGATCTTAGAGAGAAGGAGGAGAAAATAATTTTTGTATTTGTGAGAAGAGAGAGAGAGAGAGAGAGAGAGTGAGAATAAGGGTTAGAAAATTATTGTGTCTAATGTGTAAAAATTGGTGATATTTTTAGTGTAACTTAGGTCAACAAATATGGAACAAAAAAAATCAAATATTAACTATTCATTAAAAGCTTAAATCAAAAATAATTTGATTGTGATCTTTTAAATGATTAACTAATATTTTCTTAAAAAGATCTTTACTTGTTACCCAAGTTGTCAAAAATGTTAAAAATAGGACAAATAAAATTAAAAACATCTTTTTTTGGATTTTTTGAATATTTTATGATTTTTGGTGATTTTTTGACTAAAAAATGCATAAAAGTGAAAATTGACTATTTTAAAAAATGCCTATTTAATTAGTGCAAAAATTAAATTAAAATAATAAAAAAAATGCAATTTTTATGATTTTTGAATAATGGAAATAAAGTTAGAATTAAAATTAGAAAACAAATAAAAAAAGGAGAAATGTTAGAAGTGAGATTCGAGCCTGGGACCTTTCGCTCATGTACCTTTTAACCTCAAATCCTTACCAACTGTGCTACGTCACTTATTCGAAATAAAATGACGTTTACAAATGTATGAGGGCAAATTTTGGGGTATGACAGCTGCCCCTGTTCAATCTTCTTATACCTGAGGATGTAGATTAGCTGGTGTGCCTGTCAGAATATGAAAGTAGAAGAGGATTGAACACTAGAATACCCAAAACTTTGCACTTGCTGATGCAGGCGCTTATGCTGGAGATGGGCTTGTAGATGCCATCTGGATTTGATTATATGAGTAAGAACAAGTCGTACATTAGACTGTATCTATGGTGTCAGAATTAAGTTGTTTGCTCGATTGCCCTGAGCTTTTGGATCATATAAGTGAATTGATTATCGTGACTCTATTGTCATGATTCCATTATTGTGAATCCATTGTCGTGACTCCATCTTCGTGACTCCATTGTCATGATTGTTTCTGAATTGAATACCGGGATTAGATATGTGACTCCATTGTCCTGACTCAAGTGTCTTGACTCCATTGTCGTGACTCCATTGTCGTGACTCCATTGTCGTGACTCCATTGTCGTGACTCCATTGTCGTGACTTCATTGTCGTGACTCAATTGTCGTGACTGCATTGTCGTGACTGCATTGTCGTGACTCCATTGTCGTGACTCCATTGTCGTGACTCCATTGTCGTGACTTCATTGTCATGACTTCATTGTCGTGACTCCATTGTCGTGGTCTTTCCTGAACTAAGTGTCAGGTTTAAGTCTGTCTTGAGTGAGTGTCAAAAGTGAATTGTTGATACTGGAACTTGTGTCGGAGATGGGCTTACAGATGCCATCAGCGGAAGATATGAAGTGGGCTTAAAGATGCCACCAGGATATAGAAAGGTTTAATTGAGATGGGCTTAAATATGCCATCTAGCTTGATAAATTTTAGAGTTAGAATACGTCGTACGTTAGACTGTATCTGAAGGATATACTTAGGATGAGTCGTACATTAGACTGAATCCAATGTATTGATAAGTGTCAAAGTAAGCCGTACATTAGGCTTTACTTTAGGACGAGTCATACGCTAGACTAGGTCCAATTGCATTGTTAAATGTCTGGATAAGCCATACGTTAGGGTGAAGGATAGGTCATACGTTAGACCGGATCCGATTGCATTGATAAATGTCTGGATAAGTAAGTCGTACGTTAGACTGTACTTTAGGACGAGTCATATGTTAGACTTGGTCTGATTGCATTGATAAATGTCTGGATAAGTCGTACGTTAGGCAATAGGATAGGTCGTACGTTAGACCAGGTCCCCTGTGTTGATAACTGTTAGAATACACCGTACGTCAAGTTATATCCTAGGATGAGTCGTACGTTATACTGGATCCTTTGTATTGATAAGTCTTGGATACAACCGTACATTAGGCTGAAATTGGATGAGTCGTACGTTAGACTGGATCCACTGTTTTGAGAAGTATCAGAATGAGCCGTACGTTAGGCTGTGGGATGGAGAAGCCGTACATTAGGCGGGCCATACATTAGGCTGTACTTGGAGAAGTCGTACATTTAGGCGAGCCCTACATTAGGCTGTATTTGGAGAAGCCGTACATTAGGTGAGTCATACATTAGGCTGTATTTGATTTGTTGATGATATTTACCTGACCGGTTGGTCGACCTGAAAAGCAAAGTCAATTTTATGCAATATTGTGATGCATGTAATGTATGATGAGCTTGTCAAAATAAATGAGAAACTTTTTATGTTATGTAGGCAATGTACGAATATGTATGTATGATGTATGACTATGATTTATGCTACTTGGAGTGTTTCTAAGAAGATGAAACTTTGTAGTAATATGATCCTGATGCTTGATCTTGTATTTGAAGATATACAGCCGGGGATTTATGATTTCTGCTTGGGGATGAAATCGATTTGAATGATTGATCTTTGATGTCCCCTAACTAGGGATAAGAGAGATGAATAAACCCTGTATGAGGAGGGGTCGAAGATAGCTACTTGAGGAATACCCTGTGGGGATATGATCTTGTGAAACCGGCTCCGTGGGAAAGCATGGATGACTTGAACATTACCCCTAGTAGTTATAGTGACTATCATTCCTTGACTTGTGTTGATTGGGACACACCAATGTGTGTTGGTCGAAGTGTCAAACCTGCCTTGCACAACATTTGCCCCTGTTAGTAGGGAATTTGAAGAGATTCGCCTTGTAATGACCTTATGAAATGTGTGCTATGGGTGACATGCCCCTAGCACCCATGAACTTAGTATGATGCCCCTGATTGTTTGACATTCTTGAGAGATTCTCGGAATCTTGACCTGATTGCCCCAGATTGATTGGATAAAGCATGCCATGCCCCTTGTATTCATTGACTTCTAATCAAATGAGTCAGACGTACGAGATGTTGCCGCTGAAGTGGTTTTGTCTGTCGGGATGACTTTTAGTCATTAGTCGTACCCTGTGCAGATTCTTCCTGATGCTAACATTTGAAATTATGTAGCAGAATATGTTTAATAATGAATTCATGAGATGCAATACATATGTCTGTCTTGAGTTTTTTGAAAAACATTAAAACACGAGATGTAAAAGCGTGATATTTGTAAAAACATGATATCAACTCAACATTTATGGCAAACCTTAAGGAGTCAGGATACCTTTTTAGTGACAATATGCTTTCGAACTAACCGTGCTTCAATTAGGAATTTCAAGGGTTGTAACGTGGCTTGGATCACGGTCTAAGAAACAAAGGATAATGGCTCAAAGTTTATTTGTACCCATCCCAGTCTTCATGATGTTCTTCGATCCTATGCTCAATTAACCTTTCGTTTAAGTCCTAGCAGAGCTTGAAGTCGTAACATTGACATTTGGTGATGGTTAAAGTACCTGAAGTTTATTTGGATAGACAGTCATCTGTTTTGTAATGTTTTCTTTTGTCAAGGATTTGTAGTGACCTCTTTTTTTTGACTTTTTTGTCCCTAACTTTTGCTTGAACTGTTTATTTTGAGATTACAGTCAGCGGGATATTTTGATTTTCGATAAGTCTCCTTCATAGGTTCTGACTTAACAGTTCTTTTTCCTATTGATAGATGTTGACTGTTTGACTTAACGGTTACGGGAAACCATCAATATTTGTCTAAAAGCGTACTGGCATGACTGAGTTAACTGAGTAACTACCCTGTCCCAGGTTATGATTAAGGGTTTTAATCTATATGAGAAAGAAAACTTCTACTTCTTAGGCTCAAAAGGGTTGACGAGGGATTAACATCCTCATATCTCCATTGTTTAGGAATTGAAACAATGTCTGTACATCGTCAGCATAGTCCGTTCAAAAGCATACTGTATGAGGTTGCGGTATCGTTTTTGTCATCCTCCCTCAAAAGGCTTACAGCTTAGCAAGATTTGAATATCACAAAATAAAACAAAGTGAAAACACAGTTTAAAAAAGTGATAGCGAAATAATTAATTCAAGACAAACATATGCAATGCACTAATGATGATTAGTAAAACAGATAATGTCTATCATAATTCGAATGTTTAAACAAACAGGATAGAAATTGCAAATGAAAGTAGAACTAATGATCTGAAATTCCATCCTTCTAGTTATCCACAGCATTAGCAATCTTGTTGTGATTAGGCATGGGAGCAGTGATCACATTAGGGGTTGCAGGAGGGTCAAACTCAATTCACCAGCATCGATCATATCTTGAATCTTGTTTTTCAATGGCCAACAATCCTTCGTATCATATCCAGGGCTATTGGAGTGGTATGCACGCCTTGCATTAGGATTATATCAAGGAGAGGACGTGTTGGGCTTCAGAGGAGGATCCCTCACAGTAATCAAGTTTGCCTTCAATAGATGTTGTAATTCATGAGCCAGTGACATATTAATCTGGGTGAATTGACGCTTAGGTGCATCTGGCTTGCATCGTTGTTGTGGAACTGGTGTAGAGATTCAGAACTGCCCAACAGATTGGTTGCGTTCATTACGACCTTTCTAATTGTGCACAACATTAGCCATATGAGGTTCCTCAGGCGAATTGAAATCAATGATCTTGTCGTCAATTAAATCTTGAATCCTATGCTTCAATGGTCCACAATCTTCAGTATCATGACCAGAACTGTTCGAATGATAAGCACATCTTGCATTATACTTGTATCCGGGAGTGGGATTTGCTGGAGCAGATGTAATACGGTGAACTGACTTTTTTAATCGAAAATGTACGGTAAGCAAGAGTCGTCACCGACTTTTATTTTATCCAAATATCAAAAAGGCTAAAAGAACAGGAAAATACCTTTTAAAAGAAAACTGAGTTCGGGGGGTAATTTATACAAAGGGAAGGTTTAAAAAGCACCTTTTGCATCCATGGTTTTCCATGGGCTCTTAATTGCTTAGCTCACTTTGTTTACAAAATGTTTGAATTGTTTGAAAAGTGGAGTGTGAATAGTAAAAACTTTGAAGAAGAACTTTGGCTTGTAAATAAGCGTAGTCTTTTTGAAAATATTCTTTGAAAAAGAAATGGGGAAAAATTTAGATTTGGAATTTGAATTTGGAAAAAAGAGCAAGCAATTAATAGCAACTACCCTAAGTTAAAAATTCGTTCTTTTAGCTTTTCAGGCGAAAGGGTCTATCCATACCATGAGAGGGCAGGAAGTCTTTCAATTGGATGTTAAGGGTCATCGAGAGTATCGTTCGCCATAAGACTGTCCCTTGCCATAAAGAGGGCAGGTAGTCTAAGGGAAGGATATAATAGTCATTAATCTTTTTAGGCATCATGCGAGGATACCTTAGCAATTGGGGACAATCATTTTATAAGGCAACATTGAGGGAGTTTCAATAACTTTGAAGGCAACTTTTGCTTTAGGTATCCTCGGGATCGGGGGACTTGACTATTTTAAGGCAACAAAATTAAGGCAACAAGGCAACAATATAAGGCAACAGGAAACCAGAGGGATTACCCTAAAGGTGTGTGGATGCACAATCACGTGGTTAACTTCGATGACATTTATCTTGTAATTAGGTGATCTAGGTTCATTTCATGGTTATCACTCCCTAAATTACTAACCACGCAATTAAAATAAAATAAAGGCAGAAATAAAATTTCCTACGCTATTACAATAAACACCTGCGGGGACGGGGGAAATTAAAAGCGAAAAATCAGAAAGATCAATAATTAGTGTAAACATCGTTGAACGCCTTGATCTTCCTCGAACCTTTGATCGATCCTGAAAATTAAAGGAAAAATAATAGGGGTGAGTGCATTGACTATTCGAAGCTAACCCTATTTTGGGCAAAAGGCAAAAAGTAAAATAATATTTAAATAAAATAACATAAGGACAGGAAACTTAGCTCTGATGGCGCGTAGTCGGAAGATCTTGGCTAACCCTGAAAAATGAAGAAAAGAAAGGTAGAAAACTTTTTGTGGCAAATACAAGATATTGATAATAAAAGAGGAATTATGTAATTAAAAATAAAAATAAATATAAAAAATTAGAAGACTTAGCTTTTGGTCGGGCGAAGCGCGTGGCTGAAAGATTTTGATTAACCCTGAAAATTGGGCACAAAGAAGAGAAATTTTAGTGCATGAGTGATCTCAACAGTTATAACGTGGCAGATAAAAAAATAAAAATAGTGATAATTTAGGCAAACAAAAAGGGCATGGCAAAAGGCAAATCCTGAATAAGGCTACCAGGGTTTATAAATGCATCGAAGTTAACAAACCAAAAGAAAATAATTGATTAATATTATATACAAAAATAATAATTTTATGGTTTAAAATAATTACTAAAAAGAGAAAATCGAGTTTACGATTAAAATCAGATAATTATAATATTACTATGTGGAACTAATTCATTAAAATTGATAAAATAATAATAATCATAAAAAGGAAAAGAAATTAATAGATTAAAAATATTTATGTAATTAAATTTAGAAAGAATAAGAAAAAACATAGCTCTGGATCGTGTGTGGTGATGCATTGAGGGTGTATGGTGGGGACTCGTCCTGGGAATCGTTGGATGTGCTCTTGGACTGAATCTGACGGTGATGATCAATGGCGCGTCATGGACTTGGGCATGGGCGTGGCACCGGATCCTGCGAAAAAACCTTGTGAAAATTAAAGTTTCAAGATGGGGTTAGAACCCAGAACACCATGCTTAATGCTTCGCTCACACTCCCAGTTGTGCCATGATATTTATATGCTATTAACTTACCCACAAATAAATAAATACAGAAAACAAAATATAATTTATAGTTTGAAAGGAAAAGTCAGAGTGGGTCCCGCCTGTTAACGCGTGAGCCAATGAGAGTTGGAGAGATGAAGAGCTTCTGTTGACCGACCAATTAAAAGTGGGGAGAGAATCTGAAAAAACTTGACTGGCCAATCCGGGGTCTTGGAGATGCCACGCAAGACACAGGTTAATCACGAAGTTTGACCAGGGCTGTGCATTCATTCTCCGGCGCGGCCAATGTGTCTTCTCCGACGAACTCAATTTTTCACCTGCAAAATATAGGATGAAACGATACAAGGAAACATCCAGACCCCTATAAAATCGCGTCCTGAATCCGAATCTGGGGTTATTTTCATCAAACGGGCATCGCACCTATGGATTCGATAATCACTCATTCTTGAACCTTAAACATGGCGTATCATTATGCAAGTCTTGGAACTCACATGTGGTACGTCCAATCTGTTCCAAACACGTCCCTGAACACAACTAGGCACAACAAAAAGGTTAATAATGCGTGGATCAATGGATTCGAAAGGTAGACAATCTTACCTCCGGCGAGAGTCAAACGATAGCTTCCAGGCTCGATCAAGACTAAGTAACGATTGGAATACGCTCCTGACACCTTCAGGAGGCTAATAGAACGATTGGAATTGGTGTCAATAGACTGTAGAATTCGTTTTCTCTTGCCCTAGTTTTAGGTTTCTTATTTTGAAAAGTTTGCAGCCTGTTTTCGTGTTAGGGTTCCTCCCTCTCTTCTGAATGCAAAGGGAATATATAGAAGAGCAAAGTAGGTTTAGATTTGGGCTTGGATACTAAGTCTTTGGAGCAAGAAAGAAACTTGATTAAAAAACCTATCTTCCTTTCTAAACTTGGTCAAAACCTCTCCTTAACATGTGAACGAAATTTGGATTTTCATGAGTAAATACTTGGGCCATTAGATGGTTAAAAGTGAACCCATTTAATTTATCTCATTATTTTTTATAATTTTACTTAATTAATTTAGCAAATAAATTAAATAAAGGTCATAAAAATAATGAAGACAAATTTATAGGTCTATTCTTAGGTCACAATCATATTGAGAGTAAAAACTTAGGACCATTAGCCCAAAAACACAAAATTATGCAATTGAATTTTCATGCATTTCTTGAAATTCGACCAACTTGTGCATACCATATCTCCCTCAATTTTGATCATATGGAGGTGTTCTCCTACTTTCTAGGAGGCTCAAAGAGTCCTCTAAACACTCCTTCTCGTTTCATCTTCATTGAAGTTTCCATGTTCAAGTTTTGAGCTTTTGAAAAAGATGACTTTTTGTTGACCTCGAAAGCATTTCTTGACCTTGGGTCCAACATCAAAGTTTTAGAGAATAAAATTTCCTAGAGATTGAGCTTTGGTTGAGGAATTTCTGAGAAAGTATGAGAGAGATATGGCTGGTCAAAGTTGAGTTGACTTTCTCCTACAAAACCCTAATTTAGAACTTTGAGTTTTGTTAATTTTTCTTCTTTCCTTGATGAACCATGATCAATTCTTGATCAAATGGTGAATGATACTTCAATATGAGGATCTTGACAAAAAATCAGGAGTTTTGACTTTATTTTGACCACAGTTGACTTTTAGGTTAACTTAGTCGACTGTTGATTTTCTGAACAATTGAGTGACCAATCCTTTGAGATGAGACTTGATACTTGTCATAGAGATAGTGTGAGATATATTGAGCCATATGGGATGCCTTGGAGCCATTGATTCACTGATTTTCCTTTGAGTGAACCAAACCCTAGTTTCAGAGCCTTGTATAGGAGAGCATGTCTTGGAGCTTTGTGTATTGATTTGTATTTGTATAAGAGAAATAGTGTAGGCAAATTTTGGGGTATGACAGCTGCCCCTGTTCAATTGTCTTACACCTGAAGATGTAGAGTGGTTTGTATGCCAGTCGGTATCTGAAGGTGGAAGATGATTGAACACTAGAATACCAAGAAATTTGCCTTTGTCGGGGATGGGATTGAGGATGCCATCCAGTAAATCATGCATCAGATTATGCTTGGAGTGTTTGAGAAGTAGTTGTTTGAGTGTTGATCATTACGGAACTGCTTTTAGATTTTGAAAATTTGATTGTTTAAGGAATCGTCTAAGGTATCGACTTAACTCTAAAGGTGGATCATTAAGGAACCGTCCAAGGTATCGACTTAACTCCAAAGGTAGATCATTAAGGAACCGTCCAAGGTATCGACTTAGATCTAAAGGTAGATTGTTAAGGAACCGTCCAAGGTATCGACTTAACTCTGAAGGTGGATCATTAAGGAACCGTCCAAGGTATCGACTTAACTCCAAAGGTAGATCATTAAGGAATCGTTCAAGGTATCGACTTAGATCTAAAGGTAGATTGTTAAGGAACCGTCCAAGGTATCGACTTAACTCTGAAGGTGGATCGTTAAGGAACCGTCCAAGGTATCGACTTAACTCCAAAGGTAGATCATTAAGGAACCGTCCAATGTATCGACTTAGATCTGAAGGTAGATTGTTAAGGAACCGTACAAGGTATCGACTTAACTCTGAAGGTGGATCATTAAGGAACCGTCCAAGGTATCGACTTAACTCCAAAGGTAGATCATTAAGGAACCGTCCAAGGTATCGACTTAGATCTGAAGGTAGATAATGTTTATTTGACTGCAGCAGTAACCTGAAAAAGATAAAGCTAGTCTTTTATGCCATGTCATGATGCATGTAATGCGTTTATGTGACGGGATTCTCAAAATAACTGAGAACCTTGCCTGTTATGTACGCACTTATCGGGATGCATTATGTATTATGTATGAACATGTATGCAATTGTATGAATATGTTTATGATTTATGACGTATGACTATGATTTGCGCTATTTGACACATCTCCATGTCATTGTAACTTTGATGTTTGATTCTATCTTGAAGATGCTCAGTTGGGGATTCATGGTTTCCGCTTGGGGATGATCAGTGACTTGATGTTCCCTGATTGGGGATAAAGACATTAATAAACCATGTTGGCGAAGAGCAAAGTGTTGGAGAAACGACAGTGTTGAAGATGTAAACTCTGTTGGGGATCCATATCTGTGTCGGGACGAGAACTTTTGAAGATATCTTCTTAATGATTACTCTGTGGGGATATGATCTTATGAGCCTGGCTTTGTGGGGAGATGTGGGTGTCTTGAAAGTTGCCCCCAGTATCATAGTAACTTACTACTTGATTCAGGACACGCCACTGAGTATTGATCAAGATGCTGAACTGGACTTGCATAGATTTGCCCCAGTTAGCAGGGACTTTGGAAAGATTCGCCTCGCGAGGACTTTATGAGATGTTCACTATGGGCGATATGCCCCCAGTAATCATAGGCTTATGACGATGTCTCACGTTGATTGGGGAGTAGCTTTAGATATACTTGGATGCATGCCCCTGATTGCTCGAGCATCCATGAGAGATTCTCGGAATCTTGACTTGATTGCCCCAGATTGTTTGGGAAATAATTTGAAATCCACTTGGGATGTATACCTTTGACTTTTTGGCATTTGAGAGATTCTTCGAATCTTGACTTGGTTGCCCCAGATTGATCGGGCGAAGCGTGCCATGCCCCTTGTATACGCAGGAGACATTGCTTCTCGGGGTAATCTTGTCTGTCGGGATAACTTTCAGTCATTAGTTGTACCCTGTGCAAGTTCTTTCTGATGCTAACATTTGAAATTATGTAGCAGAATATGTTTAATAATGAATTCATGAGATGCAGTGCATACGTTTGTCTTGAGTTTGTTTGAAAAACATTAAAACTGGAGATGTAAAATCATGATGTTTATAAAGACGTGATAATTGTAAAAAACGAAGTATCAACTCAGCATTTGTGGTATACCTTAAGGAGTCAGGATACCCTTTTTTTTTGGTGGCAGTATGCTTTCGAACTAACCATGCTTCAGTTAGGACTTTCAAGGGTTGTAACGTGGCTTGGTTCACGGTTTAAGAAACAAAAGATAAAGGCTCAAAATTTGATTGTACCCACCCCTCTTCGTGATGATCTTCAATCCTAAGCTCAGTTAATTCGACTTATGCACTCAGGTTCCAAGAGACTTTTGGATTTGCACTTTTGATAATGATGATGGTTCACAAGCAAAGAGAACTTTTGAGATGGCAGTCACTTCTTCCTTTTGATAGTCACAACATTGTGTTGTTCAGGAATTCATTGACTTCTCTTTTTTCATCTTTTTGATATCCCTAACTTTTGCCTGACCTGTCTATTTTGAGCTTACAGTCAGCGGGATGCCTTGATTTTTGCCTAAGTCATCTTTTTGATTTTTGACTTAGCAGGCTTTTCTTCGTATATATGTTTTTCATTTTTTTGAAAGATATTGACTGCCTTGTTTGATGATTGATGAACCGTCATTGTCTTTTGATTGACATTTCCAACACTTCTTTGATGTGTGCGGTTGAACGTTTGTGATTGAAACCTTTGTTGGAAGGTGTACTAAATGATTCTCTTAAAATAGAATGCACAACCAAATCAACTGAGAACTACCCTGCCCCAGGTTATGATTAAGGGTTTTAAATTGTGCAAGAAAGAAAACTTCTACTTCTTAGGCTCAAAGGGGTTGACGAGGGATTAACATCCTTATATCTCCACTATTTAGGAATTGAAACAATGCCTGTACATCGTCAACATAGTCCGCTCAAAAGCATACTGTATGAGGTTGCGGTATCGTTTTCGTCATCCTCCCTCAAAAGGTATACAACTTTAGCAGGAGTTGAATATCACACAACATATGCAAAGTAAAGACATAATTTAAAATGAGTGATAGCGAAATAATTAATTCAAGACAAACATATGCAATGCACTGATGATGATTATTAAAATATATAATGTCTATCATAATTCGAATGTTTAAACAAACAGGAAAGAACTTGCAAATGAAAGTAGATCTAATGATCCAAAAGTTTGTCCGTCGAGACGTCAATCAATCTTGTCATGACTAGGCATAGGAGCGGTGATCACCACAGGGGTTTCAGGAGGGTTGGATTTGATTTCTCCCTCATTGATCAGATCTTGAATCTTATTCGTTAATGTCCAGCAACTATTTGTGTAATGTCCAAGACTGTTGGAATGGTACGCGCACCTCGCATTGGGTTTATAGTCAGGAGTGTAGGTGTTAGAATTCGTTGGCTCGATTGCCCTGAGCGTCTGGATCATATGAGTGAATTGATTGTTGTGACTCAGTTGTCGTGATTCCATTATTGTGACTCAATTGTCGTGACTTTGTTGTCGTGATTCCATTATCGTGACTCAGTGGTCATGATTCCATTATCGTGAATCAATTGTCGTGACTTCGTTGTCGTGGTATTTGAGTGTCATGATTAAATCTTTAATCGCACGCTTCAACGGTCTACCATCCTTTACACCATAACCAGGATTGTTCGAATAATAAGCGCATTTCGCATTGTAATTGTACCCCAAGAATAGGAGTGCCTTCAATTCTTCTTGCCCCTTGGGTGAGTTCAGAATCAAAGTCTGGGATCGGGTATTCCGAGCCTGGAGGTGTTTGACTGATTGCTCGAAATCCACTTATATGAGAGGATGAGATACCTGTTGTGAGAAACCTGTTATGCGATGTTATGAATGCAAATGCAATATTTTCAAGGATCTTTAGGAATTTAGGTAGCAACATTAGAAAATGATCTGGTCGCGTCTTTGTCTGAAGAATTCTGAATTTTGTCTTTGAACGTCTTTCTTTGAGAACCAAGCTCACCATATCGAGTGGGTCATCGCCTCTGATTCGGGATACTTCTGAATTGGAAGGTACGTGGCCAGAGGAAAATAAATCCTCTTGCCCCTTGCTAGGTACTGAGTCTTTGAATTGGAAGGTATGTGGCTAGAGGAAAATAAATCCTCTTGCCCCTAGATAGGTATTCAATCCTTGATAAGAGCACCTGAAATTGCGCGCCCTAAATTCCTAAGATCCTTGAAAGGGTTAGTTAATCATGTTATGCTTATGATGTCATGATGTCATGAGTGTTATGCGAATGCAGTTCGTTAGGCACATTGTGGGATAGGAAGGGCAAAAAAGTCCTTTAACAAAACCTGCAAGGAAACAAAGGTTAGTATGTTATGCGAATGCAGCTTATTAGGCACAGCGTGGAATAGTGAGGGCCAACAAGTCCTTTATCAAAACCTGCGAGAAAACAAAGGTTAGTAGCAAACGCAAACAAGTCACACAAGTGCTCTTAGGTTTAGAGGCTTGCATGAAGTTCGTAGGTAAGTACCCTCCCCACTGAAGTTAAGTTGGTTCAACCTGTCCTATATAAAGATCGGGTTCTAGGGAGCTCATATCATTGACCTTTCTCAAAGGCGCTTATCTCAGTTCGGCAATCGAATCGCCAACCGAGAAGGTCCTAAAAGTCCAGTCCATATGAGTGTAGCTTCGAGTATCAACCAACTTCAGTCGGAACCAAAGCCAGCCACCTCGCTACTTTCTAATAGGCCAAAGTCAAGTTCAACTAAGGTTCTAGGGGCAAATTAGTGCTTGATGACACCACGCAGCAGCCAAGTGTTTCCTCGAGTCGGATCCCAAGGAACACCAGGACAAACCAATGTGTCACACTAACGATGACCATCATATCAACCACATCAGTATACGCTGTGCAGTCTCCTTGATCTCATGCCATTTACCTAAGGTTCTCAGATCCGGGTTATGATCTTTCACACAAGTAAACCCAAACATGCCCACAAATATAAAGCAAACAAATCAAACAATTTTAAAGTGAATCCTAAACTTTAAGGTAACCCCTCTTTTTAATCGAAAGCATCCCCAGCAGAGTCGCCAGTTCTGTAATACGGTGAACTGACTTTTTTAATCGAAAATGTACGGTAAGCAAGAGTCGCCACCGACTTTTATTTTATCCAAATATCAAAAAGGCTAAAAGAACAGGAAAAAACCTTTTAAAAGAAAAATGAGTTCGGGGGGTAATTTATACAAAGGGAAGGTTTAAAAAGCACCTTTTGCATCCATGGTTTTCCATGGGCTCTTAATTGCTTAGCTCACTTTGTTTACAAAATGTTTGAATTGTTTGAAAAGTGGAGTGTGAATAGTAAAAACTTTGAAGAAGAACTTTGGCTTGTAAATAAGCGTAGTCTTTTTGAAAATATTCTTTGAAAAAGAAATGGGGAAAGATTTAGATTTGGAATTTGAATTTGGAAAAAAGAGCAAGCAATTAATAGCAACTACCCTAAGTTAAAAATTCGTTCTTTTAGCTTTTCGGGCGAAAGGGTCTATCCATACCATGAGAGGGCAGGAAGTCTTTCAATTGGATGTTAAGGGTCATCGAGAGTATCGTTCGCCATAAGACTGTCCCTTGCCATAAAGAGGGCAGGTAGTCTAATGGAAGGATATAATAGTCATTAATCTTTTTAGGCATCATGCGAGGATACCTTAGCAATTGGGGACAATCATTTTATAAGGCAACATTGAGGGAGTTTCAATAACTTTGAAGGCAACTTTTGCTTTAGGTATCCTCGGGATCGGGGGACTTGACTATTTTAAGGCAACAAAATTAAGGCAACAATATAAGGCAACAGGCAACCAGAGGAATTACCCTAAAGGTGTGTGGGTGCACAATCACGTGGTTAACTTCGATGACATTTATCTTGTAATTAGGTGATCTAGGTTCATTTCATGGTTATCACTCCCTAAATTACTAACCACGCAAATAAAATAAAATAAAGGCGGGGACGGGGGAAATTAAAAGCGAAAAATCAGAAAGATCAATAATTAGTGTAAACATCGTTGAACGCCTTGATCTTCCTCGAACCTTTGATCGATCCTGAAAATTAAAGGAAAAATAATAGGGGTGAGTGCATTGACTATTCGAAGCAAACCCTATTTTGGGCAAAAGGCAAAAAGTAAAATAATATTTAAATAAAATAACATAAGGACAGGAAACTTAGCTCTGATGGCGCGTAGTCGGAAGATCTTGGCTAACCCTGAAAAATGAAGAAAAGAAAGGTAGAAAACTTTTTGTGGCAAATACAAGATATTGATAATAAAAGAGGAATTATGTAATTAAAAATAAAAATAAATATAAAAAATTAGAAGACTTAGCTTTTGGTCGGGCGAAGCGCAAGACACAGGTTAGTCACGAAGTTTGACCAGGGCTGTGCATTCATTCTCCGGCGCGGCCAATGTGTCTTCTCCGACGAACTCAATTTTCCACCTGCAAAATATAGGATGAAACGATACAAGGAAACATCCAGACCCCTATAAAATCGCGTCCTGAATCCGAATCTGGGGTTATTTTCATCAAACGGGCATCGCACCTATGGATTCGATAATCACTCATTCTTGAACCTTAAACATGGCGTGTCATTATGCAAGTCTTGGAACTCACATGTGGTACGTCCAATCTGTTCCAAACACGTCCCTGAACACAACTAGGCACAACAAAAAGGTTAATAATGCGTGGATCAATGGATTCGAAAGGTAGACAATCTTACCTCCGGCGAGAGTTAAACGCTAGCTTCCAGGCTCGATCAAGACTGAGTAACGATTGGAATACGCTCCTGACACCTTCAGGAGGCTAATAGAACGATTGGAATTGGTGTCAATAGACTGTAGAATTCGTTTTCTCTTGCCCTAGTTTTAGGTTTCTTATTTTGAAAAGTTTGCAGCCTGTTTTCGTGTTAGGGTTCCTCCCTCTCTTCTGAATGCAAAGGGAATATATAGAAGAGCAAAGTAGGTTTAGATTTGGGCTTGGATACTAATTCTTTGGAGCAAGAGAGAAAACTTGATTAAAAAACCTATCTTCCTTTCTAAACTTGGTCAAAACCTCTCCTTAACATGTGAACGAAATTTGGATTTTCATGAGTAAATACTTGGGCCATTAGATGGTTAAAAGTGAACCCATTTAATTTATCTCATTATTTTTTATAATTTTACTTAATTAATTTAGCAAATAAATTAAATAAAGGTCATAAAAATAATGAAGACAAATTTATAGGTCTATTCTTAGGTCACAATCATATTGAGAGTAAAAACTTAGGACCATTAGCCCAAAAACACAAAATTATGCAATTGAAGTTTCATGCATTTCTTGAAATTCGACCAACTTGTGCACACCATATCTCCCTCAATTTTGATCATATGGAGGTGTTCTCCTACTTTCTAGGAGGCTCAAAGAGTCCTCTAAACACTCCTTCTCGTTTCATCTTCATTGAAGTTTCCATGTTCAAGTTATGAGCTTTTGGAAAAGATGACTTTTTGTTGACCTCGAAAGCATTTCTTGACCTTGGGCCCAACATCAAAGTTTTAGAGAATAAAATTTCCTAGAGAATGAGCTTTGGTTGAGGAATTTCTGAGAAAGTATGAGAGAGATATGGCTGGTCAAAGTTGAGTTGACTTTCTCCTACAAAACCCTAATTTAGAACTTTGAGTTTTGTTAATTTTTCTTCTTTCCTTGATGAACCATGATCAGTTCTTGATCAAATGGTAAATGATACTTCAATATGAGGATCTTGACAAAAAATCAGGAGTTTTGACTTTATTTTGACCACAGTTGACTTTTAGGTTAACTTAGTCGACTGTTGATTTTCTGAACAATTGAGTGACCAATCCTTTGAGATGAGACTTGATACTTGTCATAGAGATAGTGTGAGATATATTGAGCCATATGGGATGCCTTGGAGCCATTGATTCACTGATTTTCCTTTGAGTGAACCAAACCCTAGTTTCAAAGCCTTGTATAGGAGAGCATGTCTTGGAGCTTTGTGTATTGATTTGTATTTGTATAAGAGAAATAGTGTAGGCAAATTTTGGGGTATGACAGCAGAGTATAAAGGCAGTAGAGTTATCAGACTCCGATTGAGAAGGTGTTGTAGAGCTCGAGACAATGGCAAGTGACGTGGAGCCAATGACCTTTTTGTTAGAACAAGATTTGTTCTGATCAATATTTTTAGTTTTGATGATAACAATGTATATGAATTTTGCTTGAGATAATGTGGTACTCTAATCCTATGCAATTTCCATATCAGGAAACATATAAAGAGTATGCACAAAATCAGCGCGAGAAGCACTGACTCAGAAGGTTCAAGTATGCAACATCAGAACATGCTCTCGCAAGACATCAGAAGATGGTCAAGCAGAATCAGAACATGGTCTATTGAAGCATCAGAAGAACTTGAGATCAGAAGCAGAAGCACTGAAGTTCTCATGGTATCACGCTAGAAGCACTTCAAGGTCAGAAGACAAGAAGATGCTCTGCACCAAGCTTTTTGACTCTAATGATATTCACACGTTGTTTATACAAACATCAGATCAAAAGCAAGTACAAGATGGCAGGCTACGCTGACTGACAAAAGGAACGTTAGAAGCTATTAAAGGCAACATTAGTTAAAGCAGGAAAAGCAAGGCTCGAGGTAGTTGACAAAAGAGTGAAACATTAAATGCAATGCTGTACGGATCACGCAACGCATTAATTGCTCCCAACGGTCATCTTCTCAAACGCCTATAAATAGAAGTTCTGATGAGAAGCTGAATACAACACTTTGCGCAAACATACAAAAACACTGTCAAATTCAAAAAGCTCTCAAACTTCATCTTCAACCTCACTTCATTACTGTTGTAATATCTTAGTGAGATTAAGCTTAAACTTTAAGAGAAATATCACAGTTGTGATTATAGCTTTTAAGAAGCATTGTAATACTCTTGTAAGAATTTGTTTACATTTATTTGTAAAGAACTAGAGGAGATCAAGTTGTGATCGGATTCTCTAGAAAGTCTTAGAGGGTATCTAAGCATTGTGTTCCTAGAGTGATCAGGTTGTGATCAAAATACTCTAGAAGACTTAGAGGTTATCTAAGTGGAAAACCATTGTAATCTTGTGTGATTAGTGGATTAAATCCTCAGGTGAGGTAACTCACTCCAAGGGGGTGGACTGGAGTATTTTAGTTAACAACGAACCAGGATAAAAATCATTGTGCAAATTGTTTTTATCTTAAGAGTTTTAAAGCTACACTTATTCAACCCCCCCCCCCCTTTCTAAGTGTTTTTCTATCCTTCACTTTTGGATTTGGATTTCCAAGTACGTTGGCCACCCTGTTGCCTACGCTGATCTTTTTGCTTCTTGGTTAACAAGGTTCTTAGCTCGTCTTGCCCCTTAGACAAATTCAGAATCAGAGTTTGGAACTAGGCATTCTGAGCCTGAAAATTTTTGACTGATTGCTCGAGATTCATTTGTGCTGAAATAAATAGCGAGAGAGGATGAGAAACCTATGGCAGAAACCTGTTATGCAATGTTATGAATGCAAATGCAATGTTTTCAAGGATATTTAAGGAATTTAGTTAGCAACATTAGAAAATGATTTGGTCGCACTTTCGTTTGACGAACTCTGATTCTTGGATGTTCTTCTATGGGAATCAAGCTCACCATATCCAGTGGGTCATCACCTCTTATTCGGGATATCTCTGAATTTTAAGGTATATGGCTAGAGGAAAATAAATCTTCTTGCCCCTTGATAGGTATGGTGTCTTTGAATTGGAAGACATATGGCCAGAGAAAAATAAATCCTCTTGCCCCTTGATGAAAATTTAGTCCTTGATAAGGGCACCTGAAATTGTGCGCCCTAAATTCCTAAGATCCTTGAAAGGGTTAGTTAACATGCAATGTTATGATGTCATGATGTCATGCGAATGCAGTACATTAGGCAAAGCGTAGGATAGTAAGGACAAACGAGTCCTATGACAAAACCTGCAAGGAAATCAAAGGGTTAGTAGCACACACAAGCAAGTCACATAAGTGTCCTTAGGTTTGAAGGCTTGCATGAAGTTCGTAGGTAAGTACCCTCCCCAGTGAAGTTTAGTTGGTTCAAGCTGTTCTAGAATAGTAACCGGGTTCTATGGTGCTCATATCCCTGATATTTCTCGCGGGCATTATCTCAACATGGCACTCGAACGGCCAGCCAAAAACATCCCTAGAGTCCAATATCAATAAGTGTAGCATCGAGTATCAACCAGCTTCAGTCAGGAATCCAAAGCCAGCCATCTCCCTACTTCCTATAGGCTAAAGTCAAGTTCAACTAGGGTTCTAAGGGCAAATTAGTGCTTAATGACACCCCGCGGCAGCCAAATGTCTCCTAGATCATGTTCAAGGGCCATCAGGACAAACCAAAGTGTCACACTAACGGTGGCCACCAGATGAACCATATCGATACAAGTCGTACAGTCTCCTTGGTCCATTGACACATACCTAAGGTACACTAGATCCGGGTGTAGGATCTTTCACACAACAGAATACCCAAAACAACCTTTAAAAAATAAAGCAATCAAATCAAACAAGTGAAAACATTTAAGTGAATCCTAAACTTTAAGGTAACCCCTCTTTTTAAAGTATATCCCCAGCAGAGTCACCAGTTCTGTAATACGGTGGGAGAACTGACTTTATTAAAAATGTTGCGGATAGCAAGAGTCGTCATCGACTTCTATTTTATCCAATTTGGAAAGGCAAAAAGAACAGGAAAGACCTTTGAAAGATTTTGAGTTCGGGGGGTAAGTTATACAAAGGGAAGGTGTAAGCACCCTCTGTATCCATGGTTATCCATGGGCTCTTAATTGCTTAGCTCACTTGTTTTTGTTTGAATTGTTTGAAAAAATGTAGTGTGTGATTAGAAAAAAGATTTTTTGAATAAGGACTTTAACTTGTAAATAAGTGTATCCTTTTGGAAATCGTTTTGAAATTGGAGGTGTGAAAAGCATTTTGATTTTTGAATTGAGCAAGCAATTAAGAGAACCTACCCTAAGATTGGATCTTTCTTGTTCTTTAAGTCTTTTATTTTGAAAAGGGCTATCCATACCATAAGGAGGGTAGGTAGTCTTTTCATTGGATGTATCGGGTCATCGAGAATCATCGTTTGCCATAAGTCTATCCATACCATAAGAAGGGTAGGAAGCCTTTAGGAAAGGATGTGAATAGTTATTTGTAGGCAACCAGTAAGGACACCTTAGCATTCGAAGGGACTATCATCATTTATCGAGGCAACATCGAGGGACGAGATCATTTTATTCGTAGGCAACTCGAAGGGACTATGATCTTTTATTCTGAGGGACTATGATGATTTGAATTCGTAGGCAGCATATGCTAAGGTATCCCTACACCCGAGGGACTTGACTATTTTTGATCGAAAGGCAACATAAGATGGATTACCTTAAAGGTGTGTGGGTGAACAAAAAGTGATTGATTAATTTAATTCTGAAAATTAGGGTTATTCTAGGTTGATTTTAGTCTTGCCATACAATCCTATTCATTTCTAACAGTAATATTAGCAAAAAATTAAAAGGCAGAAAATAAACCCTACGTTATTACAAGGCTTCAGGGAGGGGAAATTACAAAACCAAAAAAACCGAGGGGGAAAGGCAGAAAATAAATGCAGAAAATAAACCTACAACTATTACAAGGCTTTGGGGCAGTTACATAATAATTAATAAAATATGCGGAAAATAAAAAGTCTAATTACTATTACAACCCTTAGCAGTTACATAATATGAAAAACTATGAAGAAATAAAATACGGAAATAAAAATCCTAATTACTATTACAAACCAGGAGCATTTACATAAATTATAAAAAATTACGCGAGAAAGTAAATAGCGGACGAATTGAGAAATCGAGAAAATATTTGAAGAAGAGGAGGAAAATGATTTGATGTTTGGAAAAATATTTTAAGTTAATGTTAATCTAAATCTAATTTAATTAATGAAAATAAATTTAATTATCTAATTATGTACAAATTAAATCTAATTTAATTAAATCTTTAATTGATTTTAATTATTAAATCTAAAAAATCTAATCAAATCCTAATTACTAAATTAATCAAAATTATGTTAAAAATAAAATCAATTAAACCTAAATCTAATTATTTTAAAAAATATTCTAATTACTAAATCTAATCTAATTAAATTTTAAATTGAAATTTAGTCTTAATTAAAAAACTAATCTAATCCTAATTATAGTCAATTAAAATAAATGTTAAGATAATTAAATCAAATTAACTATTAAAACTAAATGTTTTTGTGATTTTATAATTTTATGGAAATTAAATGAATTAAATAACCTAATTACTAAAATTAAATTAATTAAACAAAAAGGTGAAAGAAAAAATAATTAATAGTCTAAACCCTAATCCTAGTTCTAATTAGTTATGGGTTGATTTTAATTATGTGGTTAAATAAAAAAAATTGTAGAGATAGAAGAAAGAAGGAAAAATTGACAAAAAGAAAGGGTAAACCTGGTGGTCGAACCCGGGTTGGGAAGGTGATCGGCGCTTGTATGCCACCAACTATGCCAACATGCTTTTGGTGTTAGTGGATGGATCGCCGGCGGTTGAGGCGTGAAGGAGTGTTGCGGATCCGGTAGTTCTGACTAAGTTCCGCTTCTCTTTTGTTTTCCTCTTCTACGTCTTTGGTAGATTATTTTCCATGTGATTTCATCTTCTTCCCCATATGTATTCTCTCTTCTCCATTCACACAAACAAAATCAAATCAAAAGAAAACAACACTTTCAAAACAATAATCATGGCCATCAATTGAACCAATAAAAAGCTAGCAAAAATAAAACAAAATAAACAACACCACCTGAGGGCTTCGATGGTTGTTTGTGGAGGAAAGATGCGCGTTGAACCCCTCGGTTCTACGGTGAGAGGAAGATATAAGTTCTTTAGTTTTTTTTTTGAAAGTGCTTTTGATATTCTTCAACAAGCTATGAAGTTGTTATGATATTCATGAGAGAAACTGAAGTTTGATCTTAGAGAGAAAGAGGAGAAAATAATTTTTGTATTTGTGAGAGAGAGAGAGAGAGAGAGAGAGAGAGAGAGAGAGAGAGAGAGAGAGAGAGAGAGAGAGAGAGAGAGAGAGAGAGAGAGAGAGAGAGAGAGTGAGAATAAGGGTTAGAAAATTATTGTGTCTAATGTGTAAAAATTGGTGATATTTATAGTGTAACTTAGGTCAACAAATATGGAAAAAAAATCAAATATTAACTATTCATTAAAAGCTTAAATCAAAAATAATTTGATTGTGATCTTTTAAATGATTAACTAATATTTTCTTAAAAAGATCTTTACTTGTCATCCATTAACTTCTGAATGTCGCTGCGGACGAGCAAACATCCTCGTGAATGTCTTCGACAAATTTTGCATCAACTGTAAGGAAGGAAATCAGTTCCAAAGTAAGCAAGTCCATTTAAAGTTTTATGGAACCTGACTACTGATCCTTCGAGATCTTCAACTCTGTAGATCTTGTATTCTCCTGGACATCCTTGAACCATGTTGATGTCGTATTCAGTTTTGACTCGAATGTGTTGGATCCATCCTAAATCCATTTGCTCTTACAATGCAGCTTGAACTAGAGCACATCCTTGATTATTCTTAGGACAAATTTCACATGTGAAGTAGTTGTGAGGTGGTGTGTGGCTATACCCAGCTTGTCTAGCATACATTCTGACGAGATTTTCCCCTCTTTGACGGATGTCGAAGATTTGAATGACATTGGGGTGTTGATCTACCATATTTACCGAAGCTTCTTTATGATGTGGCAAAGGATTTGCTTGAACATTGGGATTAGTATCTTTGAAGGATAGCATTCCACTCTTTACTAATCTTTGAACGTCGGCCTTGAAACTAAAACATTTCTCAATGCTATGACCCGGTGCACCCTGATGATAGGAGCAAGATTGGTCAGCCTTGAACCAAGGTGAAGAATCCTTTGGAGGATTTTGAGGACTTCTTGTCTGAATATGTCCTTTTTCCAGTAGAGTTGGAAACAATTCCGCATATGTCATCGGTACGGGGTCAAAGGCAGGATACCTTGGTGCCCGATTGTTGTTGAAATTTTGTGGCCGAACCTGTTGCTGAGGTTGTTGTAGCCTTTGTTGAAATGGTTGTTGAGAAACCTGAGGTTGATAAGCTGCGTTCAGTTAATTACCGGAGTTATTGTAGCAACTTGAGGTTGATACCTTTTTCTTGATTTGTGTAAGACACTGCTGACGTCTTGATCCTTTTTCTTCTGGAAAGAATTTCCGTACTTCCTAGGACTAATAGAAGATTCGAATTCTTTATTCAAGCGTCCTTCTCGAACTGCTTCTTCTAGACGTACGCCCATGTTTACCATCTCGGTAAAGTCACTAGATGCACTGGCGAGCATTCGTCCGTAGTAAAATGGACTCAAAGTCTTGAGATAGATTTTTGTCATTTCTTTCTCTTCAAGAGGAGGACAAATTTGAGCAGCAATTTCACGCCATCTCTGAGCGTATTCTTTGAAATTCTCTTTATCATTTTGAGTCATGGCCCGGAGTTAATCTCTGTCGGGAGCTATATCCAGATGGTACTTATACTGTTTGACGAAGGCCTCTCCGAGGTCTCGAAAAGTACGAATCTCTGAACTGTCCAAGTTCATGTACCATTTGAGTGAAACACTAGTCAGGCTGTCTTGAAAATAATGAATGAGCAATTGTTGATTATCAAATTGAGTTAACATCCTTCGAGCGTACATCACTAGGTGACTTTGTGGGAATGAATTCCCTTTGTACTTCTCGAAATCTGGTACTTTGAATTTGTGAGGAATTCTAATATTCGGAACCAGACAGAGGTCTGCAACGTTCTTTCCAAATAGATCTTGTCCTCGAAGAGTCTTGAGTTCCTTCTGCATTTGTAGAAACTGTTGCTGGAACTCGTCCAATCTTTCATACACGCCAGTGTCCTCACTGGGAGCATGATGATACACTTGTCCGCCTGTCGGAGGAAAAGTATGCACAATTGGCTGTGAAGAAGTCATGATGGCAGTAGATCTTGGTATTTCAACATTCTGTTGTGCAAAACCCATAGCTATTGCTCTTCGAATTTCCATTTCCAGAGGTCTGTAACCCTCCGGTGGATGCATATCCATTGTAACTCTTGGACCTTCAGAAATTGGGGGTATGTATCCTTCTAGAATGAATTTATACGACATGCCCCAAGGTCGGATGGGTGGCATGGTATAATGAGGACTAGGAGTAGAAACAATCTCGGAAACCACAGTCCTTTGTGGTTCTTCTGGCGGAGGTCGACTTTGTACAACCACCAGGGCTTCTACCATGTTGTTGAGACTTTCAATAGATTCTTAAAGAGTAGTGACCTCTTCTCTGAGTTCTCCATTCTCTTGCTCTAAGTCATCCATTCTTTTCTTGCGACTTGAACGAGTGTTGTATGAATGAGACAGCTTGAATGCCTTTCTTCCCCTCCTTCTCCTCCTCTCTTTCTGGAGTAAGGAAAGTGACGGTTAAGACCGCGACAATTCTCGTGTCAATGCTATGACTAAAGTGATGCATGATATGCAATTAAATAAATGTTTTTTCAAGGAAACACCATAATCACGTTATGAAACATCAAACTTTTATTCATAAAGCGAACCGCCGTTTTTTACAAACTTTGAAAAGGGAAATACAGAGAAACAGAGAGAAAGGACACTATAACTTGGACGAAGAGTCAACTTCTCTTTCTAACATCTTCTTCTGTTTCTTGAGCTGAGCATTTTCTGACGTGAGTTGATCGATGATCCAGGAAGCAGGAGGGATGTGCTGAGAAAGTGACGTTTGTGTCACTTGTTGTTCGAATACTTCAAGTAACTCATCCTTCCTTCTTAGGATGTTCTGAATCTCAACATTTTCCGTGTTGACGATCCGATACTTGTTTCTCCATGCGTTCCTTTCTTAACACACCTTGGTTAACGCCGCTTGTAGTTTCTCGACATCGGTGGAGAAAAGGAAGATTAGCTCCCTTAGGGGAATTGGTTCTTGACGATGGTATGGCATCCTGAGCTTGAATGCCCTGACGCGTACCCATTGAAGGTAAGGGTCCAAAGAGATGCAAATATGTTTTCCTAACAATCTTCTCCCTTTTCTATGAACATGACGCAAGGCTTGGACAATTTCCTTCTTCAGCACGTTACCATGATCGTCGATGTTCTTGAAGAACAGACCCTCCAATTGGATGTTACTTGGTACATTTTTCATGGGATAGCCATATTGACGACAGGCTAAAGCTGGATTATAACTGATTCCTCCCTTAGTTCCAATAAGGGGTACATTGGGATAACTTCCGCAACTGTAGATGATCTTGGTTTCGTCGTTGTCGTGATTACACTAATCAATGTCCGAGGGAGTTAGGGACATGATTTTTTGTGACCAGCAGAGGCCATCCCCCAGGTTCCAGAAAGTGCCAGACTTGGGCAGGTGTGAGACGAACCATTCATATAACAAGGATACACAGCATGTGATCAATCCTCCTTGATGCAGGTTTCTTGAATTCACATAGTGGTAAGCATCCGCAAGCAAGGTTGGAACTAGATTACCAATTAAGAAGATCTTATTTGCATTGATGTCGACGAAGTTGTCAATGTTAGGGAACAAAAATAATCCGGAGATGAGCAATGCCAAGATGTCCCCAAAGCACTCATATCTTGGATGCTGACGAAGTACCAAGCTTGATCCAATAGGAATTTGGAGGGTAATCCTTGAATTCCTCCTTTACTCACCATATGAGTTGTGACGTCGACTACGTTCAAGGGAGTAGTTGCTGCAATGATGACGTCGTCAGGATTCTTTTCCAAACCGGAGTACGGATCTTGCGCGTACACGGGTATTCCAACTAGACGAGAATTCTCCTCCAACATAGGCATGAGTTGATAATCTGGAAAGGTGAAACAATGATACGTTGGATCGTAAAACTGTACCAAAGTGGGAAGGATCCCATCCACAATGTTGATATTGAGAAGAGGCAGAGGTTTTTCATATTTCTCCTTGAAAGCCTAGGGGCTGACCACCAGTTTTCTGGGCTTTTCCAATTCCTCGACCTTAGGAATTTTGAAGGTGTATTTCCTAGCTCTCTTTCTTCCTAAATCCATGGTATAGATCCTTAAGTCCTTTCTCCGTTTCTCTCTTTCTCTCTCTGAAGTTCATAATGTTTGGTTATTTAGTTTCCTTGAAAAATGACTCGAAAAAGACTCTTTATTTTTATTATTATGATGAATGCATGAATACACACACAAGAGTTTTTAGCAAACATGGGGTAGAAGGGTATAGTTGTCATGGAGTCATGTCTCTAACCTCGCCCCAGGGTAAACTATGGATTTTGATTTTTGTACCTGTAGAACGGGTTCTAGGGATCTCAGAGTTTGGGCTTGACCTTAAAGATACGTCGACTGGTATCTCTAAGTGAGTTTTCTCTGAGTGTAGTATCTGAGTGACAATTACTTTTGTAATCACCGCTCTACGTCATAAGAGGTTGTAAGTGGGGTTAAAGTGTTTCTAGGTCCTCCTGGTACAAATCAGTCTCGGAAGGCATTGGTGCAGTTAATCACAACCAGCCAGGCGTATCCCAAGAGTAGATTTGGACCAAGATTAGAGGCTTCATCAGGAAGACATCCTCAATCCTATCTTATGTTGCACTCAAATTCGGGTGTAGGATTTATCACCAGAAGGGGGAATCAAGCCCTTTCTCGATACAAAACCCGTAAAAGTAAACAAGTAGAAATGCAGCAAACACATGATATGACACAGAGGTTAGGCAGAACCTCTCTTGTTTGAGGGGGAATTTGGCATCCCTAATTCCTCATTGGGGTTGGACCAGCACAGGTCAACCATTGGTTTTGATGAAAACCAAGGTTATTACATGTCCACAGCAGAGTCGCCATTTTTCTGTGGTGTCGTTTTTTTACCTCCCCGTTTTACTTATGAGGAAGGCACACCAGACCCTTCACGCGAAATTTGAAAGGAGAGAGGCGCCCTTGTGGGATGAATTCTATTTCAGTTCTTCCTACGATAGCACACGAACTTTTTAATTATCCTACAAGGAGGAAGGGGAAAAAGATCTCAAATAAACCCTAGGAATTTTCTAGGTGTGGGGATTTCACCTAATCAGATGTTCTGGAGTCCGGGAGGTCGGTTATACATAGGGAAGGTTTTAAGCACCCTACATATCCGTAGTACGCTACGGGAACCTTCTCTGTGTCTATGTGTTTGTTTGCTGCTTGATTGAGAAAGTTTCTCCTTTGTGTTAGGAGAGAGAATTGAATTGAAAGACAGATGAACTGAATGTTTTTAGTTTTTTGATTAGCTCGTTGAGATTCCTTGTGAATCTCATGCCTACATATCCCTAATTTGGCTTGAAAGTCAAAGCTTTTTGTAGTTCGAGGAACTAATTTGGGAAATGAATTGATTTTGGGTCCCTTGTTTGAACTCAAGGTTGAAGTTTGAATTAAATCTCTGTTTACAGGAAAGAGACATGAAGTCATCTTTACAGAGAGGTATTTCCACTATTCCACCACAAACATTTGAAGTGACAGAAAAGCGGGATTCGTTTCATAAGAGAAGGACCTTACTTGTGTGTGTGCAAGTATGCCAGTCGCAATCTCTTGAATGAAAGAACGATTCTCAACCAGTTTAGGGAAAGAAAACAAGTATGGGTGTGTTCCTTAGAGCATGCCTTTCAAAATCCTAAATGGGAGAATGTTTTGAAATTGAAATGAAAATGTTTGTATTTTTGAATGTGGTGAAATAGGAGGAATATCTCTTTGTAGAGATACATCATGTCTATCTACTGTATGAAAGATCTGAATTTGATTGGCTTGTGTGAGGCCCAATCTTGATACTTAAAAGAGTTTTGATTGACTCTGGGAGATGACTCCATTGGGGATTGACTTTGGCTGAAGAAATTTGTATTTTGTATGAAGCCCAAAATTATGGCTGACTCTAGCTGATGAGTGTTTATTTGACTGAAATATTTATCTAGTGTTCTGTACAAAGCCCAGAATTGTGGCTGACTCTAGTTAGGGAGACATTGTTTTCTTTCTTGTACAAAGCCCAAGGTTTTGGCTAACTTAGTGGGGAAAGACTCACTGTGGAGACTCTATTATTTGCCTTGTACAAAGCCCAAGGTTGTGGCTAACTTTACTGAGGATTACTCTGTTGTGCAGAGATTGATGAATGTTGACCCTACTGGGGAATTTGCTTTTATTAAGCAGAAATTAATGATTGAAAGCCCAAAGTTTAAGGTTGACCTTACTGGGGATTTTGTTCTGTTGAGTGATTGAGACTGGCCCAGGGTTGACTCTACTGGGGAGTTTTGAAGGTTTGAATGATGAATGATGGAGGCTAACCTTTTCCAGGGAATTTGACTTATGAAGGAATGATGGAGGCTAACCCTTTCCAGGGGATTTTTGACTTATACTTCTTGTTTAAAGCCCAAGATTAAGGCTGACCTTGCTGAGGAAATTCCAGATGTGGAATCTTGACTCTACTAAGGAGAAGACTTACTAGAGATTGAAGATATGGGTGACAGAGACTGTCCATGTCTCTCATTCCAAAAGGTGAACTCAATACTGAGATTGAGACATTCTTAGCTTATCTGAAGTCTGGTTTGAAGAATAGAAGAATCTCACCAGGGTAGGCTAAAAGGTGACTAAAGGCCTGTTCTTATATTTATAAGAAACCTGACGGGTCCTTGTATACAAGCTCAAGAGAAAGCTGTGAATATGCTTTTAAGAAGCCCGTGGGTCCTTGTATTGTAAGCCCAAGAGGAGGCTAACCGAGGGTCATCGAGGGTCCTTGTTATAGCACAAGAGAAAGCTATGTTGGCTTTGAACTTAGTTTGACTCTAAGCAAATGGGTAAGAGGTTTCACCGGGAATAATTCCTCTTGGGTGGATGTGCCCTAATTTTGTTCTAAGGTTTTTTTCAAGATGTTTCACCGGGAATAATTCATCTTGAGGTTGAACTAAAGAATTCTAATAAGGAAAGAGCCTTCACCGGGAAGACATTCTCAATCCTAGGCCATAGTCCTATAATATATATATATATATATATATATATATATATATATATATATATATATATATATATATATATATATATATAGTTTATTTGTCCTAAGGTTTTTCTTAGACGGAGTTCTAAATAGTGTATATACAATTTATATTTGACAGGAATTTAAATGAAAGTTGTAAATTGAAAATTGTAAAGCCTAACCATGATGAAGAGGAGGCCTTTGAAAGATGTATGTACAAAAAGGGGTTGGAACTTAGACTCAAGGAGAGACCCATGTGAAATTGATTTGAAGTTGTTTTGAAAACAGATTGAAAGTTGATTGAAAACAGTTGAATCGTTTATTGAAAACAGTTTTGAAGTTTTTGGTTTGAAAACAGAAGAAGTGAAGATGGACACTAGGTCACATAGATATATGAAGAGTTTCACCGGGAATAATGCCCTTCAATACCGAGAAGAAAGTTTTGAAAAAAGATGAGGAATTTTCTGTTTAAAGAGGATTTTAAAAAACTGTATGTAAAAAAAAGGAGTTGGGTCTTACACTCTATTAGAGGCCCAAAGATTTATTTATTGTTTATGAAAGACAGTTGAAGAGATGAATGATGAGATAAGAAGAAGAGTTGGGACTTATACTCAAGGAGGCCCAAAAGATTTATTTACTGTTTATGAAAAATAGCTGAATGATTTTGCTGAAGGATGCAAGATTTTGTTGTTTGAAAACCTTGATCGTCTGTTTAATCAAGGATTGATAATAGTTTGAAAATTGACAACAGTCAACTTAATTAAGGTAAGGACAAAGTCTATACCTAATTAAGACCTAATGGATTAGGGTTTTGTCAAAAAAAATTTTTACAAGAGATTAGGTCTTGAAAAATCAAATGAAAACTATATTTAAAGTATTTTAAATAACTTAAAAATATGCCATTTTAAACCTAATAAAAATATATCAAATAAATAATATTTTTTAAGTTATTCATAAAATAGATATATTAAATGAAAAGTGTGTGAAAAATCAAGTGAAAATGATTAAATTTGATAGGTGAAATGATTTAGTGAAGTTGTAAAAAAAATAGAGAAAAATAGCATAACGGTTTGATTTTGTTGGTATCATGGTTTGAACCCTCTCCCCCCGGGGGGGGGGGAGCTGGCACAAATCAAGCCAATTGGGCTACATACCCAGTGCATCAAGAGAATGCTTTCCTTTGGCTATATTTGAAGACAAAATGGCTTTGGAAATGTGTTGAAAAAGGTTTGGAAAATATTTTGAACAAAAGGTCTGAGGGGGGATCGAACCCCAGACCTTGGGCATGGCAAGACTTTGGACGCGCGCTGTAACCACTGGGACACTACAATAAATTTGTAAATAACACGCACATAATTCAAAATATAATAAACTTCTCCCCTGATAAATTTGAAAATGGCGCCACGGCCATCATCGTCTTCAACCCTCATCACTCAATTCTGAAAAATGCATCTCCCTCGTTTCTCAACCAATGGCCAAGATGTAAACATCAAACTTGTTCCAAATTCACTCACGATTCCAGATATGTAACTAACATAAATTTATATTAACTACAACTACTAAGTTTTCTATAATACGTGAAGAACCCTAAAAATTAAAAATGAAATTAAATGATGATTCTAATGAATAAATGAAAGATGATAGAGGGGTTTTGATCCTCTGATGACACTGAATGAACCTGTATCGAGCTTTGATGAAATAGGTTCAAGAATTAGAGGGTTAGAGTTTTAAAAAGTACCTCTGAAAATGAAGCTTGATGACCATGGTGGAGAGCTCCCCGAAGTGAATGAATGATTGCAAAAGCTTCCTGGTACTTCAGGGATGCTAGATGGATGCTTACTTCACCTTAAATCCTTCAGAATTGCTCTGCTCGACCCCTCTTACTTTAGTTCCAAGTGAACATGGAGGATGGTGATTCTGGGCTTATAGATGAGTTGTGACCACCTGGATAGCTTCACTACACCCTCAGGAACATGTTGATGTGCTTAGACTCGATTGACACCTTCTGAATTGTTCTACATACCTCCAACTGCTTAGGCTCCAAATTGAAAGTGGCTATGGTGTTGCTCCACTTCCATAAGTGCTCCAGGTGCTTGGATCACTTCTAATGAACCATCTTAAGATGTTAGAAGGCTTACTTTCAAAAGAAGAGCTCTGGTTTGAAGAACTCGATTCTTCTTGCCAAAGAACTTTTGAAAACCACAAGCATGAGAGAGAGAGAAGGAGAAAGCAAGAATTGGAGTTGCTTTGGTGTGATTAATACTGAGGTATGCACTTCTATTTATAGGCAAAGAGCTCAGAGTAGTTGAGGGAGTGAGCTTGCTTAGTGAAGTCATTTTGGTTTCTTGGTCATGAAGAAATTCAAAGAATATCCAAAATGCAATGATGACAATTTTAATTCCACTTGATCAACTCCCTAGCCATCGATCTTGTATGATCTTAGGGGACAATTCTGTTGCATAATTGAGATCTAATTGGTTGGAAGATATTCCTTTGGTGATTCACTCATTTGCCATAAATTCCCAAATGTAATCATTACATAATCACATGTCTTTGTTTTTGGAAATATTCTTCAATCCTTATGCAATAATGAAAATGAATACATGGCATCTCTACTAATGTATTAGGTGTCATGTAGAACCATTTAGTAGGATCATTTGCATAAAATTGGTAAGATGCAAAAATTGGTCATGGCTTGAAACAACTTCAAATGCCCAACTTTGAACATGTATAACTTTCTGCTCAAAATGAATCTGGAGATGGTTGAGCACAATTTGGAAAGCCCTTGGTATATACTTCAATTCATTAGTTGAGACCTTGGAATGATTCTTCTTAGAATTTGGTGAAAACAGTCCCTGAAGTTGGAGAAAAAACTAGGGTTTCCACCATTTTTGCATTATGCAGCAACTTTGAAGCTCCATATTTCTTCAGTGGTTGATCTTTTGCAAAATAATTATGTGAAAAAGTTACTTATTGGACCAAAATCTACAACTTTGATGCTAGAATTTTTTTTCTAGTTTGTACTTGAAATTTTGAGATATTCCCTTCCAAATTTTGAAAAAAAACCGTAAGTATGAAAAGTCAAACTTTGACTTTTTGATTCTTGATTATTTTTCTTGGTCAAATGGATTTAATAATCATATATTGATGATTTTAATCTTCAAAATTCCATGGTTGACCAAAGACCCAAAAAGTCAAAGGTGATGCGGTACAATTGACTTTTTCAGGTGAATTGTGATTCTGGAGATTTCAGGTGAATCAAGCTATCCTCATCAAGTGAATGATATGAGGGGATCATATTGAGGTATTAGAGGATCTTGAGTCATGGTTTAAGTTGTGGAACCATGTCTTGATTAAAAGTCAATTGTCTAGGTGAATTAGGTCAAAAACACTAATTGTAGGCCAAATGAAATTGATGATTGTGGCTCCTGAATTGAAGTACAATTTCCATTGGATATTGACATAGGGATCATTTTAATATGATTAGGCCCTTTGAATAATGCCCTGGAGCTTTTTAGGGTTTCCCAAATGTGGGCCCTAATTTCAGTCCTTGTTAGGCTCAAAACCCTAGCTTGGGTACTTGGTGAACAAGTGACTGCTCTAGGTATTTGTCTTGAGCTGATGAAATAAATGGAGATGTGACATCTTAGGGGGGTCAAAAATTAGGGTATGACAAACATAGCCTTCAAAAACTGACATGCATGCGCGTGCCTAATTCTTGCCTAGCATCAACCTAAAACAATTCCAAATGCACCACTTTGATGTCTTGTAGCTTGCTAGCTACATTTCATACCCCAAAATTTTCCCATCATATTTTCACTCATATGACTTTCAACTGCTCAAGACTATGCAAGAATTGGGCACACTTATCTGTCTCCTAAACAACAAGCCTCCAACTAGGGTTTTGCTTCTCTCAAGGTAAAATCAGGTTCTGAGGCCTCAAGTGGACTTCATGGCATCTCATGTGTCTCAAAGAATCCTCATACCAAGTTTCAAGCACTGATTCACAAGATTGCCCATACAACAGCTCAATTAGTCAATAGTCGACTGATTTGACCTAAAAGTCAACTATGGTTAAATTATAGTCAAAACTCCTGATTTTTGGTCAACATTAACATTTTGAGGTTACATTCGACATTTAATCAAGGTTTGATCATGATTCGTCAAGAAAAGCTCAAAAATCATCAAAAGTCCAAGTTTCTAAATTAGGGTTTTATAGGTGAAAGTCAACTAAAATTTTACCAGCCATAAATCTCACATGTTTCATCAGAAATTGTCCAACCAAAGTCTATTCTCAAGGAAATTACATCCTCTACAACTTTGATGTTGGGCCCAAGGCCAATAAATGCACCATTTAAGAGATATGGGCCAAAACATTACAGGTCCTTCTAGAAGCTCATAAAAAGCTGTTTCTTGTCAGGAGCCATATCTTCAAGATAAAATATCCAAATGCAAAACAAGTCCCAAAGTGACTTGTGGAGGACACCTTGGGCTTTACAAAAAGTCCTAAAACACTTCCGTACCATAAAAATTAAGAAAGATATGGTTGGCACAAGTTGGTCAATTTTAAAGAAAAAGGCAAAACCCTAATTGGCAAATTCTTAACTTTTGAGTAATGGGCTTATGTTTTTGAGTTTCTCACGTAATAATAAGCCCAAGAGGGATCCATTAGTCAAATATAATTATTTTGGTGATATTGTTTTATTTATATTTGATTTTATTCAATTAATTTCAAATAGAAATCAAATAAAATCTTAAAATAATTATATGATCATTCTTTCTTTTTATGGGTTCAAATCAAATCAAAATAACCCCAATATTCAATTACATGGGGCATTAAAAACGTGAAAAGAGTTTTGAGCAAAATTAGAAAGATTAAATATTATTTTCAAATCAAATTTCAATCTTTTCAAATAACTTGTTTCTTTCCATTCCTTTTACCCTAATTCACACTATTATATATACATAACCCATGCTCATCATTAGGGGGCTTAGAACGCTGAAGACCTGGATTCGATCCCAGCATCATTCAGTTTGTATTTTTTTCTTGCGTTTGCTTGTGGCCATTTACAGATCCAGCGCGCAGGACCAACGAAAGCCCACGATGTACCATCACACATATGTCGTTGGATCTCTCTTGATCCTAATCTGAATGACCAGACGACAGCAGCCCATGGTACACCCTCCAGAACGCACAACACCAGATCTCGTGCCCTGGGCAATTCCAGCATTGGGCTTGTTTTTTTATTCTTACTCCACTTTAATTTTTGCACCCCTGGCCCATTGTTTTTTTATTTCTATTTTCTTTGTGTTTAGTTCATTTAATTATGTTAATTGTTTTAAAATTAACCAACCAATTAATCAACACTAACCCTTTTTACCATTTAATTAAATCTAGGTTAAACAATTTATTTTAAATTAAATTAATCAATTAATTTGGAACGAAAAAGCTTAAGCGTCACAACGCTTTTAACCCTAATCCCCTTTTTCAGTTTTTTTCCTTTTTTAATTTTTTAATCTATATTTTCTTTTTTATCACATTTTAAATTCTGCAAAAATAAAATTGGATTAGACAATAATTCCCTTGGGCCAAACGAAATGCTTATCACACCCCCATAAGAGCCCAATTTTTGTGTAGAAAGACTATTGTACAACAACCATGATATTTTGGGCCTCACATCTCAATTCCTAGGCCTGCGCCCTCTTTGCTCTCAGCACCACCATGTTTGATTAAACCCCCCTGATTCACATAAGAAATTGATAGATTTTAGGTTTTACTTAGTTTTTCTTACATTCTCTTAAGTAATAAAAACATGATAAAGATCACACATTTAGGTTCGATTTTTTAGGTAATAAAATAATAAAAACCATTTTTTTCAAGTAGATATTAAGTATTCTGTTTAGAATGTAATTGTTAGATTCTTTTAGAAAACCTCATAAAAATAGTAATATTTTTAGGATAATTTTGTACTAATGCTTGAATTTGTTTTCTCATGTCTCTTGTATCGTTTCCATGTTATTTTTGTATAATTGTGGTGTGATTTTGTTACTTGTTTTTGGTCATATTTTTGGCCTATTTTGTAGATATTCACATAAGATTAGGTATATTCATTTCCCTTAGACTTTAGGATTTGTATATCATAGAACAACAACATTAGATTAGAAAATAGGTTTAGTTCCCTTATCATTTTCTTTTTCTTTTTCAACCTTAAAAAATCTAATAAATATCGACGAATATCATACCGCTACTCTTTTTTCATAGTGGGAAAGAAATGATTGGGGCGTAGTCCCCGATGTATGTTCTTTTCTACTTAGCGGGAGAGAAATGATTGAGGCGTAGGCCTCGGTGTATTTCTTAACCGCTATTTAGAGAAACGATTGAGGTGTAGGCCTTGATGTGTGTTCTCTAAATATTCACAAACTCCTTTTTTATGATCTAAGTCACAAACAAATTCCCCTAAAAAACACCCAACAAAAAACACTTAAAACACTTAATAAATGTTCAGATTTAAAACAAAGTAAGGAAGTGATGCGAAGCCTTGTAGTGGGTTTTTGTCATCATGGAATTACCCTAAAAGACACAAACCAAATTCTCTCTCTCTCTCTCTCTCTCTTCTTTCTTAAGGGCATTGTTATTTCCGCTCGATCGCACCGTAGGTTGTCCCCTTATGCAAGAGCGTGAATGTTAACTCCGCCCAACTAAAAAACACAGAAACAAACAGAAACTATTGAGCCGAACTACGACGCTCTGATTCCTGAAAAGGATACGTAGGCATTGGGTCGCGGGGCCTAAGCGAGCACACTTATAAATAATTCCTTCTTTTCCCCGTATTTCTTTTGCATTCATTCGCATTTAGGTTTAGACATAGATACACCCTTTAGATAGAAACAAACATAGGTGGATACCGTCGAGTACGATGGGCGTGAGGGGTGCTAATACCTTCCCCTCATTTAACCGACTCCCGTACCTAGATTCTCTGGTCGCAAGACCCTGTTCTTATCCTTTCCTAGGTTTTCCGATATTCCTTTCCCTTATGAGATAATAATATTAGTGACGACTCTGTTCCTTTTTTCGCGAGCGTGCGACAGCTGGCGACTCTGCTAGGGACGTATAGACCTGTTGCGGGTCCGTACTTAGCGAGTCGATCCTAGACTTTGTTTGTTTCGTTTATTGGGCGTTTCTTTGTTTGTTTATATGCTTACATCATGTATGTATATATGCTTGCATGTCATGTCTATTTTCCGCGTGCATATCATGTTTACTTTTCGCATGCATCTGGACTATATTATGGGTCCCTGTGGGGGCCACATATTTTCTCTGTTTGCAGGATAGGTGGGATGTTCTATAAGGTAAAAGGCCCAATACCCAGGCCAGAGTTGACACATAGAACACCTAGGATAGAGTGGATAGTCATGACGCCGATGAGATGTCAGGTCTTGTCTAGTGCGATCATGAGACCCACGCCCAGTCGAAGTCCAAATGGGGTATCATTGTTGGCATGTAGATGCAACAATGGTGGTACCTCAAGAGGATTGATAACGCTGGTTGCCATATTGACCTTACCCTGGCCTAGATTCACCTGTGAGTGGGGAGGGATATACATGACAGGTACCGTTGGTGACTATTCTGTTCTGTTGGTGACTATTGTTCTAATGGCTGTGTGGTACTTATGCCGGACCTTTGATCTCATGACATCCGACCTATATCAGTTATTCAGAGGATTGTACAGTGGTTACTAAGATTATATGGATCTTGATCCCATGTTGTTGCATCGCATAACATCATTGCTTTATCCACTTCATTTATGGGGGATCCTAAAGTCTATTTAAAAAAAAAAGAAAAAAGGAAATAGAACAAAAAAAAATACTCTATACAAAAAAAAGGGGGGGCTTTGATTCCAAAAGAAAAAGAGAAATGAAAGTGTGTGAAAATACTTTAGGATCTCTCATAAATGAAACATACATTCATACCATCATGCATTTCATGGCTCTTTCAAAGACTTATGGGACCCTTTCTATCCAGATTTCAAGATCAACAACAGATTTGACTTCTCACCGCCACGAGCTCCGAGATCAACTATGGAACAACTCCGTGAGGAAATGGATGAGATGAGGGAACAAATAGGTCATCTTATGTTGGAGATGCAAGACTTGATCCATAATCAGGATGCACTAAAAGAGGAAAATAGTCAGTTGAAGACTCAAGTGAGTCTGGTCATGGAAGTTCTGAAGACGGTACTAAGAAAGGAAGGTGATGTTGTTCCTGCTGCAACAGAAATTGTTGATCTCTCCTCTCCAACAGGACCTATTTCCATTCATGGGATGCCTCAAGGAGTGCTTCCTCAACCTCAAGTGCCAGAACCTCCCTGTCAACCGGTTCATGCTCCTATAATGAATCAGGAGGACCAAATGTATGAACAAAGACCTAAGATGCCCGAGAAAGTTTTCGATTCGATTCCGATACCCTATGCTCAGTTACTCCCTCGCTTGCTGGAACTTCAATTGGTTAAGCTACGCAATTTGCCAGTGACTAAAAACCTCCCCCTTGACTATGATGCCAATGCTCGCTGCAAGTACCATTCTGGGGCACCCGGTCATGATATCGAGAATTGTAGGGGACTGAAATCATCAAAAGTCCAAGTTTCTAAGTTAGGGTTTTATAGGTGAAAGTCAACTGAACTTTGACCAGCCATAACTCTCACATGGTTCATCAGAAATTGTCCAACCAAATCCTATTCCCAAACAAATTTCATCCTATACAACTTTTATGTTGGGCCGAATGCCAAGAAATGCACCATTTAAGAGATATGGGCCAAAATATTACAAGTCGTTCTAGAAGCTCACAAAAAGCTGTTTTTTGTCAGGAGCCATATCTTCAATATAAAATCTTCAAATGCAAAAAAAGTTCCAAAGTGACTTGTGGAGGACACCTTGAAATTTTCTAAAAGTCCTAGAACACTCCCGTACCATAAAAATTGAGAGAGGTATGCTTGGCACAAGTTGGTCGATTTTCAAGAAAAGGGCAAAACCCTAATTGGCAAATTCTTAACTTTTGAGTAATGGGCTTATGTTTTGGAGTTTCTCATGTGATAATAAGCCCAAGAGGGATCCATTAGTCAAATATAATTATTTTGGTGATATTGTTTTATTAATATTTGATTTTATTCAATTAATTTCAAATAAAAATCAAATAAAATCTTAAAATAATTATATGATCATTCTTTCTTTTTATGGGTTCAAATCAAATCAAAATCAATTCAATATTCAATTACATGGGTCATTAAAAGCGTGAAAAGAGTTTTGAGCAAAATTGGAAAGATTAAATATTATTTTCAAATCAAATTTCAATCTTTTCAAATAACTTGTTTCTTTCCATTCCTTTTACCCTGATTCACACTATTATATATACATAACACATGCTCATCATTAGGGGACGAAATTATACTCTCCAACCCTAAACAAGCTTTTCAAAAATTCCAAAGAATTAGGGCATATCAAAAAATCCATGTTGCAGCCAGTCCGAACCATTTACACTCTGCCTATCAGCTTTCAAAGATTGCCAGGAGTCCATTCACGTCTTAGAACAAGGTCGGCCATGCCCAAAATTCGTTCATCACCTTCGCCATAGGGAGTCAATTAGAACAAGTTTTGCCTGTTACATGCGAAGTTCCACGTAAGAACAGGGAGATTCCATTACTAGGGCATTAAGGTTGCAAAGCCTCGAACCCATGGCTACAGCGTATTTCAAGCCACAATAATCATACCAATGGACTTAGGACACCTTAAATAGGGGGTCTGTGTGGCTTTTATTCGCGTTCATGTCGTGATTTTGCAGGTTCTGGAATTTCCATATTTGCTACGAAGTTTTGTAGCGAAAACCGCAGGTAAATCGAAGCTAAATTCGTAGCAGATCCAGGCACCATAGGTTGAAGACGAAGACTTGTAGTTTGAATCGTTGACTACGCGCGTGTGTGATTCCCATTGGCTAGTCAAAAAGCATTCACTCTCTCTCCATTCGCGATTGGTTGAAGAGTAACAACAGTGGGCCCGGTTTGACTTCTTTTAATTAATTGCATTTTGTTCTATATTAATTGAGGACGAGTGTATTAACAACTTGTTAACGCAGTGCACTTGGCTAGAGGAGGGGGCTTATAACGCTGAAGACCTGGGTTCCATCCCAGCGTCATTCACTTTGTATTTTTTCTTCGTTTGCTTGTGGCCATTTACAGATCCAACGAGCAGGACCAACGAAAGCCCACGATGTACCATCACACACATGCCGTTGGATCGATCTTGATCCTGATCTGAAGGACCAGACAGCAGCAGCAGCAGTCCATGGTACACCCTTCAGAACGCACAACACCGGATCTCGCGCCCTGGGCAATTCCAGCATTGGGCTTATTTTTTATTCATACTCCACTTTAATTTCTGCACCCCCTGGCCCATTTTTTTTATTTCTATTTTCTTTGTGTTTAGTTCACTAAATTATGTTAATTGTTTTAAAATCAACCAACCAGTTAATCAACACTAACCCTTTTTACCATTTAATTAAATTTAGGTTAAACAATTTATTTTAAATTAGATTAATAAATTAATTAATTTAAAATTTGTAAATAGTTATTTAGTTAATTAGTAATTAGGGTAAATAATTAGAATTAGAATTTAATTCATCTAGTCACTAGGATTTTCTAGTTGAAATAAATTATTTAGTTAGATGATTAAATAAATAAATTAATTAATTAGGTAATTGACTTAGGTTAAATTAGAATTAACTTAGTAATTAATTTAGGTTTTCACTTAATTTTCTCAAATCTAATTTTCTTCGAACTCCATTTGCTCCCGATTTCTCTTCTCATCTCAAAACTCCTATGATTGTCTCAATCTCGCCTTTCAAATCTTTTATTAATTTTTATTACTTCCAATTAATATTATTGATAATTTTTATAATGGCTAACTAATATTGTTAATAATTTTCATTTACTGTTAAATTTATATTAACAAATGATATATGAAAGTGTTTTTTGTTGTTATTATAAAAATGAATGATAATGTATACTATTACTTTTATTTATCAAAATTTATTTGATACATGATTTCTAAAAATATAAACATAAAAATAACGGATATATAACTTCTAAATTATGCACACAGTCGTGCATCACGTAGGTCACAATCTAGTGAATGATAATGAATGAGTATCCAATCAAATTCAATGGGTTCATAGTATTCACCATAAAAATAATTTAAAAAAATGATAATGGGTGAGTATCCTATTAAATTCAATGGATTCAAATTATTCACCATAAAAATAATTTAAAAAAATGATAATGTGTGGGTATCCTATCAAATTCAATGGAAAAATTATTAAAAACAAATTATAATTGGTGGGTATCCTATCAAATTTAGGGGTGGGAATAGGCTAGGCTGAGCTAGGCTTTATAAAGCCTGGTCCTAGCCTACAATAAACTTATAAGAGTTTGGTCTATGGCCTACTATGGACTCTTTTTTTTAGTCTGACCTGACCTTTTTAAAATTCTAGCCTGACCCGAAAGCCTATTTAAAATCCTCTTTCTCATTAAGATTTTTAATTAATTCGTATTACTTAAGAAGCCTTATAAGTCAGCCTATATATGAATATTTAGGTCGATCTATTTAACATTTTTCTAATTTATATGCATGTATAGACCAACCTATTTAGTATTTTTCTAATATATATGCATATATAAGCCAACCTATTTAGACTATATATATATATATATATATATATATATATATATATATATATATATATATATATATATATATATATATATATATATATATATATATATATATATATATATATATATATATATATATATATATATATATATATATATATATATATAGACCGGCCTATAAGACTTCATAGGCTTTTTTAATAGCTTAAGCCTAACCTATATAATTAAATAGACTTTTAAAAAAAGCCTAAGTCTGGCCTTTTTATCAAGTAGGTCTGGTCTGACCTTTTTATCAAATAATTCTGGTCTGGCCTTAAATAGGCAAGGCTATAGGCCCATGTAGGCCGGTCTGGCCTATTCCCATCCCTAATCAAATTCAATAAATTGAGAGTGTTTACTATAAAAATAATTAAAAACTAATGATAATGGGTGGTATTCTACCAAATTCAATTGATTCAGAATATTCACCATAAAAATAATTAAAAACTAATGATAATGGTCGGTATCCTACCAAATTCAATGGATTCAGAGTATTCACTATAAAAATAATTAAATATGAATGATAATAGATGGGTATCCTACCAAATTTAATGGGTTCCGAAGAGTATTCACCATAAAAATAATTAAAAACGAATGATAATGGATGAGTATTTTATCGAATTCAATGGATTCAAAGTATTCACCATAAAATAATTAAAATCAAATTATAATAGATGGAAATTCTACCAAATTCATTTTATTCAAAGTATTTACCTTAAAAATAATTAAAAATAAAGTTCAATTTGAGTATAATCCAAATTCCAAAAACCCAAAATCAAATGTTCAGTTCTCAAAACTTGTATTTGACCTAATTCCCCAAATATTCCAACTCACACTCATAGAGACATCATTGAATTCTTCAATATGAAAAGAAAAAGAAAACCTCTAAGATCAAAATCAATGATGGCTATGGCTTCTTCTTATTCTTCCTCCACACAAACTAGGAGCAAAACATTAGATATGCTTTCAACGAATCATTATTTACCAGATGAATGTTGGGAACGTATCTTCAAATTCCTTATCAACCATGACACCATCGACAACCACCGTCGCTACATTCATTTGAAGTCTGTTTCCATGGTATCCAAACAATTGCTCTCCATCACAAATCATCTTCGATCATCTCTCACGATATATAATCCAACATGCAAACTCTTTTATACCCTCTTCCGTAGATTCTCCAACATCGCCTCCCTCAACCTATCCACCTACTATGGTGACCTCAACCCTGTTCTTATCCAAATCTCTCGTTTTCAATTGAACATCACATCACTCAATCTCTCCAATCAACTCAAAATTCCAGCAAAGGGATTGCGAGCTTTCTCCAAAAAAATTACAACTTTGACATGTCTCGTATGTTCCAACATCGGTACTCTGTATGAAACCGACATGTTATTCATTGCTGATCGCTTCCGTTTCCTTGAGGAACTTGACCTCAGTAACCCTAGGGAGTTCAAATTTGATCGAAACTCCATATTTCTCTCTGCAACAGCTCTTTCATTGGCACTTTCTAGAATCCGCAAAGTTAATCTCTCTCATGACAGTGTTTTCTTTCAATTATCAGTCTTTTACTTATTCAAGAACTGTAAGTTTCTCGAAGAGGCTATCATTATTGACTATTGTAGAATCCTGAAGATGGCTTCTATTGTCCTCCAGAGACCAACATTGAGATCTTTATCTAATTCGAATTCCATGAGTACGACATCTTTTGAGAACTTTACTTCACATTTCATTGCCTCATTGGTAAGTTTTAAGAGTTTGACTTCTCTTGATTTATTCGCTTGGAAAATATCAGATGAGTTGTTGTCCTCTATAGCAAGGGAGGGTATTCCTTTGACCAAGCTTCTCCTCCATAATTGTGTCGGTTATAGTTATGCTGGAATTTTTTGTTTGTTATCCAAGTGTCAAGGTATACAATATTTAGATCTTCAAAAGGCTGATTTTCTAACTGATCAAAATGTCATTGAGTTATCTTTGTTGTTGGGTGATTTGGTGTCTATAAACCTTAGTCAATGTAGCATGCTAACAGAAGCTGCCTTATTTTCACTCATTAGTAATTGTCTTTCACTTCTTGAGATCAAAATGGAATGGACATCTATAGGAAAAGAGAATGTGGAGAATTCTAGTTCTTTGATGGATTGTATTGTAAACTATCAACTAAAGTCTCTTTATCTGGGTCATTGTCCAGAGTTAAGAGATGAAACAATATTAATGTTTTCTTCCATTTTTCCTAGTTTGCAACTGCTTGATTTGAATTCTTGCCAATTTATATCCAACCAAGGTATTGGTCAAGTTTTAAAGAGATTTTGTAACATCAGAGATTTGAACATAGCCAATTGTTCAACAATGAAACTACATGTTGGACTGAACTTTGAAGTTCCAAAATTGGAGGTGTTGAATTTGTCACTTACAAGAGTTGACGACGAAACACTTTATATGATCTCAAAGGGTTGTTGTGGCCTTTTGCAACTATACCTTGAAAATTGTGATTGTGTCACAAAGAAAGGAGTGAAGCATGTGGTAGAAAATTGCACACAACTTAGAGAGATCAATTTACGGGGTTGTGATAAAGTGCATGCTAATATTTTCTCGGTATTATATTCAAGCCCGTCTTTAAGAAGGATAATTGCTCCACCTCGTTTTTGTTTCAGTGAAAGAAAGATGAAACTCTTCTTGCGTCATGGATGTCTTGTTTCCTAGCATTCTCAAAGCGGTCTACCAAAGTTCAAACTCTTAAATGTAAGATATTTTTATTTCTATTTTACTTCTATATTATATTTAGTTTTATGAGATTTTCGTGTCATACTTATGCATTCCTAATTAACAACATAATTTTACATACTTTCTGCAACACACTTACACTTTTTTCTCCTATGCTATTTTACTCATTTGGGTTTTCTATGTGTCATTGTGTATAGTTTTAAAATAAACAAGGCATCTAATATGTTGGTTGTATATTCATTGGCTCTCAACATGCTTAAAAACTGCATAAATTTATTAATTTTTTGTATACTTATCTAAAAGAATAAACATAACTTTTTCTTTTATGACACAGTTTAAAATGCTAAAAAAAGCAGAGAAAGCAGCTCTCAGAGAACCCTATAATTTTAGATACACAGAAGAGGGTAGAGGCTCATCCAAGAATTTTGCTTTTGTTTTGTTTGGAATATGAAGCTATCGAGGCAAAGCAGATTTAGTTTTTTCCCCTCTCTTAAGTAAACTATAAAAAAATTTATCCGCTATGGTTCATATGTTAGTTTTATATTTTAGAGATACTATAGTTATGGGTTAAAAAGTTGTTGTTAAAGTTAAAACTTCTAGCTACATTTTATGGATGTAGGAATAAGTAGTCCCTACTTATTTTAATGTCTCAACTATCCATTTACTTTATGTAGTTTTATTGTTCCAAGTTTTCCCAGAATTATGACATTTTTGGAATCATAATTTTTTGTATGATTATGTTATACATTGTTAATAATGATAGCAAGGACCATATCATTTAAGTGGTACATAAATTGTAGGGACTAGTATAACATTGAAATTTCAAAAGATAATTTAAGTTACGGTAAAATTTATTTTTCTTCTTATAAATATTTTTAATTTTATTTTCAGTTCTTATTTTAAAAATAACATTTTAATTCCTACAAAATTTTTAAGTATGCAATTTTAAACTTTTTATTTTTAAATTTTGAATATTATTTAATTATTTTTTAACTTTTAAAATTTTGAATAATTTTTTTTATGTGTTTAGAATATTATAAAATATTTATTTATCAAATATGTTTTTTTTTATTAAAATATTTATTTATCAAATATGCAGTTTTATTTTTGGAATAAAATGTAACTTTATTAAAATTCCAAAAGGGCAATGAAGTACAAGTGACTCCTTAGAGCATAAATATTGGGGGTGGTATTTGCCACATGTACCACTTGTGTCTGAATAGTATGGATAATTGAATGCAAATGGTGTAGTATTACATAACCATCGTATCCAAATAATACTACGGTGCTTTTCAATTTGTTATTATATTAAATGTTAAATTAGTGTGTGATTAGTGGGACCCATTTTAAAGTTTTAGATGAGTAGTATGGATATTTACAAATTTTAATTAGGTGGTTTAAATAATTGAGAAATGTAAAATAATATATTATATTAAGTGGGGTCCATTTATACTACTAAATTGGGTGGTATGGATATGGATGCTCTTAGGGTCCAACTAAAATCTATCAGACCAAAAAACTATAGGGAAACGTTAGCTCATCATTATCCTACTGAGATGTTGCCTAAGCTTGACCTTATTCCAACACCGATAGACTACCGCATCTATAATCTTGCTAACCACCTGATGAAGATCAATAGCTTCTCTAAATATCATTTGGTTTCGAAACTTCCAGCTTTCATGCACAACTTCAATGAAGGCACACACCAAAATCCTAGTCTTACTGCCCTTTCTCCTACACTCACCTAGTAACCACGCAAGTTCCATCTTCCACTTACTAGGGTTGTGGTTAAAACCCATCCAATCTAGAATTTTATGCCAAATATGTCTTGTTGCTTGGCACTCAAACATGAGATGATTTTGAGTTTCAGTCTCCTGACAGAAATGATACTTGCTATCATTTATCATTCCAAACTTACACAATCTCTCCTTTGTGGCTAAACTGTTATGGCATGCCATCCACAATGTATGAATTGCCCGTCGTCACGCTGAGTCATTGAACATAATCTTCTTCCAATTCGTGTCCTGACCTGTATCACAGATGGCATAATAAATTTTCCTTATGAGATACTTACTTTGCTGCAGCATCTTATGCCACTCTTGCATTTCCTTCACAACCTCTCTAGCTTTCAGCAAGCTCTTCATTATCCACGGGCTCGTTTGCTTGATTTGGATCTGCATATTGCCTCCACTCTTCTAATCACTGTTTTAGGAATAAGAAGACATTGAAGCCAAAAGTTTCTTATGGAGAAAAGGACACTCTTGATCAGTTGAATACGCCCTGCAAAGCTCTGGAACTCCAATACCGGATCCTGCAAACAATCTTGTCAACCAAGGCAACACAATTATGCAAATATGCAGTTTTGTTTAGAATTTATTTTAAATAAGAAAAATTAAATAAGAATTTTTTAAAATTAAAAAAATAATAATAAAGTTATAAAAAGACCTCCCCTTATAAATTAAATTTTAAGTTCTTTTTTTAAGAAACTTTTAATAACGTTTTAATTATGTCTGCAAAATAATTATTTAAAACTACACATTGATTTAACCGCAGAGATTAAAATTACGTGCATAATAATTTTATAGAAATTAAAACATATCAATTTTTATAGGGTATCAAAATTAAAATTTAGTAAATTTATAGATACCAAAATCATATTTAATCCTTAAATTATTAACAATGATACATCGATAAATACGGATTTTGTGGTTAGCTTCAGGTCATAATTCAGTGCGTGTCTTTTCTTTTGTCAATGTAAATCTAAATGTAGTAAAATTTTATGTATTTTTTATATATAAAAGAAAATAACGTTGTAGAAAGGATTGTCTCAATATTTATTCCTCTCATTGCTTCTCTAACGTTTATGAAGAGAATGAGATTATGCTATATTTATGCAATCCATATGTCTCTAGAAATTTCATTAATTATCTAATGTATGTGTGAAGAGAAAAGAATGATGTACTTATGCGACCCAAATTTCTCTTGAAATTTCAGTAGTTACTTTACCCATTTCATTTTTATTGTATCGGTTTGTTTTACACATTTTTGCTCAATATCTTAATTCTGAATGCTGCGTTTTTTTATTCTTAAATACATTTATCTCTTTGATACTTTTGGTAGTTTTTTCCTTAATTTCTTTATTTCACATTTTAAACTTGAAGTTGTTTTTAGTTTGTTTTGTTTATTCAGCTATCAACGATTTTAAGGCAACGAAGGAAGTTGTTAGGGAAAAGATTAATTTTTATGGTCCTACAAATAAAGTTTTCACTTGCTTCAGCCACGAGGAGTCTATGGTCAGGCAAACAAGCCCTATCATAATTAAAGTCCACTTTTTCCTAAGACCATGATCACCAAAGATAAAAGTATTTCCTGGTAAGTATGGAATGTTTGAAACAATGTTTTTGTTATGTTGTTATCATGTTTTTAAATTGCGGACCGCATCACCTAATGTAGACGTAATATTGCGGTTGCGGTCGTGTCTGCATTCACATCAGACCGCAATTGTGGTGTGATTGTAAATCACATTAAAAACCGCATCATAACGCTGCAATTACCGCAACGGCCGCATGAGTCCGCATCGGACCGCATCAATCCGCCATAGATTATACATTGCTAGCAGAAATCATTTAATCTATCTTCCTTTTTATTTTTATCATATATTTAAGGTATGTTTTGAACGGATTAGATTTTCAAAGTGATGGCGAACTATTAGTGAGATATGTACGAAATGGGCCTTGTCAAATTAATCAACACCCTTTAGTTGAGTATAGCCCTTTGCCACCAAACGGGCCTTGTATCGTTCAATGGATTCATCAGCATGATGTTTGATCTTGTAGACCCATTTGCAACCAATTGGTTGCTTACCTGCTGTCATACCCCAAATTTGTCCTACCTCTTTCCATTTTATCTGGCTTAGACTTCTCATGGCATTTGCATACATCCATTAGGTCATCTTACATATCATGCATCATTAATCAATAATTTGGCATTGGGATCAAGGATCTTAAAGAGCTAGGGTTATTATATTAAGAGACTCCTCAATCAAGGTCGGTATACTCTAGACTTGGGCTTTCACAAGAAGTTGGACATACTTGGAGCATCATTCTAAGGTTTAAAGGTTGTGAGCAAAACTTTGACTTTTGATCAAAGTCAACCATGAAAGGGTGACTTTTGACCAAAGTCCTTCTTGAAAATATTTGTGGGCTTTCATCTTGTCACCATATGGTTATTATTCAAGTTTGCAAATTTGAAGTGGAAATTCAAGTTCAAAACAACAAAAATGGAGCCAAACAGTGATTCTGGTTTTTTTCATGTTGGCTGCATTTGTGGTAAGACATACCTGAGTGTTTAATGGCTTGACTGATGTCATGGCATGATTTATATGTTGTTATGCAGACTGCATATGTTTAAGCTAATACAAGTTTTGTTAGTGAATGTCATGACCGATGACATGACATCCATGTCTGAAGTAGGAGCTGTTATGTTTTATTATTATGTTTCCTGATTTCTCTCAATCTACAATTTAGGAAACATTTTATTCTGTGCTGAATATTTCTCCTAGAAGATTTCGTTAACAGCACATTATGTAACAACCTGATGACTTGTAAATTAGGTTAACTTGGTTAACCCTAATTTGGTTCGTGGAAAGCCCGAGGCCCAAGAGCTGCATATAAGAAGACTGCAATCCTAATTTGGAACACAAAGAGATTTGTTAATTGTGAAGAACCATAGTTACGTGTCTAAATTAATACTGCTTATATTGGATTCCCTCTCTGGCTTGGTAGCCCCCAGAGTAGGTATTGTTGTATACCGAACTGGGTGAATAATTTGTTGTGTTCTTTACTTTTTTTATCCACTTCTGTTTTAACGTTTTACTCTGATTGTGGATGTCATAACGTCCAGTACGACATCGCGTGTAAGGTACTAGAATTTTCAGATTCACTTGAAGAAATGCAAGGCCACCTCAATTGATATACATCATTCAGTTTCAAGATTCAAGGATTTAAACAATTTTCATTCAATTCTATTCAAGATTTCTAACAAAGCCTTCATTAAATAATTATTTAAGGCTCCTTCAACATTACAAAATCCATTACAAATGTCCACGTCCATATTTTGATTACAAACCCGTATTACAACCTAAAAGAAACTATAAATTTACAAATTGCACAAAGCTATCATCAAAACCCAAATTCTCCTAATCCTACTCCATATATCAATCTTCAATTTCTCTTCATCTTTGAGACCCTATATCCACTTGTATCATGTAGCCATTATTCCAAATCTGCATCACAAGCAAATGAGGAAACAACATAAATCAGAGCATATTTATAGGCCATTCATCAAATCCAATATCCAAACAGTGATGCCATATTAACCTAATTCCATAGAAAACAATCTGATGGTGCATACGATATAGTGACAAACTAAAACAATTGCATCACAGAGAAAGCCAAGGCTACACTCATTACCAATAATCAACCATCAGATGCAGGTTATCAATCAGATATTCAAGCAACATCCAAGAGTCTCAAACGACAAGCTCTTGCACATGAGAGAGTTGATCACTACCTAACAACTTAAGCTTGTGGGAAAGTAAGTCTTCAAAAATATCTAAGCATCTGTTCTATAAGGATCGTCGTTCCATCTTGAGTCTTAACTTATAGCCTATAATGATAACATCACTAAGAAACAGTTTAAGACAGAGCTTATTTACACTCCAAAATGACAGCAATATCCAAGCAGAGGCAGTTAACCGTTTCCACATTCCTACTGACTTCACATTTAACTCTAAGAGATATTCACAATGGGGTTGCTAATGTATTATTTTCTTCAGTGCTAAATTAACAGAGTTCTAAATCCGATCCTAAACATTAGTAAAAAATTTCCATACATATTACATTTCGGTTCAGCAATAAATAAAAGAAAATCAGAGAAAAAATTACATAAATAGTTCAGTACAAAGAATACACCAATTCAAAAACAAGCATCCTGCCATCACAAGTCATCCTGGCCTAAGCTCGTTTCAGTTCGAGTTTGATTGAAATCCAGCTCCAATACCTACAGGGCAAGCATACAGTCAACATCCAGACTTGGTTTATCAACATCCCAACATAAGTTCAGAAACCAATCACATAAACCACTCATTAAATTGACTTACCAACATTTCTAATCTATTTCCTAACAACTAATAACCTCAGTCAACTAACAGCCACCAGATTTTTCTCAAATATCTTTACTAACGGAAAATCATTGCATAACAAACTCTCAACATTGATAACTAATTGTTCTAACAGAATTCTAACTAACAGTCTAACTTAAGTCACCATAACTGTCTTAACTAACTTCTAACAGATTTTTTTAACCTCTCTAACTACCTATAACCACCCCTAACACAATGTTACTAACTTCTGAAACTAACAGAAACCACCTCATAACTAACTCTCAAGTAGCCTATACCTGAATTCAAACACTCAATCCTAGCCCTTAATTCTCTAACAGTTTTACTGAAGGTTTTCCAACTAACAGCTTTGTAACTGAATCCACTTCCCTCTCCTCTATATAACAGAACTTCCCTCCAATTCAGAAGTCCTCCACCATTTTTCACCCACACACTACATTCAACTCCACCATTTTCCTCCACCATTTTTCACCCACACACTACATTCAACTCCACCATTTTCACAAATCACACAACCAATTCTTCACCTTCCCCTTCAAACTTCCAGCTTCAACTTCTCTCTCACTTTGGCAATTCCTTAACTTTTCTTCTCTCTCGATTCTCTCTTAGATTCAAGACACTCACCTTCTCAGTCACACTCAATCTTCATCTCCATCCAATCTCCCTCAATATTCTTCCCTCACCCATACTCAGAGCTCTCATCCTCGACCTCCAAAAAAGCTTCTCGCTGAAGCTTTAATGGGGTGATACATTTGATTGTAAAGACACGTGGAAACATCAAACAATCGAGACGCATGAAAAGAGACAACGTGGCGTTCTATTAGCATAAGACTGTTAGGGTCGAATTAGTATAAATAAGGATCTTAGTAGTAGGATTCAAAGGTGTTCATTTTGTACAAATTACTCAAAAAATACTCAAGTACCAAGCGAAAGAGAAAGAGTTTCATTGAGAATGTACGTGTAACACCAATTGCATTTTTACATTAAGTCCCAGTTTTATAAATTCACGTCAGTTTGTTGAAAGTATATTGGAGTACTTTTAGTTTATCGTTTCCATAAGGATTGGTGTGATATCACCGCCGTTCTATAGTTTATATTGTCTTGAGTTATAGTTACTCTGGGTATGGTTTCAATTTTGTTAACGGAACTGTTCGATCTCATACAAGAATTGATAAACGAGATTTGCGGTTTTAAAAGATTGTAAAAGAATGTCAAGATTATAGTGTAATAATTTACTTCATATGTATTTTCTTGATAAAGCATGTGAACTCATAAATGACACATATAATCACATATCCTCTCAATATGTTTCATGTCTAAACCATATTGTGAGATTTGCCTTTTTGATCCTTAAATGATCTCTCAACTTAACTATCAAAATGAAAACATTCAAAGCTTAATATTGGTGAATATCAACTCACAAAGCTATTTCTAAACTTTATTTGTTGATAGATGAAAAACCTAGTTCAAGACTTGAAAACTATTTCTCAATAAGAAAACAAATCACATATAAATATATACACAAGGTTTTTCACCATATAATAATCATCACTTGTTCACATACAAAGCATCAAAAGAAATACACACTACAAGATAAATTATCTACCTCTAATCTTGACACCAAGAAGGATTTAGCCACCCATTTCCATGGTGACTTGAGCAACAAGTAAACAATCAAGCTTTATGAACATCAAACTTGAAGTCTCAAAGATTGATGGTTAAAAGCTATGATTTTGATTAACAATGGAAAATTTAGGCTTTTTACACACAAAAGCTTGATTTCTAGGTCAAGAGAGAGAAACAAAAGATGGAATGATGTTCAAAATATCTACAAAGTACTAAAATAGCATGGTCTATCTGCCTAGATTCGCCGGGCGGCTGTAAAGCTTCGCCGGGCGGAACCCACTAAAATGGGCCACGTGACCAAAAACATCACAAAAGAAGAGACCAAAAATATCTTCACTCGCCCGGTGAGCCAAATGCTCCGCCAGGCGAACCAAGGCAGTAGTGAGGCCAAAATTTCACCCATTTCGCCTCTAGCCACGCCTCCAGCTCGCCGGACGGTTCTTCGCCTCCAAGCCGTGCGCCGGTCGAGCTTTCAAAAACAACTGACACCTTCAGTGTCATCAAAAACCTCGATTCTTCAGCTTTTTCCCCGACTTTTCTGCACTTTTGCAATCACCAAACACGGAACCACTAGAATATACATTAAAAATATTAAATATTCACATTTTCCAAAATCACTTATTTACATAAGCTATTTTACCAAAAAGCATAGTAAAAAGGCTAAAAAGTGTCACAATTCTACATGAAAAACTAACTACACTTTACACTTAACAAAATCTCCCCAACTTGCATCTTTGATTATCCTCAATTAAAGGAAAAATTTCTAATTCAACATAACAAGTTTTAAAGCACAAAACCAACCGGAAAACTTGAATGGTTCAAAGTCAACAATTTCCCGCACAAGATAACTTAATCACTTTGATCGAGTTATAGCACTTCAATGAATCAAACCCTAAACACAAACTTCAAAATATGCAAACTTTGGTCATAGCATGTTCATGTATGAATCACCTAAATTACTTAACAAAACAAGGATTATGCACAATATTTACAATGGACAAAAAACTCTCGCTAATAACTATGTTAACATCTGAAACAATTCATGCGTTCATCTCGACACTTCACAAAGAAAACCATGGAACAAAGATCACAAAGAACTTTTCTCGGTTGTAACTTGGCTTAGGTTAAAAAGAAAGGATATTATATATAAGGCCTTTGAAACGAAAATGGGTAAGAAAACAAGAAAAAAACAATTCTCAATCGCAATAAATTCATTCTTTCTCAATCCACAACTTCTCAATAATCACTTCCTTTTCTCACAATGCATCCTTTCTTTATTCTATTATTTCCTTTTCTTTGAAATCACTCTTTTCTTCTTCTTTTTTTTTTTTCATATATATATATATATATATATATATATATATATATATATATATATATATATATATATATATATATATATATATATATATATATATATATATATATATATATATATACATATATTCTTATATATAATTTTTTTCTTTTTAGGATTTCTTGAAAGATGCATTGTCCACCACTCTTTCTTTCTCATACTACTTCTCAAACAAGAACCACTCTCCCCAACTTCACACTTTTCTTTCTCATAGGACAAGAATTGTTTTTCAAAATAGGATAAAAGTTCAAGGGAAAGTGTTTAAACAAGAAAAATATGAGAATGAATCAACATTGACTAAATTTGCTTTGATCAACAACACAATTACTAAGTGGTTATGTTAATAATTTGTTGGCTTGCAATGGATTCATTCACACAAACTTTCGGCTCAATAGGGTTTACATTTGCGCACACATTAACAAGGTAAATTGAAGCTCTTTTGGAATGGTGGTTTTTTTCAATTACACAAAAAATGCCTTGATCCCCTCTAAGTTCCACAATTTCAAATGAACACAAGATTTGGCATGAACCGAACGAGCTAAACACAATTACTAGAAATCACATAATTTTGGTGAACAATGGAAGCTACTCACATACATGGTTATGTCCTAATGATTCACACATAAACACATATTTACAAAATGATGCATAACACAAATTTTGCATAAAGCGTTCATTTCATTATCGTGCTACCATTCTACAAAGAGATTAAAGCAAAGCCTTCTTTACATACTTTTAAGAATTTTATCATCACCATCCAAACTTTTGAGTTGATACAAACTCTACATTTTTTTTCAATCACACATGCTCCTTGTGGAACCAAAAACTAAACAATCAAAGTTAGAAATAACAAAACCATACTTATATGTACAAAGCAAAAATTAAACAAACACCAATTAATATAAAACCACACATTTAATACTAAACTTTTAATAAAATCCAAAATAAAATTATCCAAAATAAAATAACAACCAAGTACCAACATAGTACAAAAATACCAACATCCAAAAGTTACTAAGTACTCATACTTAAAAACATAAGAACAAAATAAACTAGTAAAAACTCCTAATCAAGTATGTCATCACCAATCTCATCACCACCAGCATCACCATCATCATCCACCCCCGCAGAGAAGAAAGGCCTGCACTCAGGCCAATTCGCATAAGCAACATAATCCTCGCGAGAAGGAAAAGGAGGGACATCACTAGAAGGTGCAGCATGATGCAGATACATCTGCCTCATAGAGTCCAAAAGGAACTCACTATACCTCCTACCAGCCTCCAGCGTATCCCAGGTATAATTAAATGATGCCCTTAACCCCGAATCTCAATCCTCATAATCAAGAGTCTCACATTGCTCACCTGTAGCAGAAGACTCACTAGCTTGCTTCTTCTTTTTCTTCTCAGCCAACTTTGCATTACAGTAGCAACTGATGTAATAATCATCAACCACATCTCTTTCCCTTTCGTTCACCACACTTGGAAAATGGACACCCTGCTTTTGACATAAAGAAGTTATCAAACAAGGAAAAATGATAGGAGCACTAGAATGTACCCCAGGGCGACGAGTGTTCTCAATGAAAATCTTCATCTCATTAGCAATGATTTTAGCAACGCCGACCGTCTTATTTCCAGAATGTGGTGAATGAGCAAAGCCACATCAAGAGGTGCTGAAGACTTATGAAACCTTGGCCTTATGTTGAAAACTATCAAAAGCAACACCGCTTGAGCCAAGGGAGTCATATCTTCATGCTTATACCTTATCGGCTCCTGGCTATTGTTCAACTCCACCTGCTTTCTCGGTTTAAGGATAACACGAGAAATTACCTCTTGGTCTTGATGAGTTCTACGTGCTAGAGAAAACTCATCAGTCACAGTATCGGGATAAATGGTATTCCAAGGATGGTCAAGTAACTCACTAATAGCATCACGCGAGAAATCAACTTATTTACCTCGCACAAAAGTCCTGTAAGAACACACCTCCCCCTCCAGCTAAAGAGCGTTAGCATAGAACTCACGGATAATCTCATAATTGATGCAATCAACCGAAGTGAGCAAACGACCCCACTTCTTAGTATTAAAGATGTTAGAAATTAATTTATAGTCTCCCTCCGTGTCAATCATAAACTTCCTCTCCGTCAATTTTTTTTCTTCTCCAGCATGGGCATACGGTCCTGGTGGTTGGCACTTCTGAACCGTAACTCATCAAAAGCTCTTGGCGGAGGATTCGAGCTACCAGCCTCAATTGCATTCTTTTGTGACTTAGATCGCTTCCTCTGCCTACTAAACATTTGCACATAAAATAACAAACCAAAAATAGCAGGCCACCAAATTGTTAGCACTAAAACCACACCACAAACCATCAAAAAAACAAAAAAAAAATGCAGGTCTGAGGTGACCCGCCCGGCGAGCCAGAATGCTCCGCCGGGCGAATCGAGCGAAACTGGAGAAAAATATGCAGAATAGGTCTGCTGCATCCAACCATACTAACAACATAACCCTAACATCCTAATTGCTTCTAATCTGATTCAAACTATACTACTTTATTTCAGACTACTCTATTTCAACTTAGGGTTTTCAAAACCCTTCCTAATAGCAAGCATTAACAAAGAAGAATAAAAAGATTAGGACAACACTTACCTTGGTGGGAGAATGGGATTGCGAAGATGAAGTTTGAAGTTGTGACAAGGAGGTCAAGGAGACGTTTACGGCTAGGGCAAGGAGTGGAGAGGGGAGAAATTATTTGAAAGTGGGGAAAAAGTGAGTGGGCCAGGTCTGAAAACAAAATACCCCCAATTATTCAGCCCACTCACGTGATCATTTGTCATAGAAAATGCACATTCGCCCGGCGAGCCAGATGCTCCGCCGGGCGCTTCACACCAGAACCTTAAAAGATTTGGTTCAATTTACAGGTCCTCCCTTACCACAATTCTAACACACCAAGAATAAAAAATACTTACAATACCGGGGTGCCTCCCGACTAGCGCTTTGTTTAACATCGGTCAGCTCGACGGTTATAGGTGATCAAGGATCACCAAGAGCAAGCACACTTGTTTCCCGATTGAATTCGCAACCACGGTACACTTTCAACCTTTGGCCGTTAACAGTCCAAACTTCTTTTGATTTCGGGTCTTCTACCACAATTGCTCCAAAATGCTTCACTTCTTTGACCAAAAATGGTCCAGACCATTTCGACTTCAACTTTACCGGAAAAAGTCTTAAACGGGAATTGAATAGAAGCACCAATTGGCCAACCTGAAATTCTTTTTGCCGGATTTTTCTATCATGATAGATGTCGCACGCTCGCGAAAATGAACAACAGAGTCGCCACCAATATATTTATCCCAAAGAGGGAAAGGAATATCAGAAAACCTAGAATAAAGAAAGGATAAGAGAAGGTCTTTCGACCAGAGAATAGGGTACGGGAGTCGGTTACGCAAGGGGAAGGTGCTAGCACCCCTCACGTCTGTGGTACTCCACAGGATCCACTTATGTTTGTTCTATTCTAAGGGTGTATAAATCTAAAGCTTAATTACTAAGGGAATGCATGCAAATGAAAGAAAGAGAAACACGGGGAAAATAAGGTTTATAAATAGTTGTGCTCGTTCAAGCCCCGCGACTTGATGCCTACGTATCCTTTTCAGGAATCAGAGCGCCGTAGTTCGGCTCTTTAGTTTTTGTTTGTTTTTGTGTTTTTTAGTTGAACAGTTACATTCGCACTCCGCTGCTCGACCTCTGGAGTCTTAAGCTGGGAATGGAGCGGAAATAACGTGTCCGATTAGGAGAAAGAATGCCCTGAAGGCAAGAGAGAGAAGAGAGAAGATTGGTTTGTGTTTTTTATGTAATTCCGTGATGAACAAAACCCAATACAAGGCTTCGCACCACTTCATTACTTTGTTTAGGTCTGAGCCTTTATTAAGTATTTTAGATGTTTTTTGGTTGAGTGTTTTTTAAGGGATTTTAATCTGCGAGTTGAATCACATAGAATGTATGATGTCAGAGAAACAGATTAGGGAATGAATCCCACTCGTTTCTCTGCATAATCGAGAAACAGATTAGGGAATGAATCCCACTCATTTCTCTATTGATTAAGAAACAGATTAGGGAATGAATCCCACTCATTTCTCTAAGTAGTGATAGAGAAACAGATTAGGGAATTGATCCCACTCATTTCTCTTTCACTAAGTGTTCGAGAAACAGATTAGGGAATAAATCCCACTCGTTTCTCTCCCACTTTTTATGTGATTCGCCTCTTCCTTTGTTAAGTACTTTAAAGTCGAAAGAGAAAAAGGAAACAAAACTAGCCTAAGATGAAAACTAGCCTAATATGATGGGAACCTCTAATTCCTAATGTTGTCATGGTTTCTACCTAATGGTTAGGAGCAAAAAGCGGCATGAGAATATAAGCATAAGCGGAGATCAATATTACAAGTAAAATACAAGTAAATAATGATACCAAAATAGTGTAAAATGGCTAACATAAACACTTGAAAATATGGTACAAAACATGATTCAAAATATTGCACAAAATGAATTAAAAGATACTATTTTTTATTATGGTTTTTTTATGACAAGAGTACATGATTTTAATCAAGCAAAAAGAAATGAAATAAAAGCCTAAACTATTATTTTTATGATCGTTTTTATATGAGAAAAATCATGGTAAAGTCTCAAAATATTAGTGGAAAAAAGTTAGTTTAATTACTAAAAGAAAATAGCAAAAGAACTAACTAAAATTAAATTCTATAATAATAAAAAATGTGAATTCAAGGGGGGTGCATTGAATTCATATGGTGTGAAGAGTATCAGGCGCGTGGCCCATCAGGATGCTGGCCCAGGGGGCATTTTTGTACTCGGTTCTAGCAGTCAAAAAACAGTCAACACGGGCCTCAGGGGGGTGAATCAGCAAAAGGCCCAAGAATTTCGTTTATGGATCCATGGTTATTGTTATTCATTCACAATTAATTATAACAAATAAAGAATTAAATGAAAATAAAAATAAATAGAAAGGGATTAGGGTTCGGAATTGTTACCTTTGGGGTTCTTCACGAAGCACTCTTCTTTCTCCTTCACGTGCGGCAAAACCGGCGGTCAGACTCTCCCTTTCCTCTTCTCCGATCAGGACCACCAAAAGTACCACCGTGACGGTGCTCCGTTCATCGCCATAAACTCCGTCTTCTCAATTCAATCTCTCTTATCTCCCTCGCAATCAATTATGAATCCGATGCGTTTATAAACCGCTGAATGTGCCAGTAACATTGACGTGTGGTCGCCGCGCTACAGGTTGGAGGTTATTGCCCGTTGAAGACGAAGATGATGATGAGGGTTGATGTTTCCCTTTCCGATGAGGAAGTGATGATTGGAGAGAGATGACCGATGAAGATGAAGATGTGCGATGCGAGATTGATGCAGGTGCGTTTTTGTTAATCTTCCTTCTCTGATCTTTTTCTTTGGTGTTGGCTTCCTCCTTTCATCTTTTCTATTGCATTTTTTCGCAGAATGAATGGAGAGAGGCTGTAGAGATTGAGAGAAGTGGTGGAGAGGGCTTGAAGAACGATGGTGGAGACTTTCTGAGAATTTGAGATCAGGGAAGAGAGAAGGTTGAAGAGATGATCGTGGAAGAGTGAAGAAGAATGATTATGGAGGGATGAATGAAGAAGAGCGAGAGGTGAGGTTCTGGTTATGGTTGTAGAGAGAGTCGAAGGTTGAGAATCAAAGGATGGTGGAGAATGGTTGGAGGAGTGGTTTGAAGGTGATGAAGTGTGAAGTGAAGAGAAGAGTGGCTGAGAAGTGAAGAATCAAGGGGAGAAGAGAGTGATGACTGAAGAAATTGGAAGATAGAAATGGTGGAGCCTGGTCTGTTATGTAGAGGTTCGTCCAGTTCTGATTTTCTGTTAACTGTTATATGATTCTGTTAGGGTTGTTAGAAAGTGGTTAGGAAGTTTGAAAACAGTTAGGGATTGGTTATGACAGTTAGAAGAAATTTGAGGGTTAGTTATGTAACTGTTGGTTAGTTAGTTACAAAATTGTAAAAGGTTGGGGTGGTTATATATGATGGTTTTGTTTAATTGCAGAATGTACTGAATGATTAGAATGGGCTGTTAATAAAGGATCAAAAAAGTCTGTATTTGCAGGGTAATGTGAGCTTTGGAAGGTGTATGAAGCTGTCAGTTATGCCTTCGGTTTTGATTTCAAATGCAGGGCTGCAGTAGGATATTATTAGCATTGTGAAATTAGTTTTGATCCTGAACTGCATAAATTAATTGGACTGTGTGTGGTATTGTTTATGCAGGGTTTAATTGAGGTTAATGATATGGAATGCAGGGACTTGGTAGATAATGTATTTTTCTTTAGTGTATGCAAGTGTGAAGATTGGCAGCTTTGGACATGTATATGTTGGAAGTTCTTTTTGACATTTTTGTAAGATGTTAGGATAATTTGGGATTGAATGGTCCTTGAGAATAGATGTGAATATGGGACAATGTTTGAACCTGAGTATGTATGCGCTAAATGATTTTATGTCTTATTTCCTGTGCAGGTTGTGACATGGTTTTGAAGACACATGGGACTGGTGATGATTATCAAGACGAAGGGAACGCGAGGCTTTGGAGAGGACTAGAGCTAGAGTGATGTGTCGACCTTGGTTAACATGGGAATTTGTTGTAACTTTTTGCAATGTGATTTGTAAATCTCTTTTGTAATTGGATTAAAATAAGTCTTCGAAATGTATTGAATTTGTAATGCAAGGTTATCCTTCTCAAACATGAAGTCTGAACATGTATTTTTCTTTCCAAAATTCAAGTTCTCTTTTGGTTTTGTTGAATGATGTTCTTCTTGTGAGCTTGACTTGAATAACAAAAAACCACATGAATTGACCTTGGCTTGCTCGATTACATCTAGAAGCTAGATTAAATATTTGAACATGAATGAACTTCTTGATGGGCTTCTAACTTTAATTCTCAACATTTGAGTCAACTTGCAATTGAAGCAACCCTGATGAGAATAAAATTTATCTTGATGGAACGGAAATCCACCAACATCTCTTTTGACAATACTTTGTATGCAATCAAATAAGCCTCCTACCAATTTAGGAACTAATCCTTACATAGAAATCTTTAATCATAAGAAGAAACATCTGGCCATTAATTCATCTCCTGATAAAGTATATAGCTTTTTTTTTTTGAAGAAATACATAAGCTTGTACCAAAATCTATATGAGACCCTGATTTGTTTCATGATCCTTGATCCCTTGTCAATGTTATTGATTAAATGAATGCATGAGTGTTAGATGACCTAATGAAGATATGCAAATGAATGTGAAACTTAAGCCAATTATAATTAAATTAAGATGGGCAAATTTTGAGGTGCGACAGCTGCCCCTATTTAATCGTCTTAAACCTGAAAGTGAGATTGGCGCTAGCCTTTCGAACACTTAAGGTAGAAGAGGATTAAATACCAAAAGAACCTGAAAATTTGCCTGATGAGAGATGTGATCCACTGGGGAAGAAAATAGTGTCAAATCCACTGAGGAAGATTGTATCAACTCTGGGTTAGAAATGAAATAGGACTCAACTATGGGTTGAAGAAGGAAAATGGGTCGACTCTGGGTCGAAGGATGAAGGGAGGTCAACTCGGGGTCGAATAAGAGGTAAACATCAATTCTGGATTGAGAATGGAGAGGGAAGTCAGTAAGATGTAGGCATCAACTCTGGGTTGAGACAAAAAGAAAGAACATAAACTCTGGGTTGAAAACAAGAGATAGACATCAACTCTGGGTTGAGAAAAAGTAATTCAACTCTGGGTTGAAATAGGAAAGATGAACAATTAGAAATGACCGTCAACTCTGGGTTGAGTGGGAAATAGGATAAAAGATAACCGTCAACTCTGGGTTGAGTGGGGGAGAGAAAAGATAATCGTCAACTCTGGGTTGAGTGGGAAAAGAAACAAGAGATAACCATCAACTCTGGGTTGAGTGGGAAAAGACAAGCAAAGAAGTCAATTCTGGATTGAACAAAGGATAACCGTCAACTCTGGGTTGAATAGAAGATAAACGTCAACTCTGGGTTGAATGGGAAAGAGATCAACTCTGGGTTGAATAAAAGATAATCGTCAACTCTGGGTTGAGTGAGAAAAGAAACAAGAGATAACCATCAACTCTGGGTTGAGTGGGAAAAGACAAGCAAAGAAGTCAATTCTGGATTGAACAAAGGATAACCGTCAACTCTGGGTTGAATAGAAGATAAACGTCAACTCTGGGTTGAATAAAAGATAACCGTCAACTCTGGGTTGAGCGAGAAAGAGAAATCAATTCTGGATTGAACAAGGGACAACTGTCAACTCTGGGTTGAGTGGGAAAGGAATCAATTCTGGATTGAATAAAGGATATCGTCAACTCTGGGTTGAGTGGGAAAAAGGATAAAGGAAAACCATCAACTCTGGGTTGAGTGGGAAAGGACAAGGGATAACCGTCAACTCTGGGTTGAGTGGGAAAAGGAAAGAATCAACTCTGGGTTGAATAAAAGATGACCGTCAACTCTGGGTTGAGTGAGAAAAGACAAAAGATAACCGTCAACTCTAGGTTGAGAAAGAAATAACCATCAACTCTGGGTCGAGGAATAAAGGGAAGTCAACTCTGGGTTGAAAAAGGAAGCAAGGAAATCAACTCTGGGTTGAACGAGGAAAGATGGACAATTAGAAATAAACGTCAACTCTGGGTTGAGTGGGAACAGACAAAAGATAACCATCAACTCTGGGTTGAGTGGGAAAAAGGAATCAACAAGGGATAACCGTCAACTCTGGGTTGAGTGGGAAAGGCAAAAGATAACCGTCAACTCTGGGTTGAGTGGGAAAAGACAAAGGGTAACCGTCAACTCTGGGTTGAGTGGGAAAAGAAAAGAGACAACCGTCAACTCTGGGTTGAGTGGGAAGAGATAATTAACTCGGGGTTAAAAGATGAAAGGAAAAATCAACTCTGGGTCGAACACAAAAACATCAACTTTGGGTTGAAAAGGGGATAACCGTCAACTCTGGGTTGAGTGGGAAAGAAAGAAGATAACCGTCAACTCTGGGTTGAGTGGGAAAAGACAAATGATAATCGTCAACTCTGGGTTGAGTGGGAAAGGGAGAAGTCAATTCTGGATTGAATAAGGATGACCGTCAACTCTGGGTTGAGTGGGAAAATATAATTAACTCGGGGTTAAAAGACGAAAGGACAATCAACTCTGGGTTGAACACAAAAAAACATCAACTCTGGGTTGAAGAAAGATGAACGTGATTGACTTTGGGAGATGACACCACAATGGTAACTCTGAGTGATCTAGTGGAATATCAACTTGAATACTTTGTAGGGACCTCATATGATGAGTAACTTCTTGGCTTATGCTTCATATGCAATGTTTGATTTGTTTTATGCACTTCTGGAGATGCAATGCAATGAATTCTAAATGTAGTGCACTGATTAATCAGGGTTTTAGCTTTGTGGAATAGATTAGGTGGAGTTCAGAAACTTTGTTTGAAAATCAAGGTGGGGTGGATGCCCCTGATTTGTTGATGATTGGATCATGCGGGAGAAATGATAATGAAAATGCAATGATATGCATGATGCATGTATGATGATGAATAGAATGATTGCTTCCAAGATATAAGGAGTGGATGGAGAATGCCTCAGTTGAAAGGTCATAGCTTGAAGGATAGCCCTTGTGAAGGTGAGGTGTTTAGCTTGACTCCTCGACACTTGTCTCAATATCTGACACTTGATTGAAGATGGAGAAATGAATTGTCACTAGCTTGCCCCAGCTTGTATGATCTTTTGAGATAGGACTCTGATAATGCTTGAATTATGGAGATTTGAAATAGTCTTCCCCAGTGTAGATCAAGGGATGAATGCCCCAGGTTGAAAGGAATTATTCCACCAAGTGGGTACTTCAGATATTTACTCAGTGGATGAGCAACCTTTGCTTTTGTAAGATTACTCGATGGAATTTCAATGTTGAACTTTCCTTGGTATCAAGTACTTGCTTTCAGATTTAGAGACAATTCTATTTTGGAAAGATAATGAGAATGCAATGCACATGTTAATCTCAAAGTAAAAGTTTTTATTTGTCAAAATGTTGTACTGATACTAACACAAATGACACAGCAACATTAGGAGTCAGTTTTGACATGATTTCACAGTTTGTATGCTTTCAGAACGAACCCTGCTTCAATTAGGACTTTTGAGGGTTGTAACGTGGCCGGGTTCACGGTTTAAGAAACAAAGGATAAAGGCTCAAGTTCTACTTAACCCACCCCTTCTTCGTGATGTCCTCCAGTCCTATGTTCAGCTAGTTTGACACGAGTATTCGCCTTTCAGGAAGGATTGTGATGGATGAGGATCCTTTATGGTTTTGATGGAGGTGGCAGTCACCCTTTGGTGCTTTCGTTGATGATTATAACAACTTGTCCCTTGGAGGATTTTTGTTCTTGTTCTTTTCTTTTGCTTTCCCTAACTTTTGCCTGGACAGAAAGTTTCTTTTGATTTTGGTTTTTGTTGTCCAGCGGGATATGCCCTAATTTTTGCCTAAGTCAATTGCTTCAAAGCTTTTCTTTTTTGACTTAGCGGGCTTTTTTTTTTTTATTATAACTTTCTTTCATTCTTTTTTGTCTCGTTCGGGAACAAGTTGCATGACTTTTGCGATTGACTTTGATGAAAAGGTTGTGATTGCCTTCTTTTTATTGAATGGGAGACATCCATTGTGGATCGTGCTCCTTTGTTGTGGGATATGAGATGTGATTGATTGATCCTCTGATGGAATACCTGAAAGTCGAGCGCTTGGTCGCACTAACTGAAGACTACCCTGCCCCTTGGTTAAGATTGAGGGTTTTGTTATTTTGAAAAGAAATTACCACTCCTTTGGCTCAAATGGGTTGACGAGGGTTTCACTCCCTTATAACTCCAGTGTTTGGGAATTGAAACAATGCCTGTACATCATCAGCAGGATCTTGTTCCAAAAGCATACAATTAGTGATTCATGTGTTTTTTGATTTTCATCATTCTCCTTTTTTAGTTGCTTAAGTCAAATGAGTTGAATATCAATGAGCATAATGACAAAAATGAAATGGTTTGAGAAAAACATGTATATTGCATTATTTTTATTTATTCAAACAAAATGAGTTTCTTACAATGAATAGTACTTGATAACAACAAAAGTAATACAATTGAAAAGTGCTAAAGAAATCTATACAATGGCAAGCTTGGCCTTATTCTAATGCAAATGAAATGTTCTCTGACAAACATAAGAGTCTTCAAGTTCCACTGGTGGAAGCTCCATTGTGAGGTGGCATGGGATTGTTGACCACATTAGGTGCCACAGGTGTGAACGTGATCTCTTTTGCATCAAGCAGATCCTGAACTTTGTCCTTGAGAACTCTGCATTCTTCAGTGGTGTGACCAGATCCTCCAGAGTGAAACTCACACTTGGCATTAATCTTGTAATTTGGAGGGAGAGGATCAGGAGGGGGCCTCGCTTCAGCCAATTGAATCAGTTTTTGATCAAGCAAGGCGGCGAGAAGTTGGCTATAGGTCATTGGTACACGATCATACACCCTTCTAGGCCTATTCTGCCTCTGTTGATCTTGTCTCTGCTGATAACCTTGTTGTTGGAAACCTTGTTGTTGTTGTTGGACATATTGTTGATAAGGGACCCAAGGTTGTTGACCAACAGGTGCCACATAAGCTTGAGGGGCGGTGGCGGCCACTTGATAGCAAGGAGCTTGATCTTGAGCATAGGTGGCACTGGTCTCGCCTTCTTTCTTCTTGACAAAGTTACCCTGAGGTTTCTTGTACCCATATTGGTTTGCAGCAGCAGCACTGGCAGGATTCTGGATCTTACCAATTTTCAAGCCATTCTCAATTCTCTCACCAATCCTGACTAGATCGGAGAAGCCAGAAGAAACACTACCCACCATCCTTTCATAATAGTGTCCTTGAAGAGTGTTCATGAACATGTCAACCAGTTCGGATTCAGAAAGTGGTGGATTCACTTGAGCAGCCATTTCTCTCCACCTTTGAGCATATTCTTTGAATGTCTCATTGGTTCTTTGCATTTGATTCTGAAGTTGCAACCTAGTCGGTGCCATGTCAATGTTATACTGATATTGCTTGAGAAAGGCATCAGACAAATCCTTCCAAGATCAGATTCTATTGCGCTCCAGATTCATATACCAGTTCAAAGATGCCCCAGACAAGCTATCTTGGAAGCAATGGATGAGTAATGAGTCATTGTGGATGTGAGAAGCCATCTTACGACAGTACATGATGATATGGCTCTTTGGACAGCTCAAACCCTTGTACTTCTGGAAGTCGGGAGTCTTGAACTTAGGAGGAACAACCAGATTAGGAACTAGACACATATCTTCAGCATCCATCCCATAGGCACTAAATCCTTCAATGGCTCGAATTCTTTCCTCAAGGATTTTGTATTTCTCAGCAGATTTCTCAACGGGTCGAGCTCTTTCAGCAGTTGGTATTGTTTGCATTTCTGGATTAGCAGAACGAGTACCACAGAAAACAGGAATAGGAATCTCTAATTGAGAAGGGGGCACAGGAAATGGGAAGACGGGATCAGCCATAGTCATTGCTCCAGAAGTCACGGGTATAGTCCCTCCTTGGTTTGGAGCTCCAAGGGTATCGGCAGTCATGAAGTTAAATGGCATCCCAAGAGTAGCATTGGTCCTTGCTTGGAACTCAAATGGAGTGGAAGAAGGTGGAATGACCTCAGGTTGGCTAGCAGAAGCTTGGTTACCAACAACGGGAATCTCTTGTGCAATAGGAACCCTTTCAGTTCTCAAGGCTTGGATAGCTTCCAAGATGGCATCAACCTTAGTCTTCATTTGGTCCATCTCTTCTCTAATGGCAGCTTGATCTTGTTCGTAATTCTCCATGATTCTTCTTCTGTGAGCTCTTGTCAGATATCGGTGTGGAGGAATCGTCTTGACTGATCTGATGGAGAGGAAGAGTGGTAAGAGTCTTAGTAACCATGAATGCATATGCATGAATGCAAAGTGTTAATGAAAATGCAAATGTATCATAAATCAGGATCAAGGATCAAGGCCTCTTGGATAACAACTTCTCATAGTGAATAAGATATGGTCGAACCCTCCAGATTCAGAGGTTCGACGTTGCTTTCTGGATAAACAGCTTGTGCATAAGTCAAAGGTGGTCGAACCCTCCAGATTCAGAGGTTCGACGTTGATTCTGATAATTAACTGATGTAGAACTTCTGTATAAGTCACACATGGTCGAACCCTCCAGATTTAGAGGTTCGACGTTGATTCAGGATAGATAACCTTTGCATAAGTCACATAAGGTCAAACCCTCCAGATTCAGAGGTTCGACGTTGATTATGATAGATAGTCTGAATGGGCATAGGGTGGGATGGAGGCATGTTTTCCTGCAAAACAAAATCTCCCAACCCCTCTCACAGGTATGGTCTAGTATAAGGTAGGTCAAAAGGTCACCAGTGTTAACAGTTCTCCTGAAACACCATCATTGTTGCAAATACATGCCAACAACGGTATCCCATTTGAACCTCGACTGGTCGTGGGTCTCATGATCGCAATCAACAGAACCTGACATTCTGTTGGCGTCATGACTATCCACTCTATCCTAGGTAGCCTAAGTATCACTCTGGCCTGGGTATTGGGCCTTTTACCTCATAGAAATCCCACCCAACCTGCAAACAAAGAAAATATGTGGCCCCCACGGGGACCCATAATATAGTCCAGAATGCGAGAAAATAAACATGATATGCGAGCAATAAGTAGTCATGATATGCAAGGCATAAAGAAATAAAGCAATAAAGCAGTAAAGCAATAAAGCAATAAAGCAATAAATAAACACCCAAAGGAAAGAAAACAAACAGAAGCTAGGATCGACTAAGCTAGTCCCCAGCAGAGTCGCCAGCTGTCGCACGCTCGCGAAAATGATGAACAGAGTCGCCACCAATATATTTATCCCAAAGAGGGAAAGGAATATCAGAAAACCTAGAATAAAGAAAGGATAAGAGAAGGTCTTTCGACCAGAGAATAGGGTACGGGAGTCGGTTACGCAAGGGGAAGGTGCTAGCACCCCTCACGTCTGTGGTACTCCACAGGATCCACTTATGTTTGTTCTATTCTAAGGGTGTATAAATCTAAAGCTTAATTACTAAGGGAATGCATGCAAATGAAAGAAAGAGAAACACGGGGAAAATAAGGTTTATAAATAGTTGTGCTCGTTCAAGCCCCGCGACTTGATGCCTACGTATCCTTTTCAGGAATCAGAGCGCCGTAGTTCGGCTCTTTAGTTTTTGTTTGTTTTTGTGTTTTTTAGTTGAACAGTTACATTCGCACTCCGCTGCTCGACCTCTGGAGTCTTAAGCTGGGAATGGAGCGGAAATAACGTGTCCGATTAGGAGAAAGAATGCCCTGAAGGCAAGAGAGAGAAGAGAGAAGATTGGTTTGTGTTTTTTATGTAATTCCGTGATGAACAAAACCCAATACAAGGCTTCGCACCACTTCATTACTTTGTTTAGGTCTGAGCCTTTATTAAGTATTTTAGATGTTTTTTGGTTGAGTGTTTTTTAAGGGATTTTAATCTGCGAGTTGAATCACATAGAATGTATGATGTCAGAGAAACAGATTAGGGAATGAATCCCACTCGTTTCTCTGCATAATCGAGAAACAGATTAGGGAATGAATCCCACTCATTTCTCTATTGATTAAGAAACAGATTAGGGAATGAATCCCACTCATTTCTCTAAGTAGTGATAGAGAAACAGATTAGGGAATTGATCCCACTCATTTCTCTTTCACTAAGTGTTCGAGAAACAGATTAGGGAATAAATCCCACTCGTTTCTCTCCCACTTTTTATGTGATTCGCCTCTTCCTTTGTTAAGTACTTTAAAGTCGAAAGAGAAAAAGGAAACAAAACTAGCCTAAGATGAAAACTAGCCTAATATGATGGGAACCTCTAATTCCTAATGTTGTCATGGTTTCTACCTAATGGTTAGGAGCAAAAAGCGGCATGAGAATATAAGCATAAGCGGAGATCAATATTACAAGTAAAATACAAGTAAATAATGATACCAAAATAGTGTAAAATGGCTAACATAAACACTTGAAAATATGGTACAAAACATGATTCAAAATATTGCACAAAATGAATTAAAAGATACTATTTTTTATTATGGTTTTTTTATGACAAGAGTACATGATTTTAATCAAGCAAAAAGAAATGAAATAAAAGCCTAAACTATTATTTTTATGATCGTTTTTATATGAGAAAAATCATGGTAAAGTCTCAAAATATTAGTGGAAAAAAGTTAGTTTAATTACTAAAAGAAAATAGCAAAAGAACTAACTAAAATTAAATTCTATAATAATAAAAAATGTGAATTCAAGGGGGGTGCATTGAATTCATATGGTGTGAAGAGTATCAGGCGCGTGGCCCATCAGGATGCTGGCCCAGGGGGCATTTTTGTACTCGGTTCTAGCAGTCAAAAAACAGTCAACACGGGCCTCAGGGGGGTGAATCAGCAAAAGGCCCAAGAATTTCGTTTATGGATCCATGGTTATTGTTATTCATTCACAATTAATTATAACAAATAAAGAATTAAATGAAAATAAAAATAAATAGAAAGGGATTAGGGTTCGGAATTGTTACCTTTGGGGTTCTTCACGAAGCACTCTTCTTTCTCCTTCACGTGCGGCAAAACCGGCGGTCAGACTCTCCCTTTCCTCTTCTCCGATCAGGACCACCAAAAGTACCACCGTGACGGTGCTCCGTTCATCGCCATAAACTCCGTCTTCTCAATTCAATCTCTCTTATCTCCCTCGCAATCAATTATGAATCCGATGCGTTTATAAACCGCTGAATGTGCCAGTAACATTGACGTGTGGTCGCCGCGCTACAGGTTGGAGGTTATTGCCCGTTGAAGACGAAGATGATGATGAGGGTTGATGTTTCCCTTTCCGATGAGGAAGTGATGATTGGAGAGAGATGACCGATGAAGATGAAGATGTGCGATGCGAGATTGATGCAGGTGCGTTTTTGTTAATCTTCCTTCTCTGATCTTTTTCTTTGGTGTTGGCTTCCTCCTTTCATCTTTTCTATTGCATTTTTTCGCAGAATGAATGGAGAGAGGCTGTAGAGATTGAGAGAAGTGGTGGAGAGGGCTTGAAGAACGATGGTGGAGACTTTCTGAGAATTTGAGATCAGGGAAGAGAGAAGGTTGAAGAGATGATCGTGGAAGAGTGAAGAAGAATGATTATGGAGGGATGAATGAAGAAGAGCGAGAGGTGAGGTTCTGGTTATGGTTGTAGAGAGAGTCGAAGGTTGAGAATCAAAGGATGGTGGAGAATGGTTGGAGGAGTGGTTTGAAGGTGATGAAGTGTGAAGTGAAGAGAAGAGTGGCTGAGAAGTGAAGAATCAAGGGGAGAAGAGAGTGATGACTGAAGAAATTGGAAGATAGAAATGGTGGAGCCTGGTCTGTTATGTAGAGGTTCGTCCAGTTCTGATTTTCTGTTAACTGTTATATGATTCTGTTAGGGTTGTTAGAAAGTGGTTAGGAAGTTTGAAAACAGTTAGGGATTGGTTATGACAGTTAGAAGAAATTTGAGGGTTAGTTATGTAACTGTTGGTTAGTTAGTTACAAAATTGTAAAAGGTTGGGGTGGTTATATATGATGGTTTTGTTTAATTGCAGAATGTACTGAATGATTAGAATGGGCTGTTAATAAAGGATCAAAAAAGTCTGTATTTGCAGGGTAATGTGAGCTTTGGAAGGTGTATGAAGCTGTCAGTTATGCCTTCGGTTTTGATTTCAAATGCAGGGCTGCAGTAGGATATTATTAGCATTGTGAAATTAGTTTTGATCCTGAACTGCATAAATTAATTGGACTGTGTGTGGTATTGTTTATGCAGGGTTTAATTGAGGTTAATGATATGGAATGCAGGGACTTGGTAGATAATGTATTTTTCTTTAGTGTATGCAAGTGTGAAGATTGGCAGCTTTGGACATGTATATGTTGGAAGTTCTTTTTGACATTTTTGTAAGATGTTAGGATAATTTGGGATTGAATGGTCCTTGAGAATAGATGTGAATATGGGACAATGTTTGAACCTGAGTATGTATGCGCTAAATGATTTTATGTCTTATTTCCTGTGCAGGTTGTGACATGGTTTTGAAGACACATGGGACTGGTGATGATTATCAAGACGAAGGGAACGCGAGGCTTTGGAGAGGACTAGAGCTAGAGTGATGTGTCGACCTTGGTTAACATGGGAATTTGTTGTAACTTTTTGCAATGTGATTTGTAAATCTCTTTTGTAATTGGATTAAAATAAGTCTTCGAAATGTATTGAATTTGTAATGCAAGGTTATCCTTCTCAAACATGAAGTCTGAACATGTATTTTTCTTTCCAAAATTCAAGTTCTCTTTTGGTTTTGTTGAATGATGTTCTTCTTGTGAGCTTGACTTGAATAACAAAAAACCACATGAATTGACCTTGGCTTGCTCGATTACATCTAGAAGCTAGATTAAATATTTGAACATGAATGAACTTCTTGATGGGCTTCTAACTTTAATTCTCAACATTTGAGTCAACTTGCAATTGAAGCAACCCTGATGAGAATAAAATTTATCTTGATGGAACGGAAATCCACCAACATCTCTTTTGACAATACTTTGTATGCAATCAAATAAGCCTCCTACCAATTTAGGAACTAATCCTTACATAGAAATCTTTAATCATAAGAAGAAACATCTGGCCATTAATTCATCTCCTGATAAAGTATATAGCTTTTTTTTTTTGAAGAAATACATAAGCTTGTACCAAAATCTATATGAGACCCTGATTTGTTTCATGATCCTTGATCCCTTGTCAATGTTATTGATTAAATGAATGCATGAGTGTTAGATGACCTAATGAAGATATGCAAATGAATGTGAAACTTAAGCCAATTATAATTAAATTAAGATGGGCAAATTTTGAGGTGCGACAATAGAACTTGACCTTTTCCTTGTAAATTTTGTTGGAATTGTAGGAATTAAGTCTCAATTCATCCAACTCATGAATTTGAACTTTCCTTTTTTCACCGGCCAAGTTCGGATCAAAATTCAAAAGTTTCAACACCCAAAAAGCTTTGTGCTCCATTTCAACCGGTAAATGGCAAGTTTTACCATAAACCATTTGAAATGGAGTTAAACCTATGGGAACCTTATAGGCGGTACGATACGCCCATAACGCGTCGTCAAGCTTTTGTGACCAATCCTTTTACGAACTTGACACAGTTTTCTCAATAATTCTTTTTATTTCACGATTTGAAACCTTTGCTTAACCATTGGTTTGCAGATGGTATGGAGTAGCAACCTTGTGCTTAACTCCATATTGCTCCAACACTTTTTCAAGTGGAGCATTGCCAAAATGCGATCCTCCATCACTCACCAACACCCGTGGCGTACCGAAACGCGAAAAAATATTCTTTTTCAAAAATCTGATTATGGTTTTCCCGTCAGCTTTTGGTGAAGCAATCGCTTCCACCCACTTTGATACGTAATCAACTGCGACCAAAATGTACTCATTGGAAAATGAAGATGGGAATGTTCCAACGAAGTCAATGCCCCAACAATCAAACACTTCTACTTCCAAGAAGCTTTGAAGGGGCATTTCATTACGTTTACCGATTCCACCACTTCTCTGACAACTATCACAACTCGACACGTGATGGTAGGCATTTTTAAACAAAGTAGGCCACCAAAAGCCCGCCTGAAGGACTTTGGTTGCCATACGCAATCCGTTGTAATGCCCACCATAAGGCGAACTGTGACAATGCCACAAGATACTTTCTGATTCCTCACTTGTGACACATCTCCTCAAGAGATTGTCACTACTCAACTTAAACAGATAAGGCTCGTCCCAAACATAAAAGTTTGCATCGGACAAGAACTTCCGTTTTTGGTTCCAAGTTAGATCTTCGGGAATCCACCCGGTCGCTTTATGGTTAGCCATGTCCGCGAACCAAGGTCTAACTTGGACCATAAATAGTTTCTCATCCGGAAATTCTTCTTTCACCTCACTTTCTCTTTTTGTTACCTCGGTATTCACTAACCGAGATAAATGATCAGCTACCACATTTTCAGACATTTTTTTGTCTCTCACTTCAAGATCAAACTCTTGAAGTAAGAGAATCCACCTAATTAGCCTTTGTTTTGAGTCCAGCTTTGTGAGCAGGTATTTGATAGCTGCATGGTCAGTATAACACACAATTTTTGAACCAATCAAATAAGAACGAAATTTTTCCAATGCGAACACAATAGCGAGCAATTCTTTTTCAGTTGTCGCGTAATTTATTTGAGCTTCATTTAACACTTTGCTCACATAATGTATAGCATGGAAAATTTTATTCTTTCTTTGTCCTAACACGGCACCCACCACATAATCACTCGCGTCGCACATGAGTTCAAAATCAAGGGACCAATTAGGAGCGACGATTATGGGTGCGGTGACTAATTTTTCTTTAAGCTCTAGGAATGCTTTTAAACAAGACTCATCAAAAAGAAATTCCGTACCTTTGAGTAGATTACTCAATGGCTTAGCAACTTTGGAGAAATCTTTGATAAATCTTCAATAAAACCCGGCATGTCCTAGAAAGCTTTGGATTCCTTTAACGTTCAAAGGAGGAGGCAAATTTTCTATCACTTCAATTTTTGCTTTATCCACCTCAAGGCCTCTTAAAGAAACCTTGTGGCTGAGCATAATTCCTTCGGTAACCATAAAGTTGAACTTCTCCCAGTTGAGAACCAAATTTGACTCCACACATCGGCTTAGCACGGTATCAAAATTTTTCAAACATAGATCAAACGACGGACCAAAAACTGAGAAGTCATCCATAAAGACTTCAATGCACTTCTCAATTAAGTCCGAAAAGATAGCTTGCATACACCGTTGAAATGTTGTCGTTGCATTATACAACCCAAAAGGTATTCGCCGATATGTGAAAATACCGAAGGGGCATGTAAAAGCCGTCTTCTCGTGATCCTCGGGATTGACTATAATTTGGTTGTATCTCGAATACCCGTCTAAGAAACAATAAAATTGTTGACCGGATATGCTCTCGAGCATTTGATCCATAAAAGGCAAGGGGAAGTGATCTTTTCTCGTAGCTTGGTTTAGCCTACGATAATCGATATACATCCTCCAACCCGTCACGGTTCTAGTTGGAATTAGCTCGTTCTTTTTGTTACGGATCACCATCATTCCACCCTTCTTGGGCACCACATGAACGGGGCTCACCCAAGCACTATTCGAGATAGGATAAATCATCCCGGCTTCTAACATTTTCACTACTTCCTTTCTCACCACCTCTTTCATTACCGGAGTCAATCTTCTTTGTGGTTGAGCCACCGGTTTAAAGTCGTCCTCCATTAAAATCTTATGCATACAAAAGGAGGGACTAATTCCTTTGAGATCGGAAAGAGTCCATCCCATTACTTCTTGATTTTTTTCTAAGACCACAAGCAATTTTTCTTCTTCACCCTTAGAAAGGGCATTGCTAATTATAACTGGCTTGTTTTCATTTTTCTCGAGGAACACATACTTCAAGTATGAAGGAAGCATTTTCAATTCAAGTTTACTCTCCTCTTTTGTAATTGGTATTTTCAACTAATCAACCATATCTTCCAAGGGAGAACTTTCTGCTAATGCTTCCAATTCCTTCAAGCATTCCTCAATTTCTTTTTCTTCATCTTCATTTAGAATTTGAATAGCATTTGTGAAGCTCTCTCAAGAGGAGTAGACACATGATTTTGCTTCTTCACTTGCATGATAGCTTCATCGGTCGCATCCACTCGAAAGCAATCACTTTTATCATTTTTATGCTCCATCGCTTCAAAGAGGTTAAAACACACTTCTTCATCCAAAACTCTCACTTTCATTAGACCGTCATCGATATTGATCATCATCCGAGCGGTTTTCATGAAAGGTCTTCCAAGTATTAAAGGTGTGTCATAATCCTCCTCCATATCAATCACCACAAAATCGACTGGGAAAAAGAACTTATCAACTTTAACTAACAAATATTCCGCAATTCCTATAGGATGAGTGGTGGACTTGTCGGCTAATTGCAAAGTCATCCTTGTAGATTTCAACTCTATATTTCCCAATCTTTTCACAAGAGATAATGGTATCAAATTAATGCTATAACCCAAATCGATCAACCCTTTATTGACATAGACACTTCCAATTGTCACCGGTAGAGTAACTTTTCCCGGATCGCTTTCTTTCTTTGGTAGAGTTCTTTGAATTATAGCACTACAACACGAGTTAACGGTTACAACCTCTTGATCTTCAAATCTCCTCTTCTTTGTGATAATATCATTGATAAATTTAGCATACATAGGCATTTTCTCCAAGGCCTCGGAAAATGGAATATTTATTTGCAATCGGCTAAAAATATCCATGAACATAGCATCATTTTTCTTAGATGGAGCATGGGGATAATGTAGATTTTGCAATGGTATGGAAGTATCCTTTTTCTTTCCTTTCTCTTTTTCTCTCTTTTTCTTTTTCTCCTCTATCTCAAGATTTTCTTTCTCAACTAATTCTTTCTCTTTCTCATTTTCAACTAAGTCACCTTCAACATTTTTTTCTACTTCAATCACATCATCTTTTTTATCATTTTAAACTACAACATATTATTTCTCAACTACCTCTCCTACCCCCATATCAATAGTTCTACCGCTACGGGTTAGAATGGAATTATAATGCTCTTGAGGATTTTCTTGTATGTTGGCCAGAAAAGGACCTTTGTGTTGGTCGGCAAGTAGTTTTGATAATTGATCAACTTGAGTTTCAAGATTCTTTATGGCCGCATTCGTACTCTTTTGGCTCGCAATTGACAATTGATGAATTGGCTAAGAGTATCCTCCATTGAAAGCTTTGTTTGTTGAGGTTGTTGATTGTAACCACCTTGATAAGGATTTTGACGATTCGAAGGACCTGAATCCGGTCTCCATCCTTGTTGATAACCTTGATTACCTCTTTGTTGGTAACCTTGGTTATTTTGGTAAGGTTGTTGTTGTCGTCCACCATAGCCTTGATTAGGATTTGAAACATAATTCACTTCTTCGCCGGGTGGAGGACAAAAACCAGTTTGATGATTACCCCTACACAATTCCCAACACATCACTTGTTGATTTTTAGTAGGGATATCATGCATCTCCTTGATTTGTTGTGGAAGTTTTAGCATTTGTTGAGTAAGCAAGTCTACTTGTTCTGTCAATAAGTTGTTTTGAGCAAGTATTGCATCATTCGTGTTCAACTCAAGAACTCCCAGCTTTCTTTTTAATGTACTACGGTTGTGTTTCCCTTGATGATCATACAAGGCCATTCTATCAATGATAGCAACTGCTTCTTCAGAACTCTTTGACATCAAAGACCCACCCACGATAGCATCTAAAAGTGTTTTCGGTTGTGGTTGAAGTCCATTTCTAAAGATATGGATTTTAGTCAATTCATCAAATCCATGCCCTTTGCATTTTCGAACCATAGATTTGAACCTCTCTCACGCTTCATTGAGAGCCTCGCTTTGACCTTGGGAGACCACAGAAATGGAAGTTTTCGCTTCCATGAACCTATTATGTGGAAAGAATCAATCCATAAATTTCTCCTCCAACTCATTCCAGTTAGTCATAACATTGTTTGGTTGATCAAAATACCATTCCTTAGCTTTTCCTATCAAGGAATGAGGAAATAGTCTCTTGAAAACATATTCTTCTTCCGCCTTCGGAGCACCAATGGTTTCAGCGATCTCATAGAACTTTGTGAGATGAGTGAAAGGATCTTCGTAATCAAGTCCCGTGAAAGGATTTTGATATAACAATTGAATTAACCCCATTTTCATCTCGGAGTTCCTTCCATTGTTTTGATCAGAGCATATTTAGCATTCAATCAAGGGCTATTAACACAAGGCCCTCGAGGTAAAACTATAGGTATTACTCCTGCCATTTCTCCCTCGACTTGGTTTCAATCAGAGTTGAAGAAGAAGAAGCTTCCCTTTGTTGTCTTCTTTCCTTTGCTAGCTGCTTTCGTCTTCGAATTTTGCTATTCAGTCTACGCGCAGTCCTTTCAATCTCAGGATAAAAAAAGGAGTTGGTCTGCAGGTACACTTCCTCGCATAAACTATTTTCTGAAAAACTAACCAAGAAAATTAACAAACACAAGGAATAAGAACTTATAAATAAGAGATTAATAATAAGACTTAATACAAAACAAACTATTGCAATGCTTGCAATATCTAAACAACAATCCTCGACAACGGCGCCATTTTGTTGAAAGTATATTGGAGTACTATTAGTTTATCGTTTCCACAGGGATTGGTGTGATATCGCCGCCGTTTTATAGTTTATATTGTCTTGAGTTATAGTTACTTTGGGTATGGTTTCAATTTTGTTAACAGAACTGTTCGATCTCATATAAGAATTGATAAACGAGATTTGCGGTTTTAAAAGATGGTAAAAGAATGTCAAGATTAGGGTTTAATAATTTACTTCATATGTATTTTCTTGATAAAGCATGTGAACTCATAAATGACACATATTATGACATATTCTCTCAATATGTTTCATGTCTAAACCATATTGTGAGATTTTCCATTTTGATCCTTAAATGATCTATCAACTTAACTATCAAAATGACAACATTCAGAGCTTAATATTGGTGAATATCAACTCACAAAGCTATTTCTAAACTTTATTTGTTGATGGATGAAAAACCTAGTTCAAGACTTGAAAACTATTTCTCAATAAGAAAACAAATCACATATAAATATAAACACAAGGTTTCTCACCATATATTAATCATCACTTGTTCCCATACAAAGGATCAAAAGAAATACATACAACAAGATAAATTATCTACCTCTAATCTTGACACCAAGAAGGATTTAGCCACCCATTTCCATGGTGACTTGAGCAACAAGTAAACAATCAAGCTTTATGAACATCAAACTAGAAGTCTCAAAGATTGATGGCTAAGAGCTATGATTTTGATTAGCAATGGAAGATTCTAGGCTTTTAAACACAAAAGCTTGATTTCTAGGTCAAGAGAGAGAAACAAAAGATGGATTGATGTTTAAAATATCTACAAAATACTAAAATAGCGTGGTCTATCTGACCAGATTCGTCAGGCGGCTGCAAAGCTTCGCCGGGCGAAACCAACTAAAATGGGCCACGTGACCAAAAACAACACAAAAGAAGAGACCAAAAATATCTTCACTCGTCCGACGAGCCAAATGCTCCGCCGGGCGAACCAAGGCATAAGTGATGCCAGAATTTCACCCCTTTCGCCTCCAGCCACCCTTCCAGCTCGCCGGGCGACTCTTCGCCTCCAAGCCATGCGCCGGGCGAGCTTTCACAAACAACTGACACCTTCAGTGTCATCAAAAACCTCGATTCTTCAACTTTTTTCCCGACTTTTGTGCACTTTTGCAATCACCAAACACTGAAACACTAGAAAACACATTAAAAATTCCAAATATTCATATTTTTCAAAATTACTTATTTACATAAGCCATTTTACTAAAAAGCATAGAAAAAAAGGCTAAAAAGGGTCGCAATTCTACATGAAAAACTAACTACACTTGACACTTAACACATTTACATATGCTTTTCTTTTTCTTTCGAATCTTGTCCTTTATTTCGTCCTTTATTTTTTCCCTTATCATTATAATCGAAATCTTTTAAAGTCTTTTACTCAAATTCTATTCTTACAATTTGTGTTGCCTTTAAGTCCGTTATACATTCAAAGTATACCTTTACAATATGAACTCAACCCTACAGACTATAAACTTTTAGACACATGTCCTAGGATCAATCTAGTCGATCCTACAAGTAACCAAAATATATTTAATAATTTGGAAGACTGGCGGTTGTTTTACCAGAAATCACTATAAACAAATTGGCACACCTGGTGGGACCGTGTCGAAAAAAGTGTAAAGATTCATAAATTTCATCTATTTGATTGTGTCTGTTAGGTTTAGGATAAACTAAGACCTTGTATGAACCTTAGGAGTGGTAAATCTACTAAATGAAAATATAACAGAAAAATGGCTAATACCACTAGTGATCAAGGAGGACAAAATCCTCCATAAGGATCAAGCACAGTTGTTGCAAGTTCGACCAATGTTTCGACTTCCATGTCTGGATCCCAAGCCATGCCTACATCTACAGGATCCACGACCATAAATAGTTCTCAAGCCATACCCACACCCACGGGATCTATGGCCACAAATACCTCCATACCAATGTCTACATGGACAATACCCACAATTAGTTCGACCACAGTGCCTCCTTTCATGAGTATAACAGATATTCCATCGAATACTCATGCTGGCCCTTTTTCAACATATCTTGGAAATCAGGCACAACCATTAACCCTTAGGCCACTAGGCTTTGAGAATTTTAGACCTTGGAGAGAACAGCCATATGGAATGCCGCCTTCTTTTATGGAAGGATTACATAATGGTATATCCACATATACACCACCTAGTATGACTACTCTTTCGCCAATCCAAAATGCTAGTCTGTGGGTCGAACTGTCCAAAACCAAGGTCCGTCGAACCAATTGCCTACACTGCCAACTAATAATCAAGCAGCGTTTAGACAACAAATGGATGCAAGCAACCATGATATGGTTGGAGTTCTTGCAAAAGAGATGAACACCATATTCTCTCCTTTAATCCAAAATGAAATTCTTGTATGACACACTCAGGATATCATTCACGACGTCAAGACATCTGATCTATTATTACCATAGCAGAGGCAAAACAAAAAGATCCCCCAACTATTAATTACCCCTAAGAAGGAGTCAATGAGACTTGGGATCACATATGTTCAATCAACATAACCAAATGACAAAGTTTACATGGTTTTGTAAAAGGAACAATTAACACTTCTGAACCTGATGTTATGCACGATGTCATAACATTCATGATTGCACAAACAAAATAAGGCAGAAGATAAATAACACAGTTAATTGTTAACCCTGTTCGGTCTAACTACCTACTCTGGGGGCTACTAAGCCAGGAAGAAGATTTCACTATCAATAGTACTATTTTATGTAAACAACCTCAGGTTTACAGATAAACAACCTCTAGTTTACCTAGTCACTACCCAATGCAATCTTTATCTCAGACATCCATCCAAGATAAGAGAACCTCTGCTCACTCCCTAGTGATACGTAACTGTTACAACCCTGCAATAGCTATTTACACAATTAACAATGAACAATAACTTGATCTTGCTTCACAGCTTCAATCAAGAATACAATACTCAACTCTTACCTATAGGTTTCGAGTGAGAACAATCACTTCTCTTACCTACAGGATTCGAGAAGGACAAGGCAGTCATCCCTCAACCTGGGTGGTCTACCTATAGAAACCCTAATGACTACATCTTTTCTAAATAAGGTTTTCTATATCAAATTAGGTTACAAAGATTTCTATTTATAACTTGATCCCAGTTGGACTTGGGCTTATAAATCGTAGCACTCCTTGCTGTTACAAATCTGTAGAAATCTTCTGCTACAATCAAGGTCTTTTTAATCATGAGTTTCCTAATTTATCTCCTAAATTATAACCTGCTGAATCTTCAATCTTCTAATATGATTCTTCCTGAATCTTCAATCTTCTAATCTGATTCTTCAAATATTCTTTTGACATTTAAATTTGTGCCACATAGGATTACAAAATATTCCACGAATATCCCGTATCTGTTGAGAACCAGACTGAATCTTCCTTCTAGTTCTGCAGGCGCGATGTCATGAGTTGATGTCATGACATTCCATATAACATCTTGCATGTACCTGTTTTGTTCTTTTTATATTTGCAATATTACACATTGTATTATGTTTTACTGCTATTATGTTTTAGCCAAACATAGATGCCAATCAGCCAATAAAAGCACTAACAATCTCCCCCTTTGGCATATTTTGGCTCAAACTAAACATTCATTAAAAATGCAGCAAAACATAAATACTTCAACTTTCAAGACAACTAGGAAGAACAGAAATTTATATTCTCAGAATTGGGTTTTACCTTCTGTTCTTCAGGACTTGATCCACATCATAACATCTTCAGTTTGCTACAAAATCCTTTGTTTCTTTTTTTTTACAGTAGCAAAATCAGAAGATGATATTCTCTCCCCCTTTTTAGACACAATATGACAAAGAGTAATCCGATGTCATAAAATGCAGTGGCACACCTTCATGCAACACTGATGTACACGAGGAAGACGATGGGAGAAGACCTTTGTCTTGGAGGACCAATGGTGGCATAAGAGACCCCTTCCTCAGTCTTGGACCAGAAACCAAATCCTAGCTTAGACCCTGAGAGAGGACTTGAGTTAAAACTGTCCACCAGTCCTTGTAACTTAGAACACAAATCACAATTGTGTTCATAACTCAGATCATAAATCACAACAACAATAGTTCCTATACTGAAGGTGGTATATGGTGGAACATAGTTGTTGTTATTGCAGAAAAACCCATGGTAGAGACCATCAACATCCCCAGCCCGTGTTTTTCTTTTTCTGAAGAGGTTTTGGTACAGCAACCCATCACAATACCAAACTCAGACACGACTCATAAGAACACACACGAATGACATCTTGAGAGAGTTTGATTTCTGTAATCCATGGAGATGCCATTATATAGCCATTGGATATTATAGGAAATAACGATGGTCTTTGGTCTTGTTCAACGGTCAAACGGTTAATTAGGAAACAGTTCCAAAAGCAATTACTCTTTCCAAAGTAGTTTTTGACTGTTTTTCTGATAGGAGTTATCTTAAAATACCAGTACATGCATAGTCATTGATTGTACTTTACACTGACCACTGATGTGTAGATAATCTTCAAGACAGATTTCCTTGTTTGACTTAGAAGATTCAATGTCTTTAAACATGTCATGACATCCTGTCAGACATTGTCACTTTTCTTCCTTTTAAGCACATAGCTCAAGATTCTTTAAAAGATTAAGACAAAGCATCCTACGGACCAAGTAACATACTCCCTACTTACTCACTAGTCATAGACATAGACTTCTGTTGTTCTGAACACCTTGAGACTGTTAGACATACAGCTACCTCAATAGTGTAGAAAAAGAATTGTGGATTCCAGTTGCACATGATTAGATTCAACCATTCCCAAATAACTGACAAAAATATCACATTTTCTCCATGTTGTTAAAGTATTTTTAACCAATAAACTTTTTCTTGACAAAAGAAGTTACCCCCCTATCTGAGATAGTCTGAGCTTCTTCAAGGAATAAGCTTGAAATGATGAATGAAAAATATAAGACGCATCTTCATATATTCAAGAGCCGCACCCTCTGTTCAACTATCCTGCTGAACACACTCACTATAGCAAAGTTGCCCCCTTACATTAAATACTTACACTAGAAGTAAGATGTCATAACATTGTTTCTGACATTTGTACTACCAGTATTTTCCATAAGGTCCATCTCTTTCTTCAACAGACCATTGTCTACTAACTTATCACCTTCAGAAATGATCAACTGGTGACCTTTTAACACTAGAAGCATGCACAGAGAGGTTGCCACAATCTCAACATACAGAACTACCACTTCTTGCACTTTGTTGAGCATAACCTTACCATGTTTGGATCAGATCATGGTCTGCTTAAGAAAATTCGAAATCCTTCTTGATATGGTGTTTCTCAATCTCACACATTGATTAACATGCTCCTTGAACCGGAAGGACTCTCCTTTATCCTTAGCTGTGTTGATCAGATCATAGAACTTCTGTCTTCATAGTCATTTTCACTAAGTGAAGTCTTCATTATGAAAGTAATTATGTATTGCCAGAACAAATTACTTACATCCTGATCAGAACCTGCCCATTCTAATCCACATTATGCCTGAACTGCCACTTTAGACAATAATGTCGCTTTTTCCAACTTCCGATGCATATTCCTAGTCCTTCTTCCAGGATACATGCACTTTGTGATGACACCACTCAAGACATAAGTTCATCTGAACTCAAACAAACTCTGACTATCCATAGAGATAACACTTCTCTATAGGGGACTTGTATTAAGGAAGAGCCATGAATAGGCAAAATGATAGGAGAACATTTGTGTGTTTTTGAAAAGATACAAAGTAAAACAAAAGAAAAATAGCTATGTGGAAACGATCCTATTGAGTTTCAACTCTGCTATTGCCATTATGTCTTCGAGCATCTCATCCCTCGCTTGTTGGAGAAAGATGATTGAACCGGTCCGTGCTTTTTGAACTTGATATTGCTAATAAAACTAGTTGATGAGTGATCTGAACGAGACATAGTCGTACGCTTTAATCCTTAACTTTTTCCTAGGGCGCCCTTTCAGGTTTTCAGCCTACCAGGATACCCTTTCTTGCCCAAGTCGCCTTTTTGGGTTTTCAACTTGCCAGGTGTACATTTTTTATATATATATCCCCAACTTTTGCCCGAACCCTTTTGGTTCGCCGTGATGCCCTTTCTTTTGCCTAGGTACGTCGACCTAGCGGGTCTTATTTATGCGTAGTATTTTTTGACTATGTCTGCGTTCACAGGGTGTGGAAAGTCTTCGTCATCCATAGTAGTGAGTATCATTGCTCCTCTAGAGAATATATTCTTGATTACGAATGGTCCTTCATATGTGGGAGTCCACTTGCCCCTAGGATCACCTTGTGGTAAGATGATTCGCTTTATTACCAAGTCACCAGCCTGGTATGCTTGTTGCTTGACTCTTTTGTCGAACGCCTTGATCATACGCTTCTGATATAACTGACCATGACAAACAACCGCAAGTCTCTTTTCGTCAATCAGGTTTATCTGGTCTAGTCGAGTCTGGATCCATTCATCTTCTTCTAACTCTGCGTCCTTTATGATCCTCAGAGATGGAATCTGAACTTCAATCGGTAATACGGCTTCCATGCCATAGACTAGTGAAAACGGGGTTTCCCTAGTTGAAGTACGTGCCGAAGTGCGGTAACCATGAAGAGCAAATGGTAACATCTCATGCCAATCCTTGTAAGTAACTGTCATCTTCTGTACAATCTTCTTTATGTTCTTGTTGGCGGCCTCCACTGCGCCATTCATCTTTGGTCTATAAGGAGAAGAATTTTGGTGTTTGATCTTGAACTGCAATGCAAAGTTCAGTAATCATCTTGTTGTTTAGGTTGGTACCATTGTCTGTGATAATCCTTTCGGGGATCCCATACCAACAAATGAGGTTATTCTTAATGAATCGGACCACCACATTCTTAGTAACGGAAGCAAAAGAAGTAGCTTCTACCCATTTGGTGAAGTAATCAATGGTCACAAGGATGAAACGATGTCCATTGGAAGCAATAGGTTTGATTTCCCCGATCATATCAATGCCCCACATTGCAAAAGGCCAAGGGGCAGTCAGAACATTTAGTGGAATTGGAGGTACGTGTACCTTGTCAGCATATATCTGGCACTTGTGACAAGTTCTGGAATGCTGATGGCAGTCGGTTTCCATAGTGGACCAGTAGTAACCCGCTCTCAGAATTTTTTTAGCCATAGTGTGTCCACTAGAATGAGTTCCAAAGATACCGTCATGCATATCTTCCATAATCTCTTCTGCTTCCTTCTTGCTCATACAACGAAGCAGAGTTGAATCATGATTGCGCTTGTATAGGGTACCATTGCTCAGGAAGAATTTGGAAGCAAACCTTCTTAAGAACTTCTTGTCATTGATAGATGCCCCTTCAGGGTATTCCTAAGCTTCGAGATATCTTTTTACTTCATGAAACCATGGTTTTTCTTCACCCTCGTCAATAGCTATCTCGTAACAGTATGTCGGTTCATCATGCCTTTCAATGATAACTATAGGAGCTTCGTTGTCCCATCTGACCTTGAACATGGATGACATAGTAGCTAATGTGTCTGCCAATTGATTCTCCTCTCGGGGAATGTGTTCAAAAGTAATCTCTTTGAAGTAAGGAATCAAAGATAACACCAAATCCTTGTAAGGCATGAGATTAGGATGCTTCGTGTCCCATTCTCCTTTGATTTGGCTAATCACTAGGGCGGAATCCCCATATACTTCTAAGAACTTGATTCTTAAGTCAATCACAGCTCTGAGACCTAAGATACATGCCTCATACTCAGCCATATTGTTGGTACAATCGAAACACAGTCTTGCTGTAAACGGAGTGTGTCCGCCTGCTGGAGAGATAATCATAGCGCTGATACCATTATCGAGTGCATTCGAAGCCCCGTCAAAAACCATGGTCCATCGGGATCCTGGTTCAGGTCCTTCATCTGGACCAGGTTGTTCACAATCAGTAACAAGCATAACATCCTCATCTGGAAATTCAAAACTCATAGATTGATAGTCGTCTATAGCTTGATGGGCCAAGTGGTCTGCCAACACACTTCCTTTGATTGCTTTCTGTGTCGTATATTGAATGTCATACTCTTGTTAATATCATCTGCCATCTTGCTATTCGTCCAGAGAGAGCTGGTTTCTCAAACACATTCTTGATAGGGTCCATTTTAGAGATCAACAGAGTGGTATGGTTCAACATATACTGTCTCAATCGGCGAGCAGCCCATGCCAAAGCACAACAACTTTTCTCGAGCAATGAGTATCTTGTTTCACAGTCGGTAAACTTTTTTCTAAGGTAGTATATTGCATGCTCTTTTCGACCAGACTCGTCATGTTGCCCCAGTACACACCCCATTGAGTTCTCCAATGTTAAGTACATAATTAGAGGTCTTCCTTCAACTGGTGGTATGATAATCGGAGGTTCCTGCAGTTACTTCTTGATCTTGTCAAAAGCCTTTTGACATTGGTCGTTCCATTTCACTGCTTGATCCTTCCTTAGTAACTTGAAGATTGGCTCACAAGTAGCGGTCAGATGGGAAATGAACCTGGCAATGTAATTCAAACGTCCCAGGAATCCTCTAACTTCCTTCTCATTCCGTGGAGAAGGCATCTCTTGTATGGCTTTTACCTTCGCAGGGTCGACTTCAATACCTTTTCTGCTAACAACGAATCCTAGTAGCTTACCGAACCTCACCCCGAAAGTACACTTGTTTGGATTCAGTCCCAACTTGTATTTCTTCAACCTAACAAACAACTTCTGCAGGTGGACCAGATGTTCTTCTTCAGTGTTGGATTTCGCAATCATATCATCAACATAGACCTCTATTTCTTTGTGAATCATGTCATGGAACAGAGCTACCATTGCACACTGACACGTTGCCCCTGCATTCTTCAACCCAAACGGCATGACTTTGTAACAAAAGGTGCCCCAAGGAGTAGTGAAAGTTGTCTTTTCCATATCTTTGGGTGCCATCTTAATCTGGTTATATCCTGAGAAACCATCCATGAAGGAGAACACTTTGCACTGCACAATGCTATCAACTAGGATATCAATATGTGGTAGAGGAAAATCATCTTTGGGACTTGCTCGATTCAAATCTCTGTAGCCTACACACATTCTGACCTTTCCGTCTTTCTTAGGTACCGGGACTATATTAGCAATCCATGGTGGATAGCTCACAACCTTCAGGAAACCGGCATTGAACTGTTTCTCAACCTCTTCCTTGATTTTTTGAGCCATGTCAGGTCTGCTCCTTCATAACTTCTGCTTAACCGAAGGACTGTTTTCTTTGATAGGTAGACGGTGAACCACAATATCATTATCGAGCCCAGGCATGTCTTCGTAAGACCAAGCGAATATCTCAACATTGTCTCCTAGCATCTGGATCAATCTCTGTTTGACACCCTCTTCTAGCTCAGCCCCTATCTTGATTTCTTTCTTTTCTTCGTCGGTACCTATATTCACAACCTCAATTGGCTCTTCATGCGGCTATATAGTTTTTTCTTCTTGCTCTAGCAGTCTGGCAAGTTCTCTGGGCACTTCGCAATCTTCCTCACCTTCAACCTCAGCTTGGTAGATCGGATTTTCAAAGTCATATTTAGCAATAGCAGAGTCGTTATCAATGGGATCCAGAGTGGATATGGTTCTGCAGTGCATTATGTGGGTGTGTGTAAGAACACATAACTATAGAAGAGTAAAGAAACATAAAAGCGAAGACACAATTTGAATAAGAAACTTCCAATGCTTTATTGAATGAAAATATGCTTATGAAATGACAAGCCCTAACAATGGACCGTTGTGCCCCGAGCAAGACACACGGCTTTAAAGTTTATCGTTTATTGAAGTACAGAAAGTAAAACTAGGAAACATAAAGAAAAAAACAAAACTAGAAATGGCAATTACTCCTGACTATAGGAGATAGAGACAATGTCTTCAGTCTTCCAGTTTCCCAGCCCTTTGTCAGGTGTAGGAAAGATCCGCTTGTCCAAGTTGCAATCATCTTCATCTTCTCCTACGACATTGACCCCTTTGCTGATGAAACGATACTTCAAACCTTCTGGATGAGAGTGTTGTTCCCCGTTCTGATCTTTAGTAGTGCAGCCTAAACCCCATTTGTTGGATTTGTTAGGAATATCAAGGAGTTGCCCCCAGATAGTACAACCACCTTCTTCAACCACAGTCCTAGCATCTTTTAGAGAAGCCATTGTAGGAGGAATTTTAGTAACTTTAGGAACAGTGCAGGCAGGCTTAGCCTCAGGAGCCACTTGAGGGACCAACTCAAACGCCTTTCGGGGAGATTCAAAGGTTTCTCTAGTAAACTCAACATACTTGGTCTCATCTATGAAGCTCACCACATATTCTTCCTCACCATACACAGTGACGATCTTGCCTTTCGCCGAGTATTTCAGTTTTTGGTGCAGAGTCGAAGTCACGGCATTTGCCCCATGTATCCAAGGACGCCCAAGCAGACAAGAATAAGCGGGATGGATGTCCATCACATAGAATACAGTGTTGAAAATCTGAGAGCCTACTCTGATTAGGAGCTCAACTTCGCCATATATCGTACTCATCGATCCATCGAAAGCCTTTACTATCATATCACTGGATTTCAGCACGATTCCTTCGGGTTTGAGTTTGTCCAAAACCATCTTGGGTAGCACATTCAGAGATGAACCATTGTCAACTAGTACATGGGCCAGAGTGGTGCCCCCGCATTCAATGGAGATGTGCAGAGCCTTGTTATGATTCTTTCCACTAGGACTTAGATCATTATCAGAAAACCCAAGGTAATTGTCCGTCGTTAGATTTGCAATACAATTCTCAAGTTGAGTGACGGAAATTTCTTGTGGCACATGGGCAGCCTCTAGAAACTTCATCATAGCTTTAGCGTGAGTCTTGGAGTAACTCGGGAGTGATAGCATAGAGTTCTTGGAGGGAGTATGCCCCATTTGTTCAACAATGTCATAATCACTCTTACGGATGATCTTTAAAAACTCATTTGCTTCTTCAGGAGATGGATTTTCAGTAACAGTCTCAACTGGTGTCTGGACGGATTCAAGCAAAGGCCCTTTACCTCAGGTGTCAGCATTCTGATTAGGAATATGGGTACTAGTAGGTGCAGCAGTATTTGGAGTGATTTCTGGAGAAAATACTCTTCCACTTTACTAGTTCCGGCAATATTACCCACATCATGAATAGTATCTTCAGCAGCCTTATCAGGTTACAAGTTCTTGTTTAACTCCCTAAATATAGACTTCGGAACCATAGTTCCACGGGATAGCCTTATTAGAAGAATATGGAATTGGACCAGGCTTAGTGATGATCACGGGAGCCACACGGGGTTCAGCAGTAATCTTGAGTGGAGCCTTAGTAGGGATCTTCAACGGAGCTTTGGAAATTACTAATACGTCTTCAATCTTCAAGCCACGGGAGAAACCTTTGCACAAGTTCTCTACAGAAGGAATCTTTTCAAACATGATAGTGCAACGATCCATCCAGCCTTGTATTCCTCTTTTCAGATTCTCACAACCATTAGATTAGGATGCACAATAATAACAATCTGGATCGCAACCCGGAAATAAACCGGCTTGCAGCAGCTTTCTCTTGATGACTGGGAGTGGAGTTGACAGATCTCTCACATCATAGACATAGACCGTGTCCATGACAGCGTTAATGGTTTTGTCATGATTTGGCATAGGGGCAGTAATAACATTCGGAGTTTCTGGAGGATCAAACTCAATTTCACCAGCGTCTATCATGTCTTGAATTTTATTTTTTAGCGCCCAGCAGTTGTCAGCATGGTGTCCAGGACTATTGGAGTGGTACACACATTTTGCATTAGGGTCATAATTTGGATACGTAGGAGTGACATTCTTCGGAGGATCTCTTATAGTGATCAAATGGCCTTTAACAGATGTTGCAGGGCTTGAGATAAAGGCATGTTGATTCTGGTGAATTGCCTTCTGGGTGCGTATGACCTACGCTGATACCCTTGTCTGAGAGTTTGCTAAGGTGTTGGCGCGGAGATTAGAATGGCCCCGACAGACTGGTTCTGATCATTCTTATTACGACCCCTCTGAATATGAACAGCATTAGATTCATTCCTTCCATGGTATGGCTTCTTTGTAGTACCAGAGGTGGCGCCTACTTGAATCTTCCCACTTCGAATACCACTCTCGACATGTTCTCCAGTTAATACGAGGTCAGTGAAGCCAGATGAGGAACTACCTAGCAGGTGACTATAGAACGGCCCGGTTAGTGTATCCATGAACATGTCCACCAATTCCCTATCAGTCAAGGGAGGTTGAACTCTTCCAGCTAGATCTCTCCACTTTTGAGCATACTCCTTGAAACTTTCCTTCGACCCCATAAACATGCTTTGCAATTGCATGCGAGTTGGAGCAAGGTCAGCATTGTATTGATATTGCTTTTAAAAAGCAGCAGCCATGTCTTCCCAAGTGCGAATGCTGGCACTCTCCAGCTGATAGTACCATTCCAATTGAGTTCCAGACAAACTCTTTTGGAAGAAATGAATCCACAGTCTCTTTTCTTCAGTATGAGGTTGGATCTTCCTCACATATGATCTTAGATGCATCTTAGGGCAGGAAACTCCATCATATTTAGCAAAAGTCGGAGTCTTGAACTTTGGAGGGATAACGACTCCAGGGATGAGCCCTAGTTCCTCAAAATCCTGTCCAGGTACCTTCTGGATTTCCATAGCCTTCATACGTTCCTCCAGTTGCCTGTACTTCTCTTCAGGATATTCTTCCTCATGGTAATAGTCCTCTTCATTATCCTGATCAGCAGAGCCTACGTTACTCTTTGCATCAGTCTTGATGCCATCATTGTCTTCCTGTTCATCATTTTCGGGAATTTCAGCTTCTTTGACCTTTTTGAGAGGGCCCTTGAATCTTCTTCCCATGTTGAGAATGCTTACCGGCTTCCTGATCTTCTTCTCCTTCTTAGTTAGAAGGGATTTCAGTTCATCTTTCCCCTTGGACAAGTTCAGGATCAAAGCTTGGAACTCAGCATTCTGAGCCTCGAGATTCTTGATGGATTGTTTGAGATCCATTTCTTTACTGAAATAAACAGCGGAAAGATGAGAGACCTGCTTATAAAAACCTGTGATGTAATGCTATGAATGGTATGTGTGTGCGTATGCAATGTTTTCAAGAAATTAAAGGATTTTTAACACATATTAAAAATAAAAACAAAATATTAATTCCCTTGAAAAATTATAATGTTGTGAATTTAATAGTTACATCAAAAGGTGTTGAAAAATATAAATAATAATAATAATAAATAGTAATAGAAATCAATCTTCGACTCGGCGTTTTCTCTTTAAACTTCTAATCTCTTCTTTGTGAGCTTTAATCATCTCGTTTCTTTCCTGGACGAGTCTATCAATCTCTTGCTCCCATGATTGTATCTGATCTGGAGAGACAAAATCCCCAATCTTCCACTTACGAGAGAAATAGTCAAGCATACTATCACGCTCCTTGGCATTGGCCACCAACACCGCTTTTTCTGCTTCAACATCCCGCAGGCGCCTTTCGAGATCATCCTTTTCTCTTCTTAAAGAAGCAATAGTAGCAGCAAGGTCTTCATTTGGAGCGGGAACATAAGGCTGCAAAGCCACAAGAATGACCGGAGGAGTAACCCTTGGCACAACAGGGATATCAGATGGAAATGGCATGCCGTACTCAACAACTCGATCATAAATCCACCTAAAATAAAGATCTGAAGGGATGTAGTTCCTTAGTCCCAATTCTCTCGTACCTACTTTCTTTACCTTGGACCAAGCTCTAATAAACAACTTCTTTTTCCCGGTTGTATCTGAATCATAATCAAAGTTTTCTGAACTAAGGTATATGGAGTGGGGTTTGTCTTTCAAAGCGAAACCAAACTGATGTCGAGCTAAGATGGGATTATAAGTTATTCCTCCTCGGGTACCAAGAAGAGGTACATTTGGAAATTCTCCACAATTATCAAACAAAGAGGCTTCTTCAAACTGTTTTTGGTTCCAAATAATATCATCAAAATAAAGCCTCATGACTCTTTGGGCCCAAGTCCAACCTTCTTCGTTCTTGATCGTGGAACGGGATAAGTGCGAAATAAACCACTTATGTAGTAGAGGCGCGCATCCAAGAATACAATCTTTTCCTTTAGATGATCGATGATGGATGGAATGCAACAAGTCACCCAATAAGGTAGGAACAGGATTATTGCTGATGAAGATCTTAATGGCAATCACATCAACAATTTTGTTGTAACGAGGGAATAAGATTTGCCCGTAGATCAGGAGAGCGAGGAATTTTTCAAGAGCACCCATACTTGCAGCCTTAATCAGGATTTCTGCCTGGCTATACAAGAAGTCAATAGGCAAACCAGTATATTCTCCTTTACTCACCCAAGCCTTTTTGATTTCTGACCGAGGTAAATGCAATGCAGCAGCAACATCCTCCAACTTAGGAATCTCTTCTTCGCCGGTGTAGGGAATCTGATCAAGTACCGGTAATCCTAGTATGGACGAAAATTCCTTTAGTGTGGGAACCAGCTGAAAATCCTTATAAGTAAAGCAATGAAGGAGAGGATCATAGAACCGGATCATGGTGTTGAGGAGAGCTTCATCCACTTTGGTTCGTACCAGGCTGATTAGTCTGTTGAGAGATCCAGAAAGCACAAGAGTACCAGAAACATTATCACAAAGAATCTTTAAGGATGTAGGCACTCCCTTGAAACTGAGGCAGAACGGTTTACGAACTTTGATTTCCATGACCTACAAAACAAATTATGGTTAACAATCCTTTAATTCCTTGAAATGAGTTAGCCATGATATGTATGAACGATGCATGTATGCATGAGGCACAAACACAAATAAGTCCACACAATTCACACAAATTCCTTAGGCTTGGCTTGCATGGAGTTTGACCAGGTGAGATATCCTTCCCAAAGGTACTTCTATGGATATAGAGATTTCAACAATGGGTTCTACCAGTTACCCAAATTTGTCAGCCCCTTCTAAAGCACCCTCGAACATGGTACATGCATACCATGCAATGATACTTTAGGAAGAAACCTATCTAAGCTGTAGTATCGGGTCGCGACCATAACTTGGCATGCACCAAGAATAGCCCTCCCACTACGTTCCTAAAAGTTAAGATGGGTTAAAGGTGACTAAAGGTCCTTGAGCTCCGACGCACCCAAAGATACATGCGTAAACCTCTCTCATGCAAAAGAGGTACACAATAACCAGTGGAGGCCTAACTCAAGCGCGAACTCTCATATTGACAAATCCCAAGCATGCACAAGGGAGGTCGCCATGACTACGTCGCTCCTATCTTAAGGTGTACTCGAATCCGGGTATAGGATTCATCTTCCATTCATTTCCCAAAACGACCTTGAAGAATAAAGCAAGCAAAACAAACAAATTATATGATCTAAGATCTAAGGTAACCCCTCTTTTTATTTATCCCCAGCAGAGTCGCCAGTTCTGTAATACGGTGAACTAACTTTTTATATTTAAGCAAGCAATGTTGCGGTGAGCAAGAGTCGCCACCGACTTTTATTTTATCAAATTTATAGAAAGGCTAAAAGAACAGAAAAATACCTTTTAAAGAGATTTTGAGTTCGGGGGGTAAGTTATACAAAGGGAAGGTTTAAAGCACCCTTTGTATCCATGGGCTCTTAATTGCTTAGCTCACTTTGTTTTCAAAAAGTTTGAGGAGTTTGAGAAAAAGGATTTGAATAAGGACTTTAGCTTGTAAAATAAGCGTAGCCTTTTTGAAGGTTTTTGAAAGAGGCAAGTTGAATTTAAACCAGAGCAAGCAATTAGTACCAACTACCCTAAGTTTTGAAAAAAAAGTTCTTTTAGCCTTTCAGGGCTATCCATACCATAGGAGGGTAGGAAGTCCTTTTATTGGATGTAAAGGGTCATCGAAGTTATCGTTCGCCATAAGACTGACCCTGCCATAAAGAGGGCAGGTAGTCTAAGGGAAGGATATAATAGTCACTCTTAGGCAGCAAGCGAGGATACCTTAGCAATGAGGACAAATCATCATTTACCGAGGCAACTTCGAGGGACAAATTTGATGACGAATGAACTGAGGGAAACATTTGCTTTAGGTATCCTCGGAATCGAGGGACTTGACTATTTTAAAGGAAAAAATAACAAGGCAACAAGGCAACAGTATAAGGCAACAGGCAACAAGAGGGGTTACCCAAAAGTGTGTGTGTGTGTGGCACAATCAGGTGGTTTAATTCAGATAATTTATCTTGTAATTAGTTATTCTAGGTTAATTTAAGGCTTGCACTCCCTAAGATTACTAACCACGCAGTTAATATAAATACAATTAAAGGCAGAAAATAAAATCCTACGCTATTACAATAAACACCTGCGGGGAAAGGGAAAAAAAGAATAATAAGGGCAAGAAATAAAAAAGGGAAAATTAATGCCAATGCCTCGAGCCTTCATCGCACCCCTGATCAACCCTGAAAATTACGAGCGAAGAAGAGAAAATGTTAGTGCATTTATAGATCAACAAACCCTAATTGATAAAAAATTACAAACCCTAATTGATTAAAAATCTACAAACCCTAATTGATTAAAAATAAACCAAGTTTAAAACAATTAGTTTATATATAATAAACAATTTAACATTATTGAGAATTAAGAAAATCGAAAGTTCGATTAAATTAAAAATTAAATAATTTATGGGATAAACCCTAATTAATTAATTAAAAGCAATTGTGGAAGACAATTATTGTAAAAAAAATGATTATTTTTAATGTTATAAGAAAAATCGAGTCTTCGATTAAATAATTATAAAAACATTTTTTGTAATTATATAAAAAAATTATTAGAATAAGCAATTAATAAACTAAAAGAAATAAATAAATAAACTAAAGGGAATTATGCAATAAAAAATATAAAAAAAAATTAGAAAAGCTTAGCTTTGATTCAGTGTGGTGAGCCTCTGTAGGAACATGGTAGACTTGCGCTCTTGTATATGTTGGATTGGAAAAGATGACGATCGAGTGGCTGAGAGAGTGAGAGCGCGTCACGCACGTGTGGACACCAATGCACCAGATCTTCTTTCATTTAAAAAACGTGTGGACACGAAGTTGTCTTCTTCCTCCAGCCATCGTACCAGACTCCATCTATACCCACAGTTCCTTCATTCCGTAGCCATAGACCTGCCATTTACGAATACTACAAGAACAACAACAAAAGGTTTCGCGACCTATCCATCAGGATCGTCCAAGTTCCCTGAGTTCAAAAATATCATTGATTTCCCCTAATTTTGCCTTAAACACGAAGCCACAATTTAGAGCTCGAAACCCTAACAATGGCGTTAGTCTCAAATATGTACAGAAACGTAATTAAAGTTCCTGAAACAATAAAAGCATCAATATGATCATGAATATGAAAAAAAAATCCAATTATGATGCATAAATCGTTGAAGTCGAAGAAGTTCAAAAAGAGTGCAAACCGTGAGTTTTGGAGACGTGTTCTTGATGATTCAAGACCTGGTAAGGATCAGTATAGCTTCAGGGATGTCCAAGGAACGTGTTTGAATGATCATAATTCCTTGAATTGGTCTGCAACTAGGGATTCGATCTTTAATTTTTCTTAAGATTTTAAGAACTCGGTTTGGGCATAAGAGGCTGCAAAAACGTGAATTCTAGGTCTGATTCAAATGTCTACTTATAGTGGAAGGCATTAGGTCAACAACTTTGGTCTAAATCTCTTAGAATCAATCTTTGCAAATTTGATTGGAAATTTATTTTGAAAGTTTCTAATTATGGCCAAATCTCAATCTTTTCCTCTCAATCCCCTCTTGCACGAAATATGTATCAAATATGGGGTATTTATGATTGATTATGATTGAAATTCTTTCTCAAATCAAATCTTTGAATATTTTCTCCATTATTTGATTTATATTGTATTTTTAATAAATTAAATTCAATAAAAAATCAAATATTAATAAAAAATTCGTGGCATTCAGATTTGAGACTCTTGTATACTTGGGAAACCAGTTTGGACCATAAAAAGTTGGGCCTCTTTGCAAAGAAATCCATTTTGAGGCCTTTTATTTCACATTTTTTCCTTCAAAATTAGCCAACTTTGACAAGGCATATCTCCCTCAATTATTAAGATATGGAAGAGCTCTAGAACTTTTTGGAAACCTCAAGATGTCCTCTATAAGCCACTTTCGAAGCTTTTTTTCATTTGAGGATTTTATCTTGATGATATGGGCTTTGATAAAAAACTGCTTTTGGTTGTCTTTCAAAAAGGACCTATAATGTTTTGGTCCATATCTCTCAAATGGAGTATTTCTAGCCTTGGCATGTGAGATACAAAGTTGTAGAGAATTCAATTTCCTTCAAAATGAGCTTTGAATGGGAAATTTATGATGTTCCATGTGGAAGTTATGTCTGGTCAAAGTTCAGTTGACTTTAGGTCAAAAAACCCTAATTTAGAAACTTTAGGTTTTGTTGATTTCTGAACTTTCCTTGATGAATCATGATCCATACTTGGTCAAATGATGAATGATACTTCAAAATAAGGATGTTGACCAAAAATCAGGAATTTTGACTGTACTTTGACCACAGTTGACTTTTACGTCAAACTAGTCGACTGTTGACTTTCTGAGCAATTGACTGGGCAATCCTTGGAATTGAAGCTTGTACTTTGCCATAGAGATAGTTTGAAACATCATAAGCCATATGAAATCCATTAGAGACTTTGATTCATTGATTTTCTTTAGAGAATTCAAAACCCTAGTTCATTGAGCCATTGTTTAGGAGAGTGTGTCTTTGAGTCTTAAACTTTGGTATGAGCTTGAAAGGAGAAATGAGATGGGCAAATTTTGGGGTATGACATCTAAACATTATCAACACCATGTCACTCTACAGATTCACGGATTCGGACCACTGCACATGCGTCGACTACGGCATCGTCATTCGTTGAGAGAAACACAATGGAGAAGCTGCAGCGGATCAAAACGAGCCATCATCGACGCGATTGGATTGAAATTTCCAATGCAGCAAAACCTGCTCTCCGATCAGCAACAAAGAAACTGCAGAAATCACACCACCGTTCATCACTTTGCACAGCCGGTCTTCAACCACACCCATACACAGCAACAATGCAAAAATTCGAACCGGAAGCAAATCGCAACCATGACCGCACCAACACTTCAACAGACCCCGCAGATCACAACATCATCCTCGCTCCTTCAACAACATCAACGACGGCAACAATTTCAATACCGACGCGTCTATGGTAATCGTTCTCATCTTTTCAGATCTTTGTGATAACATGAAGATTGATTGTTGCATGCCCTTGTATCTGTTTGGTTGAGATTTGTTGTTTCTAAACTGTGATATTTAGCTTATTGTTATATGCTGGGTCGCCATGACTGTGTTTCACTTATGTGTTCGATTTTATGTTTAAGTAGAAGAAGATTGTTGCCATGAACAGAGTGTAGTTGAGAGAGTAGAGATAATCATCATGCATATATCATTTGTTAACCCAAAAATATAAAAAAAAAAATGTTGTTTGTTACTTGTGTCCTAAGAGAGGAGACTGATCAAGAGGAGGCTGAGCAAATTAGGGTTTTGAGGCCCACAAGGAAGTTCAATATTCTCCTATGATCCAAAGGATTCTCTCATAAATATCTAAGTCCAAGGATAGCCCAATTCAAGATCAACAACTCTCAAAATCACCTGAGGCACCAAATTAGGGTTTTAACCTAATTACATTGGAAAGTTGACTTTGAATCAGGACATGGCTCTAAGACTCAAACCATGATTCAAGGGCATCCAAATCAATATTATAATCCATTCATATCATTCATTTGAAGAGGAGTCCTTGATTCATTTGGAAATCACAAAACTGCAGTTCATCTAGAAAAGTCAATTGTGTGAGTCAAATATTGACTTTTGAGAAAAATGGTCAACTATGAACTTTTAAGGATTCAAATCATCATCATATGATTATTGAAGAAATTTGACCAAAGAAAATCAAGGAAATTCATCAAGAATAAAAAAGTCAACAAAAGTCAAAATTAAGGTTTTAAGTGAATTTGACCTAATTTTGGGAACTCCAAATCTTGTCTACAAACTCAAAAATCTCCAAACATGAAAGTTGTAGATCTTGATCAAATAAACAACTCATCACATTGAACATTTCTTCAAAAAATGATTATTTTGAGAGATATGGAATTTTGAAGATTATGTTCAAAAAACTTAGAAATTTTTTAAGTGTTTTCACTTATAGATTTTTCCAAACTTTATAACCATTTTTCTCCGTGATCCCAAAGGAGTTTGAAGAAACTTTTAACAAGGGACTTGAATTATGTTGCAAGGGCTTTCCAAAGAGATCAATAGCATGAAAATCCATGGCTTGAGCTATGAGATATGATTTTGCAAACAAGGCTCCATGAACACTTGAAGAATGAAGATGAACATGAAGAACAAGTTTGAATTTTGTTCAAATCTGCATGAATCTTCAAAGTACAGCCCCTCTAACTTGTTTAAGAGTCCATAATCAGAAGATTACACACTCTTTTGAGCTAAGATCCATGTGTTCTAAGCATTATCCAAGTTTCATGCCATTTATGTACAAAAGTCACCACTTCCATTTTAGAAAAGCATTGTTTTTAGAAAGTTCATTATTCTTGAGCCCCCCCCCCATGTCTCTTCTGCAGCAAAAGCAAGTTAAAACCAACAATCAAGCTCTCTAAGATCAGATCAAAGCCTCCCAAGCATGCTTAAAGCTTTGTACCTTCCATTAAAACCGTCAATTTCTCATTTCTTCACAAGCAAGCAAGATGGTACAAGTATCACATGGGAGCTCACAACCCTTCTCACCTATAAATAGAGGCCCTTGCCTCTTGCATCAAACACACCAGAACCTCACTTGAAATTCTCATTTTTCTTATCTTTGCACTTTTCTAGTGAATTTGAGTTCTAAAAGTTCTGGGTGTCAACCAAAGGTTTAGACAACTTCTAAACATCATTTAGAAGTTGTCCATACCTTCCTCAACCTCTCAAAGGTCCCCTAACCAAAAGTCACTTTTCAACCTCCATTAAAGGTTCATTCAAGGTCTTAACCTACCAAAATCCAAACCAAACACTTACCAACCAAACAAACACTTCAGATAGCTTCTATTAGTCATATATAAGCTATACATAACCTCTAAACACTTACCAAAAGCCTTGAACCATAAATCACTTCTCAAATTTGCATTAAAAAACCTCTTTGAACCAAAGTTGTGATTTTTGATTTGGCTCATGCGTTCTTGGATTTTTTGTGTTGGATACCTTCTATATCACATATAGAAGCTATCCAAACACCTGTTTTGGATCTGTAACACCTAGAACACACACTTCCAACCATAACTTTTTTGCTTTGTAGGTGAAATCGTTTTTGAAGTTGCAGGCACTTGTAGATCATTCTGAGCATTTTGCTTTGTAGCTTGCCAATTCTAAGGCTTTGAATGCCATATTCAATGGAATTGACAAGAACATCTTTAGGCTTGTAAACACATGTGAAGTGGCCAAAGATGTATGGGAGATACTTAGGACAGCACATGAAGTCACCTCAAAGGTAAAAATGTAAAGACTTCAGCTATTAACCACTCAATTTGAAAACTTGAGAATGAAAGAAAGGGAAAGCATTCATGAATTCCACATGAATGTCCTGGAGATAGCTAATGCATCGAGTGTCTTGGAAGAAAAGATACCTGAAGAGAAACTGGTAAGGAAGATGCCCAAATCTCTTCCCAAAAGGTTTGACATGAAGGTGATGGCTATTGAAGAAGCTCAAGACATTAATCAAATGAAGTTGGATAATCTAGTAGGATCACTGCATATGTTTGAATTGAGCATCAATGATATATCAGAAAAGAAAGTCTGCAGACTCAAGAACTATAATGACCAAAGAAGGCGACTGTAATCGAACAAAATCTGAGAAGTTGATGGAAAGATTTGTCAAGGCAACTGCTTCTGAGACTGAAAGAAGTGTAACTGAAGATACTTCAACATCTGATGGAAATACCTATGAATCAAAAACAAATGATTCTGAATTGCAACAAGATAGGATCAGTATGCCTAGCCTAGAAGCTACTTCCAAATTGAGTAAAGGCTCAGCAAGTCTCAGCTATAGTTTAGAACATGATTCATGGACTAATTGCATGGAAGCCGGTCTCAATCAGTTCATAAGGAATGAATCAGAGAACCATGTCTTAATAGGTTATGATATGAACCTCCAAGAGAAGAAGATTCTTGACTATCAGATTGATTATTCAGGCGAAGTACAAAGTAAAGAGGACTATATGAGTAATCAGTCCGTGAGAAGGAATGACTAAGATCCAAGTATATGGTATATGACATTGAGTGAACCTCAAGCCACTCATGAGGACGAAGGGAATGTAACTGACAAAGCTCCCTACATTGAGAAGAACTCGAGAAGCTGTACTCAAATGGACTTAAGCATCAAAGGGATGTCAGAAGAAATAACTCAGCATATTGTCAAACAAATTCAACCGAAGATTGAAGATTCTGTAAGGAATGAAGAGCAGGGTCTCATCTTGAAAGATATCAGTAATAAAGAAATTGTTGTTCCCTATCATAAAAAAGAAACTGAAGATGAATGTTGTGTGGAAAGGTATACCAATATTTTTGAAGAGATTTGTCCCTCAGAAGATAAGGTCTTGGAACTCGATGATGAACATGGGTGTACTATCCTGGCAATGGAGAAAACTAGAGACACTCAACAAAAAGTGACTAAGGACGATGTCACTCTAGATGTCAGGACATTATCATGTGACGTCTCTAGTACCTACAAGGAGTCTAATCATCTCAACACAGATACCGAGGGAATGAAGACTATGACTCTAAAGCATGAAGAAACACTGCCTACTACACCTTTTGTGAAAAACTTAAATGATACTGATCTCAAAAAATATCTTGGGATAGGTATCCATGCGGAAGGATAGACAACTCTTAATGAGCCACTAGTGGAAGGCCCGGAGACAATGAAGCTTCTACTATGGTCATGAGATTTTAATTTTTGCTTTATTTGTGTTTGCTTTGTTTTTTGTAATGGTGGAATGCCCAGGATATTTTATAGCTTTTTGAAAGAAAAAAATTGATGATACTAGACAGGTACCTTGCTTAGTTCTACAACCTTTGTCACTTTGTGGCTAAAAAGGGGGAGTGGGAATTAAGTATATACAGGAGGTGCTTGTATTGAGGGGGAGAAATCTTTTGCTGCTGCTTCTGGCAAGCTGCTTTTGAGGGGGAGCTAAATTGAATTACTCTGCTATTTTTTATTTCCGCTGCTGTAAATTTTCTCTGACAGGTTAATTGGTTGTTTTAGCCAAAATGTGTCAAAGGGAGAGATTGAAGGCTCTCTTATTGTTGGCATGCATTTCGCTAAAACACACTAAGGAAGAACATGTTGGAAGAGATGCTAAATGCCTTAGCATTCAAATATCAACATGTTGAAGAAGATGTCATGACATCCTGGCTACAGAAACCTGATCTGGCAATTGGATCAGGCATTATTATTTTCTACAAGAATCTTTAAATCAGCTCAGAATATTCGAAGAAATCAATCAAGCTGATATTTTTGCCAAGTTGGATTCAATCAAGAAGATTTCCACGGTGTCTTTGATTGGAGACATTATAGGAAAGATTGGATTGAAGTCCTAATTTCTTGGAGAACAAGTAGCAAACTTTTGGCAGTCTCACTGCTGCGTTTTTGAAGCCCAGCCCAGAATAGAATAAATTCAAATATATTTAAATACACATGTAAATTTAAAATGAATTACTTAATCATAAATGAACAACGATCATATAGCAAATGATTAGGGAATGACACGGCGATAACGAATGTGTAACTGGACAAAAGGAAATGTTAAATTGGGGAGTAGCAAGTTTTTAAATTAATTGAATGTTACTAAGTGCTATAAGTTTTTTGGTTTTGCAAAGCTTTTTTAAGTACAATTCCAAACTCCAAATGATATTATGATAAGCTGCCATGAAGTATTGTGTTTCATGTTGCAGAATCCTATAAGACTTTGACTCCTATAAGACTTTGAACCTTAACATGACATCATATTAAGTACATTGCATAACTGTTACACTGTATTAGTTGAATTCTCATTAAAACTTTTGTTGTATAATTTGGTTTTCATTCTTTTGTTGAATAACTTGGTTGAGTTCTTCTAAAAAATTTGCCAAACTGATTTTCATTCTTGCTACATGTTCTAACTTGTTTTTTCAAATAGATGCGCAAAATGAAAATAAATAGACATCAAAGTTTCTATAAACAAATACCAAAAATACATAGACAGCAAAACTAACTAAATAGATAAAAAGAATTAAGAGTGTGTTTGGATGAAGCATTTTAATGGAGATGTTTTGAGGGAATTTAAAATGATTTGCACAAAATTTATTGTTTGGATACAAAAATAAAGAATTGTTAAAATGATGGAAATTTATGGAGTATTTTATCTAAGTTAAATTTAATCATTTTGAAATGACATCAAAAATCAAAAAATTTGAAATTCCTTCATACTCCATAAAATGTATTTGTTACTACTATTTCTTCAAATTTTGCAAATTGGTCCTCATATTTTCCAAGATTACAAAATTGACCTTAATTTTAAAAAAAATGCAAATTAGTTCTTAATAATTTTTAAATTTTACAATTTGGTCCTTCAAATTTTTAAAAATTGCAATTTAGTCCCTACTTTTCAATTTTTTAATTTGGTCCAAAAAAATTATATTTTATAAAACATGACCCCAAAAATCTAACAATGAATTACCTTAATACTCCATCCAAACAAAATAATTTAAAATGAATGGATTTCAATTGAATCATTTGAATTGCTTTGAATTTTAAATTCCTTTAAAATTTTCAATTACCTCATCCAAACACACTCTAAAGGACAATGTGGAATGAAGAAATGCACTTACCTAATATTGTTGTTTTGCAAAATTTTATGCAAAATGTGGTAAAATCAGTTCCATTATGTGTCTTGAAATTTGTAGTCCATGACTGTTTTCATGTTAAAGGGGAAGGTGCCTATAGAATTCACCAAGTTTCAAGGTTTTGAGAATTATAGGAAAGTTTGGGGATTAGATGGAAATTTTGAAAAGTTCCAATTATTTAGAAACCAGTCCCTCAATATGTGTTAAAATTTGAATTTTATAATACAATATAGAACCCAGTCACTGTAATTTCCAAACTACATATAAACAAATTAAAATGATTATGATTGTAACCATATATAAACAATTTTTACGTTGTTGGGCAAAGGAAATTTATGTGCACTTGTATTTTATAGAGTAATTTAAAATGTCTTATGTTATGAGTCAAATATCGTCCAAGTAATGATTTAATAGTCAATAAAGAAAAACCAGAAAAATATCACTTTTCTAAAAAAGGGGTCACGTGTGTGTATACACGTAGTTAGGTTAATTATACCATATATTGTAACCTATATTTGTTTTCATAATCTTATCATAATTAAAATATTGTAGCAAAGACAACAATCTTTTCTTACTGTAAATAATGTTTGAATTATAAGTTGTTTAACAACTTTTCCATAATTATTTAAAATCACAATTTGATCAATAACTAAAAAATTATCTTATAATTTATTAGCTTCTTTAGAAAATAATAATTAATATGTACATAAATCACCAATTACTAATAAAAAATCAAAACAAATAATTAATAAATTTAACATTTTTTTTAGATACGGATTAAAACGGGTGAATGTAAAATTTCATTCGTTTGAGTAATCAAAGACTTAGCGCACGCTATGTCGAAACAATTATTCTCTTTCGCGAATTAATTTAATTCTAACACTTTCCAAGAATAATACGACGAATGAATGACGATTTCACCACGTCCTCGAATTGGTCGACCTCTAATGTCGTGTCAATCAAATTATTCAAAACACTTAAATTATCCAATTTAAATTTAACACCTTTATTAATTATTTAATAAAAAATATAAAAAAAGGGGATTATATGTTATTTTTTTCTTAACTACGAACTGCGATAATTTCTAAAACATTTCAACAATTCAAAATAATCAATAATTTATATAATCCCATAAAAAAACACCAACAAACACTCCGAACTACGTTGACTCTGATCCTCCAATAAGGAGGTACGTAGGCATTTGGGCAACCGAAACGAGTCCCCTATTTCTAAAACTTAATCTGTTTGTTTTCGGTAGGTTTAAGATTTTATTCTTTACCTTACTATTTATTGTGTAATTTTTTTTACCACAAACCATTTATCCTAAATATGCACAAGAGACACTGCAAACCTTAATGAAGGACTAAGGGTGCCTAATACCTTTCCTTAATCCTAAATTCTCCACTTACCTAAAATTTCTCTTCATTAGGTTTTCTCCCATTTTTTCCCTTATACTTAGGCTAGAATAAATATAAGTGGCGACTTTGTAATTTAATTTTATAGCTTAAAATTTAAAGTCGATCGTAACAGTAGGAAACACTATTTACATTCCATGAATGTCATTGTCTCCTTCTCAATCTCCTTGGCGATTTAAGCTTATTAGAAGGCAATTCCCTATTATTGTCTCTTTTTCCATGACAATAAACAAATCTCAAGGCCAGTCATTAGATTTTGTTGATTTGTATTTGCCAAAAGAAGTCTTCGGTCACGATCAATTATATGTTGTCATGTCAAGAGTCAAGAGCAAATCTGATTTAAAGATCTTAATTCATAATAAAAATAAGGACCCTTTATCCCATACAACGAATGTCTTCAAGGAATTTTTTTACAATATTATATAGGTAATGTCTTATCTCAATTCAATGGGTCAATATTTTAATGCTTTTCTTTTCTCTTTTTATTTTAAACTACTACTAACCATTTGTAGCTTAACTTATAATCTCCCTATTATCAGAAAAACATAATTTTGTTATAAACATTTATACTAGTGGATGTCCATCCCTCTTCTTATTGTTCATCTTCCTATTCCACTTTAATGTACATCATTTTCTATCTCCCTTGGGTCCTATAAATAAGACCCATATTACAATGTAAAGTTCACCCATGAGAAGAATATAATACAATGTTGCTTGTTCTCTTCCCTTCCTATCTTTTGATCTCTATATAGTTTCATGTAGTTTATAATACGTTATCAGCACGACGCTCTCAGGTATGATTTGGAGGAGATCATTGTTTTTTTTTTATATTTATGATATTCAGTAAATATAATCATATTAGGACATTTAAAATTTTGTATTTTATTGTTCAATGATTTTATTGTAATTCTATGGTTAAGATTATGTAATTTTATTGTAATTTTATTTGTCATAGAATTGATGTATGTTTAAGAATATTATATAAAAAAAATCTCAGGTAGCAACTCAACTTTAAGTAAGATGGGTTAATGTTGTTGAGGTTGTGGATAACACATGTGGCTTTACAATGATTTCAATTTTGACGGATAGTGCACAAATAAATTTAATTGTGTCAAAGGATTAAAAGGTGGATTTGGCTTGAAGCATGAAAGAATTATTTTTGTTTATTCGGTGGAATTGAATTAGAGAAAGAAGAAATAACTTTTTGCATCTCAGAAGGATGGTTATAATTTTAACGCATCCAAGAAGGATGGTTATACTTTTTAGATCATTGTTTGTAACAAAAGCAAAGTATCCCTGAAGGATAGCGAAATAACATTGTATAGTTCATGAAGAACTCATAATGCTTTTTTTTTTTTTGTATATGTAAGATGTATTTTGTCACTAAATTGATTTTTTTTTTTATAAAAAAAAACAGATAATTTTAAGACTAATGTGACAATCTTGTTTACTATTGTGTTATTTCTAAATATTAGAATTTACAAAAGTATTATTTTATATATTAATATTTAATATTGCCTTTACGATAGTTATCTCATTATAATATTTTTATTTCTTTTATTTTAATGATAGAACTACTAAGTATGTCAAATCTTACAAAATTGGATTTTGGGGCTATTGATATTTCAGGAAAGAACTATTTGACATGAGCCCTAGACGCCCAAATTCATTTAAGCGCAGAAGGTCACGGTGACACTATTAAAGAAGGAAATAAATCATCTGAGCAACAAAAGGCAAAAGCCATAATATTCCTTCGTCGTCACCTTCACGAGGATCTTAAAAATGAGTATCTTACCGTAACTGACCCACATGTCTTGTGGAAAAATTTGAAAGATGGATATGATCATCAAAAAACGGTTATCCTACCAAAAGCTCGATATGAATGGATGCATTTACGTTTGCAGGATTTTAAAAGTGTAAGTGATTATAATTCTGCAATGTTTAGAATAACTTCTAAGTTATTATTATGTGGAGAAAAAGTAACTGATGAAGATATGCTAGAAAAAATATTTTCCACTTTTCATGCATCCAATGTGCTCCTGCAGCAGCAGTATCGAGAAAAGGGGTTTATTAAATATTCTGACCTAATATCTTGTCTTCTTGTGGCTGAGCAAAATAATAAACTATTGATGAAAAATCACGAGGCCCGTCCCACTGGTACAACTCCATTCCCAGAAGTGAATGTGGCAAGGCACGACCACTATAGGAAAAATCGTGGCCGCGGTCGTGAATACGCACGTGGTCATGGTCGTGATTATGCTCATGGTCTTGGTTTTGATCGTGGTCGCAATGAGAATCATAAAAACACATATTTTCACCCAAAGTGGAAAAATGTTGAAAAGAATGAAAAAGAGGGTCAGATAGCAAAACAAATGAAAATATTTGCTATCGTTGTGGAGGAAAAGGTCATTGGAGTCGCACTTGTCGTACTCCAAAACACCTTGTTGATCTTTATCAAAAATCACTGAAAAATAAAAAGGAAAGGATCGAGACTCACTTTTCTAATGAAGATGATGATCCAGATTACGGTAATATGGATGTTACCCATTTAGATATTGGTGACTTCTTTGCTGATCCAGATGGAAAAATTGATCACCTTATTGGAGATGGAAGTCTCAAGAAATAAAATTTATGGAAATTTTCTTTTTAAGTTTTATGGATGTTTTGAATTTTATTTTCTAATAATAATAAAGTGTGTTTTCTACTTATTTGTTTACATAATTTACTATTTAAATAATTTGTGTTTTTAATGTGCGCTTATAACTTATTGTTAAAAAAATTATTATTGCTCTTAGAATGAATATGGACACTAGCTCCAGTAATGAAGATATGTGCCTTGCTGGCAGTGCAACAACCCACACAATTCTCAAGCATAAAAGATATTTCTCTAATTTAGTGAATCGAAAAACTAATGTCAGTACTATTTCTGGCACCTCAAAAATAATTGAAGGCTCCGGAAGAGCCCATATGTTGTTACGTGGTGGAACAATATTGCACATTGATAATGCATTATATTCCCCCAAGTCCCATAGAAATTTATTAAGTTTCAAAGATATCCGCCTAAATGGATACCATATTGAAACATGAGATGATGGAGGGATTGAACATCTATGTATTACAAAACACAATTCAGACACAAAATGTGTAATGGAAAAGCTATCGGCTTTATCCTCTGGCATGTACTACACTTATATTAGTACAACTGAAGCACGTGCAAGTGTAAACCAGAAGTTTACAAATAATGATAAATTTCTAATTTGGCATTACCGGTTGGGCCATCCCGGATATATAGTGATGCGAAAAAATAATTGAAAATTCATGCGGTCATCAATTAATGAGTAGGGAAATTATTCAATCGAATAAGTTCTCATGCAGCTCTTGCTCACAGGGGCAGTTGATAATTCGGCCATCACCAACAAAAATTGGAAATGAATCTATCAGTTTTTTAGAGCATATACATGGTGATATTTGTGGGCCAATACACCCATCATGTGGACCATTTAGATATTTTATAGTTTTAATTGATGCGTCAACTAGATGGTCACATGTTTGTTTGTTGTCAACTCGTAACCAGGCGTTTGCGAGATTGCTAGCTCAACTGATTCGAATAAGATCTCATTTCGCCGATTATCCTGTCAAGAGAATTTGTCTTGATAATGATGCAGAATTTTCATCTCAAGCATTTAATGAGTATTGTATGTCTATTGGGATTGACATTGAGCACCCAGTAGCACATGTTCATACACAAAATGGACTTGCAGAATCATTTATTAAATGAATAAAATTAATTGCAAAACCACTGATTATGAGATGCAAGCTCCCAGTTTCTGCTTGGGAACATGCAATTTTGCATGCTGCAACATTAATTCGCATCAGGCTAACGAGTTACCACACCTCTTCCCCTTTACAATTAGTTTTTGGTAAAGAACCTAATATTTCCCATCTAAGAATTTTTGGATGTGCGGTGTATGTTCCAATTCCTCTACCACATCACAATAAGATGGGTCCTCAAAGGAGGATGGGAATATATGTTGGATATGAATCTCCATCTATTATAAAGTACCTTGAACCAACAACAGGAGATTTATTCACTGCTCGTTTTGCTGATTGTCATTTTGATGAATCAAATTTTCCAGCATTAGGGGGGGAGAATAAGAAGCTGGAAAAAGATATCATTTGGAATGAATTATCATTATCTCATCTTGATCCTCGAACAAAAAAATGTGAACTAGAAGTGCAAAAGATAATTCACTTGTAAAACTTAGCAAATCAATTGCCAAATGCGTTCATTGATCCAAAAGGTGTGACTAAATCATATATAGCAGCTGCAAATGCTCCAATAAAAATTGATATCCCTGTTGGACAAACTAATGAGTCTCAACCATGCCTGGAGCGTGGTAGACCAATCGGTTCCAAAGATAAAAATCCTCAAACAAGAAAGGGAGCTAAGAATAAAGATGGCCCAAGTGAGGATATAGAAAATATAAAAGAATCGTTAGACATAATAGACATTTCATCTCTAGAAGAGATTGATTAGGCACCTGAAACTCATGAAAATAAAGAGATCTCGATAAATTATGTCCAAAATGGAATACAATGGAATCGAAACGAAGTTGACATTGATGATGTTTTTGCATACAATATAGCGCTAAATGAGATAAATGGCAAAGAGGGTGAGGAACCAACGTCTATCAAAATTTGTAGACAAAGTGAAGACTGGCCAAAATGGAAGGATGCAATTGAAGCAGAATTAAACTCACTCTACAAAAGACAAGTTTTTGGACATGTAGTCCGAACACCTGAAGGTGTGAAGCCAGTTGGATACAGATGGGTTTTCGTACGAAAACGAAATGAAAAAGGTGAAATTGTGAGATACAAATCTCGACTTGTTGCTCAAGGATTTTCCCAAAGACCTGGAATTGATTTTGATGAGACATATTCATCTGTAATGGATGCAAGCACTTTTTGATATCTAATAAGCCTAGTAGCACATAAAGGGCCTAATTTGCACATGATGGATGTTGTAACGGCTTATCTGTATGGTTCACTTGATAGTGAAATTTACATGAAAATCCCTGAAGGGTTCAATGTACCAGATGCACACAACTCTGAATCTCGAGAACGCTACTCCATAAGATTGAATAAGTCTCTCTATGGGCTGAAACAGTCTGGACGAATGTGGTATAATCGCCTCAGTGAATATTTACTTAGAGAAGGATATACAAATAACTTCATTTGTCCTTGTATTTTTATAAAAAGACCAGGAAAGGAATTCGCAATAATAGCTCTCTAAGTGGATGACATAAATATTATTGGAACTCCTGAAGAGCTCCTAAAAGCTATGAGTTGTTTAAAGAAAGAGTTTGAGATGAAGGACCTAGGAAAGACAAAATTATGTCCAGGTTTGCAAATTGAACATTTGGACAAAGGAATATTTGTACATCAAGAAGGCTATATAGAAAAAGTGTTAAAACGCTTCTATATGGACAAAAGTCATCCGTTGTCTACTCCAATGGTTGTTAGATCATTAGATGTGGAGAAAGATCCTTTCAGACCTCGAGAAAAGGATGAAGAATTGCTTGGTCCTGAAGTACCATATCTCAGTGCAATTGGAGCACTAATGTACCTTGCTAATTATACACGTCCTGATATATCATTTGCTGTAAATCTATTAGCAAGATACAGTTCTTCACCTACACGAAGACATTGGAACGGAGTCAAACATATACTTCGTTACCTTAGAGGTACAATAGACATGGGTTTGTTTTATACAAAAGTATCCCAATTCGAATTAACAGGTTATGCAGATGCAGGTTACTTGTCAGATCCTCATAATGGTAGATCACAAACTGGTTATTTGTTTACATGTGGGGGTACAGCTATTTCATGGAGATCGGTGAAACAAACCGTAGCAGCAACATCATCTAATCATGCAGAACTTTTAGCATTACATGAGGCAAGTCGAGAATGCGTTTGGTTGAGATCCTTAATTCAGCACATCCAAAATACTTGTGGTTTATCTTTTGAAAAATTAAATACAACGATCATATATGAAGATAATACCGCATGCATCGCTCAATTGAAAGATGGTTACATTAAAGGAGATCGGACAAAACACATTTCCCCAAAGTTCTTCTTTACTCATGATCTCCAAAAGAATGATGATATAAGCATCCAACAAATCTGTTCATGTGATAACCTTGCAGACCTTTTCACAAAGTCACTCCCAAGCAGAATTTTTAATCAACTAGTACACAAGATTGGTCTTCATCAAAGAAATGGCTATTCAACTGAGGGGGAGAAATGAAAGGATATTGTACTCTTTTTTCTTCACTAGATTTTTTTCCCACTGGTTTTTTCTAGTAAGGTTTTAACGAGGCATATCCTCAATGGACATCCAAGGGGAGTGTTATAAACATTTATACTAGTGGATGTCCATCCCTCTTCTTATTGTTCATCTTCCTATTCCACTTTAATGTACATGATTTTCTACCTCCCTTGGGTCCTATAAATAAGACCCATATTACAATGTAAAGTTCACCCTTGAGAAGAATATAATACAATGTTGCTTGTTCTCTTGTCTTCCTATCTTTTGATCTCTATATAGTTTAATTTAGTTTATAATAAATTTCATTTAATAATACTGTCTTCTTTATTATTAGCCGTTCAAATATTTTTTTATATTAATTCATTTTTACTTATCTCATTACAATTACATATTGTTTTGCACTATTACATTTATGACTACGTGATTACTACTCTTTCCTACTTCTCCTTTCATTATACACATTTCTTAGCTTTGACTTTGTAAAAGTCAAATCCGTGCAAAGGTACAGTTATTCTACTAGTTATTCCATTAAAAACACCTCACACCAAATTTTAGCATTTGAATCTTTCTAACCTAACCCCTAAAATCTACCACCGTCACAAATGGCATGACCACCACTGAAGTAGCCAAGTAGCCGGAAAAAAGCGGCAGCAGCAGCAGATCTACATTGAATGGCGTGACCACCACTGAAGTAGTCGAGTAGCCGGAAACCATAATGGCGGGAGCAGCAGATCTACATTTACCTGAAGAGTGTTGGGAATGCATCTTGAAATTCCTCAACGACGACGAAGACGATAAACACAACCACTACTTCAAGTCTCTCTCCCTAGTTTCCAAGCAGTTCCTCTCCATCACAAACCGTCTCCGATCCTCCATCGCTATCCACAACACAACACTCCCTTTCATCCCTCTCCTATTTCAAAGATTCCCCAACATCACACATCTCAACCTCAACCCTAGCTTCCGTGCTGATTGCAACGCGTTTCTCCACCAAATCTCCCGTTTCCCATTGAAACTAACTTCTCTCAATCTCTCCAGCCAGGTCTTCATTTCGGCCGATGGATTGCGAGCTTTCTCCCAAAATATTACAACTCTGACATCTCTCAATTGTTCCAATATGGATTCTATCAAGACCACTGACTTGTTACTAATTGCCGATTGCTTTCCTTTCCTCGAAGAACTTGAACTCGGCAGAATTGAAATGTTCTTCCGTCAGACTAGCTTCATTGATGCCATAAAGACTCTCTTTCAAACTTTCCAAACTCCGCAAGGTTAATCTCTCTACTCATCCTTACATGAACGATCAATTGCTTTTCCATTTGTTCTGCAACTGTAAGTTTCTCGAAGAGGCCATCATATTTGACTGTTTTAACCTAACCATTGACGGAATCCTATCTGCTATTCGGGAGAGACCGAAATTCAGGTCTTTACACTTTACTAATAAAACAGACAATTGTTCAAATTTGTTTGTACTCCTTAGAAACTGTCCTTCACTTAGCTCTATCAGAATGGAATACCCTCAATTGGATGATTCATATATGCGGGAAGAGAGTGTGGATAATTCTATTTCTTTAATGATTGTAAGTCCTCAATTGAAGTCTCTATGTTTGCCTGGCAATACATGGTTAAGTGATGAAAGCATCATACTCTTTGCTTCCATTTTCCCCAGTTTACAACTACTTGATTTAAGTCATTGCAATCAGATATCTCAAGGAATTTGTGAAGTTTTAAGGAGATGTGTTAAAATTAGGCATTTGAACCTAGCCCATTGTTCAAAAGTGAATCTGCTTGGAATGAGCTTTGAGGCTCCTAAATTGGAGGTGTTGAACTTGTCACACACAGGAGTTAATAACGCAGAACTCCGTGTGATCTCAAAGAGTTGTCCCAGGCTTTTCCATATGTTACTTACAAATTGTATTAATGTCTCAAATACGGGAGTGAGGCATGTGGTGGAAAACTGCACACGACTAAGAGAGATTAATTTGAGAGAATGCTATAAAGTGCGTCCTAAGGTTATTTCCTCAATGATATTATCAAGGCCATCATTAAGAAAAATAGTTGTTCCACCGTGTTATCGCTTCAACGACGGAGAGAGGGAACTCTTGACTCATGGATGCCTTCTTTGCTAGTATTATGTAACACTGCTGTTAAAGTTTGAGCTCTCGAATGTAAGGTGTTTTTCGCTTTCAGATTTACTTTTGTGGAATAACTTCAAAAAAAATTGTGTATATGCTCATCTGTTTGGTCATGTTAATTGTTCAATTTATTGTGTAATGCAAGCAGTTGGATGTTATATGCAGTTTTGAATTGTATAGTTTTTTATTGCTTTGTTTTGATTTATATATTACTTGGATAAGATTCTTGTGTTGTACTCAATAGGTTTTTTCTTATTGAAGCAAAAATTTGGATGATTATTGCTTGAATCAAATGGGTTTGTTAGTATGAGGTTCTAAATCTTTTATAATTTCTCTTTTTCTATCATGTTAGGTTAGATCCAAATAAAGGGTGTCATGTTGCAAAAACTCAACGTCTCTATTTTCTATTTGAACGTAGAGCTAATAGTTCCAACTCAATTATGGTTGGTGGGTAGTCCTAACAATATGTTACTGTGGTGAAATTTCAATGTTTTTAGAACCTGTCTGTCTTAATATGTCATGCTTGATTTTTCAAAATGCATACAAATATGAAGTTTAATTAACTTCTTTTTGTTGTGTATGCAGTAGTCAATGTTGAAGGGTACATGCCTATGGCTTTTTCATTTCCTATTTGAATTGAGTCATTACTTTAGTGTTGGTCTAGTTAAATATTTTGCTCAAACCTTTACGGTCGTTGCACTTATGATACTTCTATAACCAAAAAAGTTGATATTTGTCAACACCGTTTGAATACATAACTAGTCAAGGTTAATCAATTTGTGAATATCTTACCACATTCTAAAGGTTCATGGGCAGCTCTAAATAACTGTCTTAAGGTTCTTACTTGTTTTTGGAATTCATTATTGATTATTGAGGTATCTCATTTATGCTATTGTTGTTGTCATACATTGCTTTCCAGTGGTGAAGTTAAAAAATGCTGCTGATTGAAGTTGGTGCAATCTTGTTCATATTATGGCGCGGACTGGTCGAAATCTAGTTTGTTTAACTCATTTTGGAGATTTTCATAATCTGTACTAAGAACTGAGTTGAGGTTTATGACTCCTATAACCCGGGGCAGGAATTCAAATATCTTGTTCTGCATTCTGAAACATTCATTAATAGAGAGTTAAAATATATTATTTCATTGAAATGTGGTTTGGTATGCTTACTCGCCATTGTCGAAACAAGCAGGACAACTCTATACTGTTTGATTAGAATTCTGCTGCATATATTGTTTCTTAAAATGAAACAGATCAAACAATCAAATACTTTTAGTTTCTATTTTTGATAAAGTCGGAGTATGAAATTATTGGCAATGTAAGTGAAAAAAGTGGAATGTTTGAAGCAATGATGGTTCATTATAGATAAACAAATCAAATCAACATATAATTGTTTTGGATAAGCATGCATATGTAGTTTTTGCTCAAATTTATTCATATAAAAAATAACATAGCATTGGTCATCTGAATAGTTAATATTTTCTACTGCCACCAATGAATTAAGTGTGTGAGATCTTGAAAATACTGCTCATCTAAAATAAATAAATAAAACAACCTCATTTATTGAAAACACATCAGATTAACAACATGAGTCCTGCCTAATAGATGTTTATATCATTCCAATTTCATGTCAACAAAAGTGTACCACCGATTCATTATAAGACTCACTTGATGCAACGTGGTCATTTATTTTTGGGTTAAATATGTTTTTAGTGCCTATAAAATTACTCAAAATAGTTTTTAGTCCCTATAAAAAAAATTGACTTTTAGTCCCTATAAAATTACTTTTGCACTCAGTTTTAGTCCCTGTAGAGGGACCAAAAGTGAATGCAAAAGTAATTTTATAGGAACTAAAAGTCAATATATCTTTTATAGGGACTAAAAGTCAAAATTGAGATATTTATAGGGACCAAAAACATATTTAACCCTTTATTCTTTATAAAAATGCTGTATGCATTTTCTTTTGGGATTCCAGGCCTCTAGGGAAAAGTTTTAAATGTCTTTCAAAATTTGAAGATACATTTTCGAACGTACCATTTTGTAACATAAAGTTAGTTCGGATATGCATCTACGAAGGTATATTTCGGAGATGTATCTTCGAAATTACCTGATATTATAAATCAACCAAAAACCAAAAATATGACAGTAAGATTGAATTGGAAACGAAACAAACACCAACACTAACTTGACATTAAATTAAAACACTCAACATTACATAGATAGTCCTTAAAATAAGTTCGATATTACATATTATAACTGGGACGTTGCAACATAATGATTATATCCTCGACAAATCTTTGAATCTCTGCATCCACTTCAATCAGACCATTTGATTCATAATGGGGAAAAACACTCCACATAACCTTTAAATCTTCATTTGTCTTCAGTTCAAACTTGGTGAAATGTATCTTCCCATTGTTGTCAAACGAGGGTCACCGATACTCGAGCTTGACAACTCTGCGATTTTCTGGAAAGCGCATGAGAGTATTCAATTTGGATATCAGATATGCAAAGGATGTTTCCTCGGTGACACTAAATGGAAGTGGCGGCTTCTCGCCCTTGAAATTCAAAAAAGCAAGGTGGGATATGAACTCATTCTCTATTTTTTTTGTGTTGTGTAGAAAAAAAGGAATTGAGAGGCACCTTATTTATTTAAGTATTGGGTCACTTTGTACCTTAGAAACCTTATCATGTCATCAGATTACATTTCAGATATGTATCTCCGAATAAACCATAATTTTTTTTACAAAAAGGGTGACTTCGGAGATGAATATCTAAAAATGTCCCTGATAGTTTTTTTCAATTGCGTGAGGTTAATTCGGATATGTATATCCGAAACATACCTGCATCATAATCAAACCAGAATCTTAGTATACTAGCACACACAATGTTGAAGCAACTGGAAAACTCATCGAAACAAATACAATGAAGTCGTCATCGAACATATATTTATCCTACGCGCAGGAATGGAAAATATCGAAGAAAACCAAATAATAGCACAGGTCTCAGAGAACGGGTAAGGGTGTATGTTACGTGAGAGGAAGGTATTAGCACCCCTCACGTCTGTGGTACTCCCTAGGATCCATTCTTGCTAGTTTTCTAATCTAAGGGTGTGTGTGTGTATATCATGCAATGTGATAAGGGAACATGAAATGGAAGAATATACAAGATAACAGGAAACATGCAAATAAACGGCAAACAAAGTAAAGGAAAAGGTCCAACAAAATAAGAAAAAAGAAAAGTCCGAACAAAATAACACCACAAGAAAATTAACAAATGGCGACGGTTCATTTTGGAAGATTACGACGGTTAGAACGGTCGCAATTTGCAATTCACGACGGTTACAATTCTGTCGCGGAAACGTGCGTCGTGAGGCTGTTTCGCGACGGCTCTCAAAACCGTCATACCAACTGTCGTTGTCTTTCACGACGGTTTAGGAACTGACGTAAATTGATTATTGCGACGGTTATTAACTGTCGTGAAATTTTTTATTTGGTGATTTATTTTCAATGCTGATTGCTGTGGTTTTAATAAAAACAACGGAGGTTTATAACCCCCGCTAAATTTATTAAAATTTTAAAAAAATAAACAATCTAATATAATTGTAAAATTAATTAATGTTGTCTAACAAATGAATAATGCTTCCTGTCTATAGCAGCCACTACTAATTTTTTTTAACCAACAAAAAGAGATATATTAATAAGAAGGCATAAGTGATGCCTCACACAAGTACAATGAATTGATACAAGTTCCTCACACTAGTGTAAAGGGAAAAGAACAAACAAAAACTCCTAGATCAAATTACATATACCAGAAAGACCAGCAACATGATAATCTACATCTCCGCACCTTCGAAAACAACCACTTATTTCACATTGCCTCCTTCCCAAATAACAGAGGAAACATTACATAACCAAGAACAACGATATACCATGGCGAGCACAATAAACCAGAGCTGAACCTAACAATGAACGACTACTCAAAAAATTGAAAATCAGACCATCTGAAAGTTGGTTTGTATTATGCTATCTTCTAACCGCATTAGCGACTAGCTACTACAATACTCCAAAACGATAAACCAGCGCTGAACCAAACACTGACCACTTGTTGCATTACTCCAAACCAAATAGAATTCTCACTTCTCAGCACGGAAGAACACGCCACCTGACCTGACAAAGATTCAATGCACACTAATTAGGATACATGTGGTCTTTGTATTTAGAAGAGTTTTGTCAATTTGGTTAAGCTTCACTTCATAATTTAAATCTTCAAATTTCATGTTTTCAACCTATGTTTCTTATAACTATTTCCCTCAACATGATACTTAAATCCTAATGAAACAATTACCGGCATTTCCTAGTGTTTATTATATGAGAGCTTAATGACAAGTCCTAATAGCACTTTCAATGCCAGGTAAATGATTACAAACTTATACACCTCTACTATATATTAGGAGCAATTGATATTAATACATAAATGAAACACAATAGAAAAAAATACCTACAAGAGAATTAAACAATTTAAATAATGTTAATATTTAGAAAAAAAATTGTCTCATGGTGAGACCACTTGCAAAAGAATTGAACAATTTAAAAAATGTTGATATTTTACCTGACACTTATACATACATTAATAAATAATATGGAGCTAAGAGTAATCAAATAGATGGAATTAAACAAAAAAAAAGTAGTATAGTGACTACATCAAGCACATTCAAAATGACACATTTATGGTGAGTGCTAGAGGATTTAACTTTCAAAGGCTTGAGGATTTTGATAATATTATGAAGTATCTTATGCATGCTTATACTATAAACGTTTTCAGCCATGCAAAACTTAGTCAAAGAGATGCAGCAGATATACACAATAGTTTTTCTTTTTGAACAAAAGAACATATATTCAAACATTCTATGGCAAGAATATCCAAAGAACATATTATAAATTAAGGGAAAATAGAGATGGATTTTGGAAAATCTTTTCATCAATAAGACACTTAAATCATAGATATTGGAGGCTTGAGAATGAAATAAACTAAAAACTACAAAAAGGAAAAAGTAATCTTCATAGAAAAAAACTTCCTGCAACATGAAAAGATGTACCGTTACATTAGCAATTGCAATCATTTTTTCATTTACAATTTATTCTTTAATAACATTGAGCAATAGGAAGCTCAATTATACCACCTAGGTAAACAATACTTATAGTTTTTCTTAAATAAATAGCATCATTAGTTTCCCAATAGATCAAATACCTGTACTGATCATGTCCTGCAGAAAATGTAGGTATGAATTCTTTGCTCTTGGACAAAGAAACTTCATGAAACCATTCATGATTGAGAATAGCTTCATATGCATACAATAGTAGATATTATACAGAAGAATATACCTAAAAGTAAACATTTTATACATAAGATTATACGTGAAAGGAACATTTTAGTTGTTAATAGAAATTGTAAAAGCGGAAGAAAAATAAAACGAGAGTAGAGTTTACAAGATTATCATCTTCGTTTGTTTCATCCTTGATATTTTTTAGGGATAAAATTGCATCCATATAAATCAAAAACTTTTCTCTTTCCTATAAAGCTTGTATATATGTGTTGAGACTATAATGGAAGCTATTTTACCAACAAGGAAATAAAAAGGGAACTAGAATGATTAATCAACAGGGAAATCATGTTATTTAAGTTTTGATCCAATGGCAATAAACACCTACAAAGAAGGCTAAAAAACCAAACTCACTTCAATGTTAAGAACCATATGAACTGGAAAAATAGGTATGAGGTTGTTCTCATATCCAACCTTGGATCAACGAAATATTCAATAAAAACAAACCCAATTCAATTGGGAGAACACTAAATTCAATCTAAACCTTGGATGGCAACCAAGCAGTAGATTCAATCATGAAAACAATAGATTCAATTAGGAAACAATAGATTAAATAAAAACCAAACTCACTTAAATGTTTAGAAAATCACTAAGATAAAGAGAACAGAATGAGATGGATAATGGTGTTGTCGTATGCAACCTACGATGCGCAATGTCAAGGGGCGAAGATGTTGTCAAAGCTGATTGAAAAATTAAGAGTAAGTGTTAGGTTAATAACTAACAAACATGTCTGAGCAAGTGTTGATCCAGCTTCCAAACAAGTTCTAAGCACACGATGCAAAAAAAATTCATTCCCTTAATATTGAATTACAACCACATCTTCATGTGTATACAATCTCGGTGCTAGCATCGACACTACTAAAACCTAACAATGGAAACATAATCATGAATTTAGAGAAAATTTTCATTACAAGAAACCCAAACACAACTAAATATGTTATATATACTTACTAACCTCGTCGAAGAAATTACCATAGGAATCCATAGCGATGCCATATTCAACACATTGCTAGTAGGCTGCCATTGGTTTCCAGCAGGTCAAAAAACTCGAATTGCGATAGACATTGTGTGAGGACCCGAAAATTGTACGATTCCTATAGCAGCAGGGGTCTGCCTAACGATGGTACAATGGGTGTAATCGTTGCCGATTTTTCAGCATTGGTATCGTCATTCTCAACTCACTCAACTAACTGTTTGTCTTTCTCCGTGATAACGTGAGTTAGAAACGTAGAAGAAGGGGATGATTCTTCTCAAATCATACAAAATCCTAAAGGGTTTAGGGTTTAATAATTCTTCCATACAAGTTATCCTAAATGGTTTCTTCCATACAAAATTATAAGAAAAAACCTAATTTGCCTTTTAGGAATTTAGAATTTCAGATGAAAAAGAAAAAAGAACTTAGGATTTTAGGGTTTTGATAGACTAACCTCTTGAGTTTACAGAGATTTTTCTTTATGTTTTCCACTTGAGAGTGGTGGTTTCCATTTCTTCCAGTTGAGAGAGGTCTGGTGGTTTCCGATTTAGAGTCATCTGTGTCTCCGTCTTTTCGTTGCCTTGCGTTTGCGTTTTTGGTTTGCTTTGCATTTTGGTAATGAGTGGGAATGTATTTTAAGTGGGAAAAGTTAAAATGGGACGACAATTTATTTTTTCCAGAACCGTCGAGGCCATGTTATGAAGGAAGGCGGTTCAAAAACGGTCGTGACTCACATGCCTTTAGTAGGATGGGTAATTGGGTGGTATGGGGGAGGACGGTTCAAACCGTCGTGACTCCTTCTGTACTAAGGGCGGTTGTCCAAAACCGTCGTGACAACCGTTGTAACAAGCAAACGAGGGCGGTTACTATTAAACTGTCACAACTTATGTGTCGCAAATCCTCTTTTTTCTTGTAGTGTAAAGAAAAAGAGAAAAGTCTGCTCGATAGGGCGTTCGTACCCTGTGCCTACGTACCTCCAACGTGCAATGGAGAAATCAGAGCATCGTAGTTCGGCTCAAAAGTTTCTGTTTCTACCTCGATTCGCGTCTCCTAGAGAAACGGAACCGAGTACCCTAAGGGAGCATGCAAACAAGGAGCATCACAAAGATCCTAGCAAACATGGCATGTGAACAGGCATCACAGATAAGAACAGGCGAACAAGCATCGCAAACAAAAAAACAGACATGTAACAGACTGTTTACGGTGATTTCCGGTAAACAACCGCTAGTCCTCCAAACTATAAAATATAATTTGGTTACTCGTAGGATCGACTAGATTGATCCTAGGACATAGTCAAACAATTGCCTCTCGATATGATTTGATTCATGTTCGTTTGTTCTGACTTCAAGAAAACTTGTTTGTGATGTGATCGAATGAACATTCACTTAAAAACAACACTTGTTACATATGTTAATATGTCTTTCGACAAAAGAAACGTAAGCAAAAGCATGTAAATTGTAGGAATGTAAAGTGCAGAAATATAACGTGCAAGAATGTAAAGTGCAGAAATGTAAAGTTCTTCGAAATGAAAGTTAAACAAAGAAAAAGGAATTGGAAAGATACTTGAATAAGGAAAGATACAAATGTATTTAAAATGGTGTTGGTGTCATACGTACATTTCTCAACGAACTCGTTCTCTAAACACTTGATACTTGAGTGATTTGTGAGTGATTTGTACAAAATGAACACACAGAATCCTAACATTAAGACCCTTATTTATACTAATTTCGACCCTAACGGTCCTACACTAATATGATGCCACGTTGCCCACAAGAATCCCTGGGATGCCATATGTCCTTGTGCAGTTACACAAACTACTTCGAAATTCAAATCCTCCCGCCTGAATCCTCTTTCGACGCGTGGCAGCGTGATCAGAACCGAGAATGCCACGAAAACACGTTCAGCCTCAGTACCTTACGTATTTCGCAAAACGTCTAAGTCTCAAAGATAACCCTCTTCGAATTAGCTCCAATTCTGACTATCTTCATTCCAACTCAAACAATCATTCTCGAAACATGGCCATCAATAGCCATTTTTAATCTCAGAAATGGTCATCAGTAACCATCTTCCTTCGAATTCTAACTCTTTAAAGAACATTCTTTCTAAACGAAATCTTCAGCCAATAAATTTCCCCCAATAAATGCATGTTTCGAAAACAAGAGAAATAGGCATTTCTTGTCATGATGAGATTTCGTTTTACTCACTTCTTAGAGTTCCAAGACAACTGACTAACGTCATAATCATTTATGACTCCACTTTCAAAACGTCTTGTCATTTTCAAAGATGTCTTCTCAAAACTTACATTCCCACGTTCTGGCATTACTTCATGATCATTACTCCTATATACTAGGAGTAAGGCTAATAATTATTCGACCGCCGTTGGATTAAATCAACGCCTGCCGCGTGTCTTTTGACTTTTACCCAAAAGATTTGAAAGGGTTTCCGTTAAACCTTTAAATACTTGAACTTCTACCCTCGCATAACTTCCACTCCTAACTTCCTTGCCTTCAACATAGACAAGAAAAATCCTCTTTGGCTTAGTTTAACCTATTTCCTAAATCAAATTTACTCATGGCGTCTTCTTCAAATGCTCTTCAACCCATTCAAAAGCTTCAAAATCCTACACAGATAAAGAATCAAGAACACATTCCAGACCCAAATGATGCAGAGGCGCGCGCCATCTATGCTTCTCAGGTAATCATCCCTTTTGAACTTTCTGGAAAAACTCATGCTTTCATGGGTCCTTTACCAGGAGGAAACAAACCCTCTTTGAGTAAAATTTTCCCTGCTTATTATAAAACTAGACCTTTAGTTAGCAAGAATAAGATAGATGAAGAAGGTCATCCAATCTCAGCTGATCCTGATAACACAAAAGAAACCTCAACTGAAACTTCTTTGGTCTTAGAGAAAATTAGGTTAAACTATATAACCAATTTTGTGAAAGTCTTTAGGTCAATCCCTTTAGCAAAAGATCCTGAATTGTACTACGCTTGGCTAACGAAAGTGGATAAACAAAAGGCTTCTTTCTGGAAACAACTAGGGATTTATGACCTAATCCAGTTATCCAAAACAGGCTTAGAATATAACCAAACCATGTTAGTAGCGTCAGTTTATTTCTGGGATGCTTCTCACAATACTTTCCACCTTCCATGCGGAATGGTCACCCCTACCCTCTTCGACGTAGCTGCTATCACAGGGCTTCGACCAACTGGAGAAACCTTCGACCCCAATTTCATGGATACTGACACCATCAATTTTAATGAAGCAACAGTCACTTATACTGCTTTCATTCAACAATATCATGATGAAACGAACGCAGAAGTCTCGGATGAAGAACATATTGCATTCTTAGCACTTTGGCTTTCGAGATGCGTCTTTTGTTCTAGGTCCATACAAGTAGCAAAGAGATATCTTTGCATGGCTAACCAGCTAAATGCTGGGAAAAAGTTAAACCTAAGCCAGTTAATTCTAGGATTTCTCTACGAGAATCTCGGTGAAGCAACAGACCTTGTTAAGAACTACAAAACAGGATCTCTTCTTTTTGCTGGTCCTTTCTGGTTGTTGCAACTATGGCTTAATGCCACTTTTGAGGCTCACCTCCCATACAAAAGTGTTTTGGATGAGGAAAGTGCAGCTATAAAGAATCGAACAGTGGAAGGAACCAGACTAGCTTACCTAACCCCAAAAGAAGAAACTGGCAAACTTCGTGAAACCTTCTTGGTGTACATAATGATGTTCGCTAAACGTTATCAATTCAGTCCCTCGATGGCTCCATTCGTGCAACGGAAAGTGGGTCCCGAATGGTTTACTCGAGAATTTCCAGCAACTTCTTCCGACCAACAAGCCGAATCCATGGCTATCTGGGAAGCTTTCCTCACCCCAAAGTTGTTATATCACCGACTTCGATCTCCAAAAAGTCACTGTTGTCTTCTTTGTTATCAACCAAATCTGGTTTCGAGACAATTTGGGTTGGTTCAACTCAAACCAAAATGCTTGTACGACAAAAGGAATCACATGTGTCTACATACTTCACATCTGGCAGAAGACGAATATGAGTCAAAAATCTCCAAATATGTTGGGATCACTACTTTGTCTCCCGTCTCTTTCGAACCTGCTTTTTACTCTACCATAGATTTTCATCAATGGTGGACAGATTATTATTCCATGCAAATCTTCGATGCTGAAAGCCTTACTCGGGAACTAACTGAAGCTTTTGCTGATGTGCTGGCGAATTTCCATAAAGGTACTTCGACTCATATTAAAGAAATCCAAGCATTTCAAAAATTCTTTGAAACTATCTACAGGCCTGATGATCTTAGTCAGACCGTTCGTGAGGCTGCGGTCACTTTGCGTGAAAAGTTTTCTGCTAAACTGGATAAGATGAAATTGCCCACATCTGTTCGACCTGAACTACGTTATAAAGTGGCTTTCGAACTTAATCCTCCAAAATTCCCTCCACTACCTAGTGCTGATTTTGGTGTGGCTTTAAGCCCTCCTTTTCCAGACTGGTTCATGTGTGGGAATCTCATAAAAATCCTTCAGGGAGAATCTAAAAAACGTGCTGAACGAGTGGTCCCGACTAAGCATACCTTGGATACTTTCAAAGGACATCTTCATATAGGTCTTGAGCACGTTCGCGTCTTGACTCCAATACCTGAAGGTTGGGGTTTAGACAATCTTTCGACTAACTTTTCTTTCTTTACTGAAATACTGATTTACGTTTTGTTCACAGCCGTTACTTGAAAGAGAAATATCAAAGAGGCCCCTGCACAGAAGGGTTCTGGAGCTTCGAGGAATACCAAGGCGAGTGGGAGTGATTCTGTCACCACTGGCAAGAAACCCACGGTACATACATACCTTATATTTTAACTTGTGAAATTTTTATGAATATTACTCACTTGGTTTTAATATGTATTTCAGAGCTCGAAACCTCCAGCATCTTCGAAGCGAAAAGTTCCTCAAACAGCTGCTTCAGATGACGAAGATAAATCTCCTCCTCGTACTAGACAAGCAATGAAGAAAAGACAGAAAGCTGCCACCCCTTCAGCCAAAGGAAAGGGATCGGGGACTTTGAAGCTTAGTTTGTCAAGTGACAAGGTATCTTTTGATGAATCACCCTTGAAAGCTGCTAGTACTATCCCCATTGTGGAGAGTCATAACTCAAGCCCAGACAACATTCCAACCAAGGTATTTGGATTTCACAATCTAATCATTTTTCAAACTTTAATTCTAACAATTAAGTTCACATCTTACCTTGTAAATGTAGGATGATGCTGGCACAGCTACTTCTGATCTCAAAACTTCAAGTCTAAACATTGATCTTGACAATCTTCGAGGTAAATGTCTGGCTTTTCGAATGACAGACGAATTTCTTGCAACTTTCCATTTTTATTAATTCTAACTATTCAACACAGGTGTTCCTCGACACAAATCTCCCGTGCTTTCTCCAGTTCTCGAAGACGCTCAACCCCTTGCAACCATCATTCCAACTGTGCCTACTGAAGAAAGCCATTCAAATGATGAGTCTCCACCTATTCATCAAGATGAAAATATGGGGGAGGATCTTCAATGTTCGGATAGTGATAATGCAGCTGGACAACCAACTGGCAGCGAAGATATTATATCTGAGCAAGATGCTACAGAGGAAACTTCCAAACAGCCTACACCTGGTTCTCATGAAGCTTCGACCTTCGGAACTATAGTCACTCCTGTGACTACTTTGAAGCAGGTCCCCGCAATGCTTACTCCTTCAGAACTGGAGCAACTCAAGAAAACTGATCCCGTAAGCTTCCTCAAGACCATGATGAGTGTCGATAATGTTTCGCCCAATGGGCTTGGAACTTCTTCTAATGTCTTGGCGGATACTGGTGACAAGGATGATATTCCTAATCTCCTTCGTCAAATAAGGGAAAAGTTCTTCGAAACCAACCTCGTCGAAGCTCTAAGCAGGGATTCCACCAAATGTTATAGCTTAAACAATCTTTTGAAGAAAGTAGACTTACTTCTGGTCTCAGAGGAAATCTCAGAAGTAATTGTTTTACTGGGTTCTCTGATTGATCAACTCCAATATAATCTTCTTCGAAAATGGAATATTGACGAGCAACTCACAACAAAGGTGACTTCTCATAGTTCTTCTTGGAAAGCTGCAAATGATGCAACAATAAAGGCTGACGCCCTTAAGCTTGAACGTTCGAAGAACCAAAAGGAATATGAAGATTGTGAAACGAATATCAAATCTTGGAAACAAGAAATTAAACTTCTCGAAGAGAAGATAAAGAATGCCCAGTCTCGTCAGGCAGCAATCCAACAAACTCATCAGGAAGAATTGACTGAAGTGGCGCAGTTAGGGATTCAACACTTCGAGACGGCACAGAAGCTAGTGCCAGAGATCGAAGAACTGAAAAGACAACAAGCAATAATCGAACGTCATATGTCCTTATGGGAGACTCAATATTCGAAGATGAAAGATAATCTTCCCAAGGATTTTAATTAGACACTTTGGAGCTTGTACTATTTTTTGTAGTAATCAAACTTTCTCAGGAATATATATGCAATTGGTCTTTCAATCTTCTATACATCTAATTCTGTGGTTGTCACGAGTAGCATTTTAGCAATTCCTAAAAATTGTCAAAATTATTTTTATTATCATAATGACTTTAATAATGCCCCCCACGTGACATGATTACTCTTCGCAGCCTCTCACGCCTAGACTTGACGTTTCCACTTCCCTTAGCCATAACCATCATTAAATGATGACATCACCTTTTTCAAAACGTCTATTTGAGACGTGCGTGTATCAGTTTTCAACATGATTACACTTCAACTTCCAAGGCGGGAAACGGCGGAGGCCATAACTTCTCTTGGGGATACCAAACGCAGTCCAATCAACACTAAAAAATGAACCGTTCCTTTATGGCCAATGTATTCTATATAAAGCTTTAGCATTCTACTCCTTTCTTCATACTTTCCCCAAACTCTTATCAACATTTGCTCTCTTCCCCTTACCTTCTTTCAAACACAGAGTTTGACAAAATCTTTTGCATTCTCCTTCTCCAAATGGCGCAACCCTTGACTTATACTACCATTAAATCCTGCATCAAAAAGGAATTCAAACTTTCTGAGGAAGAGTTTGATGAGAACCACATCAGTATGAGCGCACTCTTTGCCAACCAACAACTCCAGTTCTATCACGAAATCCTGGAGGGATCTGTTTATCCTAATATGTTAGCAGATTTCTGGATGTTTGCGTCCCTGCGCATAGATCCAGAAGGGAGAACCACCATCGTGTCTGAGGTTCGAAGGGCTCACATTACCATCACTCCTTCAACCATTTCTGACCTGCTAAGATGTAACAATTTTGGAGAAGTGTTTGATGACAACACCATCAACATGACTACCTATGTTACGTTGAGGGCCCTCATGGACAATGATCCTTTCAGTGCTAAAGTCATTAGGATTTGGCACCAGCTTTTAGTGGGCAACTTTCGTCCACGAAACCATGATCTAGACAGCATCATGATGGAGGATCTGGAGTTCATACTCTGTGCCCTCCGGGGAAAGAAAATCAACTTTCCACTACTGATCTTCAAACAGCTTGTCGAAGCTGTTTCTATGGCTGCCGCTCGTCAAGGTGCAGTGACATGTCTTCCCTATGGAAGATTGTTGTCCTACATGTTTCTGAAAAAGGGTATAGTGAGAAGAATGCGTAGGTCAGGATCCCTAGACATGTTCGAAGCAGAAAGCTTGCCCCTGCTATCCTTGGAGGGTTTAGAACAAAGGATTAACTAGAGGGTGCGTTGTCTGAGGCTTTTGATGGAGGTGTTATAGGTTTTAGTTTTATTGTTACTAATTTTGAATGCTCCTTTTGTTAGCCTCTAGAATGCTTTTATTTCTGTAGTTGGTGGAAACGCAATCCCCAAAATGAATGTACTCTCCTACTCTTAATGAAAAATATTTTGGCATTGCTTTGTCTTTTTGCTTTATTTGCCAAATGTCTTGCTTGAACACGAAGCCATTTTGGTGTTTGTTCAACCATTTTGGCCTACGTAGTATACTCTGAATATCTACGTTTTTGCAATTTTTACTTCGTGCATGCTTGGTTTGTATCTTTTCAGATACTTCCCATTTACTCTTAAGATCCTACGATCTTCTGCCAACTCTTCTATCTCGTAAGCGTTATTCGAGAATACTTTTAAAATTCGAAAGGGTCCTTCCCAATGTGGGGACCATTTACCTAGTGCTTGATTCTTTCGATCTATAGGTAAAATAACTTTCCAAACTAAGTCATTATTAATAAATGTTTTACCTTTCACCTTTTTATTGTATGCTCTGGACACCCTTTCTTTTTGTCTTTTTATCATCTCCAGCGCTCGAAGTCTGTCTTCGTCTAAATCTACCAATTCGTTCATCATCAATTCCCAATATATGTTTGGAGGAATTTCTACCTGTCTTTGGATTCCGACTGATTGCAAGTATATCTCAACTGGAAGCACTGCATCGTGTCCGAACGTCAATTGGAAAGGTGTAGTGTTTGTAGCTTCTTTTGGCGACGTTCGACAAGCCCAGAGTGCTTGGTCTAAAGTTTTATGCCAACTCTTGGGTTTTTTCCCTACGTGTTTCTTTATGAGACCAATTATTATCTTATTTGCTCTTCAACTTGTCCATTTGCCTGAGCGTAGTAAGGTGTAGAAGTAAACAATTTGAACCCCATTTCTTTGGCGAAATCTTGCATCTTCCGCCCAGTAAACACTGATCCTTGATCTGTAGTTATACTTTCTGGGATTCCGAATCTGTATATAATGTGTCTTTGAATAAACTCAATCACAGCCTCCTGATCCACATTTGCAAGTGGTATCGCTTCGACCCATTTTGTGAAGTAGTCTATTCCCACTAAGATATATCTTTGACCTTTAGAAGATTTGGGGTGAATTTCACCAATTAAATCTAGTGCCCAACCTATGAAAGGCCATGGCTTTATTATTGAACTTAATTCATTTGCAGGAGCATGTTGAATACCTGCATGTTCTTGACACTCTTGACATCCTTTAGCGAATTCTATGCAATCTTTTAACATAGAGGGCCAATACATTCCGTACCTAAACAAAAGCCATTTCATTTTGTGCCCCGCTTGGTGTGCACCACATGCTCCACTATGTACATTCGAGAGAGCCAAATATGCTTCAGCTTCACCCAGACACTTTAGCAAAACTCCTTCAGGAGTCTTCTTAAACAATTCATTTCCCATCAAGAAATATGATAAGGCTCGATACTTTACCTTTCTATCCGTGTCTTTTGAAGGATCCTTTAAATAGTTCACAATTGGACTCCTCCAATCTATGTCTGCTAAAGAGTCTATATTTAAAACTTCAAACTCCTCTTTGTTAGCAAAACCTAATTGTGAATTCTCCAGATCACTTGGGGAGAGCTTGGTGGCCATTGCTTTGCCTCTTACTTCGATCAGCTCTTCTAGTTTTTCTTTTGATACTCTGTATCCTGAGGCTAACTGTGCCAAATCATTTGCTTCTTGATTATTCAATCTTGAAACGTGACTTAAATCCACGTACTCGAATTTTTTAAGTAGCCTGTTTGCTATGACAAAATACATGATCAAATTCTCTTTGATACATTTGTATTCCTTCGTCAATTGCTTAATCACTAGTTCGGAGTCTCCTTTAATTTCGACTCTGGTTGCCCCCAATTCTAACAAAGCTTCAAGTCCAACGATTAGTGCTTCGTATTCAGCTTCGTTGTTGGAGCATAAGGGACCTTCAATCTTGTACTTGAGCTTTGTTGGAATTCCATCAGGAGAAATTATCAGTATTCCAACGCCGGTTCCTTCTTTATGAGTCGAACCATCGAAGTATAACTTCCAAGGCTTCAAGTCTACATATTGTTGAGGGTTCTCAACCACTGCATGGTCAACAATGAAATCTGACACGATCTGACCTTTCATTGCTTTAAGAGGTTGAAATATCAAAGAGTACTCCGTAAGGGCTAAAGCCCATTTGCCAATTCGACTATGCAATATTGGTTTTGATAGCATATGTTTAATAACATCACAATGAGACGAAACATAAACATCAACTGACTTTATATAATACTTGAGTTTGATACAAGAGAAATATAAACAAAGGCAGAGTTTTTCTATTGCGCTATACCTAGTCTCTGCATCATTGAGTACTTTACTTAAATAATAAATAGCTTTTTCGACACCATTGTCATCTTCTTGTGCTAACATGCTGCCTATTGTATTATCTGAAGCTGAGATATACAGGCGAATGTGCTTTTTCCCATCTAGGGGAGACAATATTGGTGGATGCATCAAGTATTGCTTATTTTTTCAAAAGCTTCTTGATGTTCAGCACGCCATTCGAACTTTCCTTGCTTGAGTCGAAGTAAGGGGGAAAAGGCTTGCGTGCGTCCACTCAAGTTTGAGATAAATCTTCTTAAGAAGTTTATCTTTCCTAGTAATGACTGTAGTTCTTTCTTCGTGGATGGAGGCTTTGTTTCCATAATAGCCTTTGTTTTATTTTGATTAATTTCTATTCCCTTTTTGTGGACTACGAAGCCCAGGAAATCTCCAGCCTGCACAAAGAAAGCACATTTGAGGGGATTCATCTTTAAGCCATGTTTTCTCATTCTCTCGATTAATGATTGGCTCAGATGGCCAAGATGACTGTTATCTGAAACAGACTTTACAACAATGTCATCTATGTATACTTGTATGAAAGTTTCTATAAAATCATGGAATATAGAATTCATTGCTCTTTGATAAGTTGCCCCAGCATTTTTTAGACCGAAAGGCATTACCACCCATTCGTAGGTGCCTATTGCCCCTGGGCAACGAAAAGCTGTTTTGGATACATCTTCTTCTGCAATGAAGATCTGGTTATACCCAGAATACCCATCCAACATACTTAGATATTCGAAGCCTGCGGCTGAATCTACTAGCATTTCTGCCACAGGCATGGGATATTCATCCTTAGGTGTGGCTGCATTCAAATCACGAAAATCTATGCATACTCTTAATGAACCGTTCTTTTTAATAACCGGCACAATATTAGCAATCCATTCAACATACCTTGTGGTTCTGATGAACTTGCATCGTAGAAGTCTCTCGACCTCTGCTTTGATCTTCGAATGAATTTATGGCGCGAACCTCCTAGGAGTCTGCTTGATGGGCTTTTTCCCTTATTTTATGGGCAGCTTTAATTCAACCAAATCTCGTCCTAAACCAAGCATTTCATCGTAATCCCATGCAAAGCAATCTTTGTTTTCTTTTAATAACTTAATGACTCTTGATTTCAAAGCTGGCTCTAATTTCGCACTGACATATGTTACCCTTTTCTGTTCTCCGTCTCCAAGATTTACTTCTTTGAGTGGATCTTGGGCTAACATTTTTATATTTGCCCCCATTGGGTCTTTCTCGAATCCCAAGGGTTCTTCGTCGTAGATTGCATCCAGCCTTTGACTCAACTCTTCACCTGAGATCTTTTCGGCTTGAACTGTGTCTTCAAGGAATTGAGGGATCGAATGTGTACCAGAATCCGTCGTTTCTTCCTTTCTTGGAATTGCACCTACAATCATGTTTGATAATTCGGCTTCGAGAGCCGTCTTTCTTTTGTTCTCGGCTATGTAAGCCGAAATCTTTTCGAAGAAGGATGATTCAGACATCATCAACGTCGTCGTCCCAGCCTGTTGGCCGTATTGTTGGAAAATGCTCTATTGGTGCGGTATCTTCTGGACCGTCCATTATTTCTCTATTCCATTGGAACCCATTTGGGTCTAAAGACAAATAGTATAAAGCATTTTTATTTGGGGTGTATATATCTTCTGCAGCGTGGCAAGGCCCTATGTTCGCCAAATTCCTGTCGAAACTGGTTTTATTGACTTGATTAACTTCAGCCATGTAGTAACTTTGATCCCCTTCAATGTTCTCTACTATACCATCTTCCCACCAAATGGTTAATCTTTGATGCATTGTCGAAGGCACTGCAGCAACTCCATGGATCCATTCTCTTCCTAGCAAAAGAATGTAATTTGCCTTCGCTGGTATCACCATGAACATCGTTGGCCTTGTGACCGAACCTACTGTTAGATTCACTTGAATGACACCGAGAGTTTGCCCTATTTTGCCTTCATAGTTAGACAAGACCATGTTATGTGGCCTTATATCGGTATCGAACATACCAATCCTCTTCAACATATATTGGGGCATTAGGTTCACCACTGCCCCCCATCTACTAGGACTTTGTTAATGCCAACATTTTCAATCTTAGCCCTTATGTAGAGTGGTTTTAGATGATTTCTCATACCTTCATCAGGCCTCTCGAAAAAGGCATTCTGCTCTTCAACTGCCCCGTTGTTTAGCACATAATAACACACAGGTTCGTGTCTGGCCATCTCTTCCATATCAGCTTCCTCACAATCTTCAACTTCTGTTTCTTGGTTAAACTCATGAGGGAGTACTGACACAACATTGCAATTGAGGTTTATAGATGACACTCCATCTGAGTCAAAATCATTTGTCATTCTATCGTCTTCTTTCCAAGGGCTGGAATGCATCTTTTCTTCTTCCTTCTCATTTTCAGAATCGAACAGCTTGCGTTCCACTGGAGGTTTACTTGTCCTTGTCCCTTGTGTTGGGATTTGATTACTACTAGACTCTCCAATCTCCCTTGGTTTGTATTCCCTTTGGGCCTTCTTCATCCTCTGGTGCCTCCTCCATTGGGATCTGGACATAGGATTTTTGCCTTTGTAATTCTCCAACCTGTACATCTCTCGATTTGAGGCTTGGAATTGCTTCCTATAAGCCATTGCAGTTCTTCCCCCTTGGTCCCAACTTCGCCATTTGTTGGTTCTCGCACCAGCTTGCATCCATCTATCCCTGGGTATGTCTGCATGGACTTTGAATGTGACCCTTCGAGCTCTAGGATGGGGGCTGTCAGGCCTCTTCGATGGGGTCCAGTTATCGAACCCATACATGTTAGGACGAAGCCCTTGAGTTTCTCGTCCCATATAGAAATATACCCTTTCGAATGATCGTGCCAGCAATTCGTCATAGACTGCTCCACATCTGGGGCACAATGCAACCTCAATGTTTGCTTTGTGACATTTGACCAAGAAACCCACTAAGCTTTCTTCCATTTTTGGGTACACTTTTAGCAATAGGTTTCCTCCTCTCCAGGGTTGTTCCAATCTTTCTCGTAGGGCCCTTCAAAATTGGCCTGAACCCTTCGATTCAACATGATTGAACACCTTGGGCACATCAGCATCTTTCTGCCATTCTTCTCATGGCAATTCCAGAGATAATCTTTCAAGCTTTCCCCTCTTGGTGGGATTTCAATGTTTCCCTTCTCCCTTATCAGCCATTTTTCTAGTTCCTCTATTTCAGACAAAGGCCGCCTAACATTGACCATGTTAACAACTGCCGGAGGAGCTTCAGAAATCTGTATCTGCTGAAGTTTCACCCTGAGGTCTTCAGTGGCCTCACTAGTTTTTCCTTTCAGATCTTCAGTCATATCTGCATCGAAGGATTCTTCAGCATCAGTGTTGAAGACTACATTGTCATTTAGGCCTTCAGTAGCCTGCTTTCTAGTTGAAATTGTCTCCGATTCAGCAACATCTATTTCAGACACTTCCACCATGTTGACGTCAAGTGGTTCACACAGGTTAGTGGCAGCAACATTCAAAGGGTCTGTGTCAACCTTCATATGACTCTTGGTTTTGTCAGCGAATTTCAGACGTCCGTCCTTGATAGCATTCTGAATTAGATCCCTGAAAAGAAAACATTGTGAGGTTTTATGGCCTAAAAAACCATGATATTTGCAAAAGCCTCGCTTCTTCCGTTGTTCTAACGGAGGAACTTTGGAATTAGGAGGCACTATCATCTGGCCATCTTTTACTAACAAATCAAATATTTCGTCACATTTAATGACGTCAAATGTATAAGTTTTCTTAGGAAATCTATCATTTTTATCATTATCTACTGGATTTTTTCCATTGGCAGGGGTGAGCAATTTGCAAGAATAAGGTGGTGCTTCTTTTAATTCAGCTAGATCTATTTCGACCTCTTCCACGCTGTATGAATCTTCGAAAGATTCTCCGTCAACGTCTTCAACTTCAATATATGCTACCCTCTCCTTCTTGTAACTTTTATTTGCTCTGGTCTTTTCTGCTTTTAGTCGTTCGACTTGTCGAACCCTATCTGCCAATTGAGCCATATCCCTTAGGTATTGGGTATCTAGTTTCTTTCTGATTGAATAATCTAGACCACCTGCAGCCATTTCGACTAATTCATGTTCTGGTACAACCGTGAAGCATCTCGATTTCATCAAACGGAATCTGTTTAAGAATCAACTATAGGCTCTGTGAACTTCCTCTTGATGCTAGCCAATTCTTTCAGGCCTATATTGGTTTGACCCATATAGAATTGTTCATGGAATAATCTCTCCAAGTGTGCCCATGCGTCTATGGAATTTGGGGGTAATGTGGTAAACCAAGTAAAAGCATTTTTTGTTAGCGAACTGGGGAAGTATTTAATCCTAAGGTCCTCGTTGCCTGCTAAATCGCCGGCTTCCGTCAAATATCTGGCTATGTGTTCCACAGTTGACTCGCTGGTGTCCCCTGAAAACTTAGTGAATTTTGGTATTTTGGTACCCCTTGGTAATTCTGTTTGCATGATATATTCCGCTATGGGGGACGTATAATTTAGACGTCGAAGTCCAGTATTGAGGCTATTATTGGCCATAATTCTCTCTATCATGGTGGTTAGGTTATTTTCAGTGGCCATATTCTCTCTTCTAACCCTTTGAACTACTTCATTCGGGTGTTCGTTCCTACCTACTATCCTTAACCTTGGTCTTTCCTCCGCAATCTCCTGATGGACAGGAATAGTCCTTTGACTCGAACCTTCTAGGTCTATTACTTGGTTCCTTTCGATTGCTGCCGTTCTAGGTGGGGGAACTATGTCAGCGGTGATTGCCCTAGGCGGAGGAACTACATCAGCGGTTGTTGCTCTAAGCGGAGGAACCATATTTTGAACACGTTCCATAATGGGTTCACCCTCTCGATAGGAGGGTTGATTACTTTTTCGCCTAGGTTGTGGGACTCCTAAGAAATCCGCCATTCGCCCTATTTGTGATGATATTTTTTGATATGTTTCCACATTGTCTTGGTTAGTCCTTGTAATGTTTGCTACTAATGGATTGAGAATCGACCCCAATTCTTTAGCGAGGATTCCTAACATATCATGGTTACTTGCGTCCATCTCCTGTCGAAATGCTGCTTGACTATTTATGGTTAAGGGAGGTATTTGGGCAGAGAAACCAGTGTTTTGTGCGCTTCGACCTATCGAACCGACATTAAGCGAAAACGCTGTTGGGTTAGTTGTAGTGTATGTAGGACCTGTCCCTCGTAATCCTGCCATGTATGAATATGGCATTCCATATGGGTTGTTGGGTCTCCAACCTTCGAAAGCGGTTGATGGTCCTGGGGTAAATAATTGACTTGCGGCGTTTGTCGAGAAAAATGGTATCTCGTTTACGCCTGTGAGTGGAGGCACGGTAGTCGAACTCGAGACTGGAACAGTCCCTGTTGTCCCTGAAGTGTTCTCGGGTATAGCCTGGGAAGTACTTATGGGTCCAGAATTTGTCGAAACTGGTATATCCCGCGCCTCTTGAGTAGAAGTCGAAACATGCGTGGAATTTGCCGCTACTGTTCCTGACCCCTGTGGGGGATCTTGATCTCCCCCTCCACTGGCCGCATTGACCATTTTCTTGTTGTACCTTCGTTTAGGAATCGGTTGTGCACTGTTGGTTAATTTACCGTTCCTAAGGTTCATACAAGGTCTTGATATTTTCTAGACAAAACAAAACAATCAATTAATAACAATCTGTTTGACACTGTCCCACTGGGCGTGCCAATTTGTTTACGGTGATTTCTAGTAAACAACCGCTAGTCCTCCAAACTATAAAATATACTTTGGTTACTCGCAGGATCGACTAGATTGATCCTAGGACATAGTCAAAAAATTGCCTCTCGATATGATTTGATTCATGTTCGTTTGTTCTGACTTCAAGAAAACTTGTTTGTGATGTGATCGAATGAACATTCACTTAAAAACAACACTTGTTACATATGTTAATATGTCTTTCGACAAAAGAAACGTAAACAAAAGCATGTAAATTGCAGGAATGTAAAGTGCAGAAATGTAAAGTGTAGAAATATAACGTGCAAGAATGTAAAGTGCAGAAATGTAAAGTTCTTCGAAATGAAAGTTAAACAAAGAAAAAGGAATTGGAAAGATACTTGAATAAGGAAAGATGCAAATGTATTTAAAATGGTGTTGGTGTCATACTGTCGCTACCGCGAAAATTAACAGAGTCGCCACTAACATATTTATCCTGAAAAGGAAGGGAATGCCAGCAAACCACAAAATAAAACAACGGTCTCACGACCAGAGAAAAGGGTAAGGGAGTCGGTTACGCGAGGGGAAGGTGCTAGCACCCCTTGCGCCCATCGTACTCGATGGTATCCACGCTAGTGACTAAATCTATGGGTGTGTAACAAATCTACGCTAATCTGGACTAAAATGAATGCAGAATGTAGGGAAAAGAAAGGATTATGCTCGCACGGGCCCTACCCCGCTGCCTACGTATCTGTTTTGCAGAATCAGAGATACCGTAGTTCGGCTAACTAATTTCTGTTTGTTTTGTGTTTTTTAGGTGAACGAGTTACATTCACACTCCGCTGCTCGACCTTTGGAGACTTATGCTTGGGAATGGAGTGGAAATAACAAGCTCTTAAGAAAAGAAAATCAAAGAGTGTGGTTTGTGTTTTAAAGAATGCATGAGGAAGACCTAAGCTAAGGGGGAAAGCTTGCTACCTAATGTTATCATACAAAGGGTACCAGTCTAAACTAAACTAGCGACCTATGGGGAAGGGGGGAGGCAAACAAATAATATCACACAAACGAGCTCCGCTCGTAAAGCAAATAAACCAACAGCACTGGCCGAATGGTAGAAAAGCGGTCCCGCCATAGCCAAGGGGAGCAGCTCAACCCAGGTCAACCAAGCATTTGACCTCGCGAAAATGATCGGGCCATAGACAAGAGGAGCGAGTCCCTCTCAGCAACCAAGTCGTCACGGATCTGAAAGGAAAACGGTGTGTGCGTACATCGAGCATCAACGTCGAGCGACGTGAGCTATAGGAAAGGTGGGGGTCCGGCTGCATGAACCCTGTAATTCGGTGAACTGACTTTTATTTTTAATATGCAACAATGTTGCGGTGAGCAAGAGTCGCCACCGACTTTTATTTTGTCCAATGTCAGGAAAGGTAAAAAGTACAGAAAAAGACCTTGTTTGAAAGAAAGCGGGCTCGGGGGGTAAGTTATGAAAAGGGAAGGTGCAAGCACCCTTTTCATCCGTAGTTATCTACGGGCTCTTAACTTGCTTAGCTCATGTTTGTTTGTTTTGAGTTGAAAAGAGGCATAAGGACTTTAGCGTAAATGCGTAGCCTTAGTTTTTCGAAAGAGTGTTGAAAAGATATTTTTTGTTGAGCTAGGCAGATTAAGAGCACTACCCTAAATAGTTGGTCTTTTTCTATGCTTTTTAAAGTTCCTAGGACTATCCATACTATATAGAAGTAGGAAGTCCTTGTTTATATTGGACGTGTTCGGGACAATCGAAGGGTCATCGAAGGTCGTTGAAGGCAGCAGGTAGAGGTACCTTTAGCAATTTCGAAGGGGCGATCGTCACTTTTTCGTAGGCAACAGTCGAGGGTCATCGAGGGACTTAGTGACAATTTTGTATTGAGAGACCTTTGCTAATGGATACCTCTACATTTCGAGGGACACGACCTTATAATCGAAGGCAACCAAAGAGGGGCGTACCCTAGGGGTGAGTGAGTGCAAGTGTGTTGGATTCGATTATAATTTATCTTGTATTAAGTTAGCTAGCGATTGATTTTAAATATTTACATACAATCCTAAGCATACATCTAGCAGTTAAATATATACAGAAAAATAAAAATGCAAAAATTAAAGCCCTACGCTATTACATGGCTTCGGGGATAGGGATTACAAATTTAAACGAATGGGGGTAGGAAGCTATACTACTAATTATTACAAACCAAAGATTAATATGTACAAAAAAAAAAATCAACAAATTATAAACGAATGTCCATGAGATAGTCAATGGCTCAATGATAGTGATACCTCGCAAAAACACGAAAATGTTAGCGACGGGTGTATAAAATAGTGATGAGAAATAGAGAGAAAAAAAAATTATGAAAGGAATAATGATAAGAAATTTATAATAGAAGAGTAATCTAAAATATAAACCAACACTAAATTGGAATAAAAAGAAATAAATATATTTTTAATGTTTTGTCACGTCTGATTTTTAGTGATGTTGGTAAATGTTAAAATTATTTACAAGTAAGAGCTAATTAATTTAAATTATTAGGAGAAAACAAATAATTACATTTCTTATATTAATTAAATAACCTAAATAGAATTAATAAAATTACTAAACTATTATAATACAAGAAACCTATTTTTTGGTGTTTTATAATAAAGATTTACCAACCCAAGATTAAATCAACGAAAAAAATCTAATACAGGCTAAGTTATTCAACTAATCCTAATCAAATAAAAATAATTAAACTATAATAATATATTGTTTTACCTAAACATTAAATAAATAACTAAAAAGAGTTGAAAACACATTTACAGTAAGAAGAAAAAACTTTGACTTTTCAAACTAATAAGTAAGAGCCACTAGCTTCGCAACATGTGGCGATACAATTGTTAAATAAAACTTGTATCATGTAACAAAACGGATCGAAACAGCAAACCTTCTTCTCCATATTTTATTTTCATTCTTCCTCAACCAAAGTTTAAGCAATACCCATTTTGAGATAATAACAATTATAGAACCAGAAAGTAATGAAAAAAAAGTGTATATACAATTACCGTCAACGGGATTTAGCAGAGGTAGTGGCAAGGCCAGCATCGGGAATCGTGATCGAAATGGTGGTGTTGCGCTGGTTGTTGCCGTCATCGGAGAGTTGAACGGTGGAGGCTGCAGTTGCGCTCGCGGCGGTGTTGGGTTGTTGATGGAGGTGTCGCTGGTGATGCTTCTACGTGGTGATGTCTGCGGTGTTTGTCGGAGTTTAGCGATCTTCTTTTCGTAATAACAACCTGCGATTGAAACAACAGCAAAAAATGGATAAAAAGAGATGTCACATGATTGAAGGTTGTTGTCACACAACCTGTGATGTTATTTGTTGATTAAAGGTGAGGGATGAGTTTTGTTAGTGAATTGTTTATGGTTTATTTATGATGAACAAGGGTGTTGGTGGTTGGAATACACCGGCAGCTCCTTTTGAATTGTTTTGTTTAAGATGGTGGAGATTGAATGTGTGTTGTATGGTTTGTGACATTGTATGGAGGATTGGTTGGATTATGAGAAATTTTTGCAATACAGACAAGGTTGAGAATTTTGTACGTGTGTAAAGATTTTTTTGTGAGTTGAATTGTTAGTGTACTGTACGTGAGAGTGCCCCCCAGGGTTAGTTTTTGTGTTGTTCTTATAGCTTCACAAATATGACACTAATGGTATTGGACAGACAGAATAACTAGCATTATGAGCTTTGTCCCTAGGTGTTAATTCATTTTAATTTTTCATGATTATTGTCTTGGGGTTGTTTTGGAAGGTCATTAATATTGTCTTGTATGTGTTTTTTTTGTGTGATTTTTGAATGAAAAGTGAAATAAAAATAAAAAAAGAATATTTAAAATAATGGTTAATTAAAAAACGAAAATTAAATTAAATGATTAAAAAAAGCTTATTTTTTGTGATTTTTTTTTAATATAAATAAAAATAAAAATAAAATTAAAACTATAGTTAGAAACAAATAAAATGAGAAAGTGTTAGAAGTGGGATTTGAACTTGGAACCTTATACTTACCAACCTTACCTTCTTACCAATTGTGCTATATTATTTGTTCGAAATAAAAAGCCAATTGAAAGTTTAAGAAGCATCAATCAATATTTTGCTATTTAAAATATAACAATTTAAGAGTAAACTATTATATTTTAAAATAGATTTTAAATCGAATATTTATAAAATTCAGGATATCAATGTAAATGAAACCTAGATTTTATAAAAACCCAATTTTTGAAATAGTTTTGAATTTTTGAAAAGTGTGGGCAAATTTTGGGGTATGACAGCTGCCCCTGTTCAATCTTCTTAAACCTGAGGATGTAGATTGGCTTGTGTGCCTATCGGAATCTGAAGGTGGAAGAGGATTGAACACTAGAATACCCAGAAATTTGCCCTTGTTGATGGAGGGACTTTTGTATGAGATGGGCTTAAAGATGCCATCCGGAGGTTGACAGAGAACTGTCTGAGATGGGCTTAGAGATGCCACCTAACTGAGATGCTTGTCCGCAACCTGGGGGGTCATGCTTCCCATGGCGCGTATATGATAGATCTTCAGAATGTTTGGGGTTCAAGCTTCCAAACGTATATCTGGAATAGAGATTCATAGATGTTTGGGGTTCGAGCTTCCGAAACATCTATCATAGAATTCAGATCAATCGGGGTTCAGGCTTTCGAAACATATCTGCCGTAGATTTCAGAACATCCGGGGTTCAGGCTTTCGAAACATATCTGCCGTAGATTTTAGAACATCCGGGGTTCAGGCTTTCGGAACGTTTCCGTTGTAGAATTCAGATCATCCGGGGTTCAAGCTTCCGGAACATATCTGCCGTAGAATTCAGATTATTCGGGGTTCAAGCTTCCGAAACATGTCTGTCGTAGTTTTTTAGAACATCCGGGGTTCATGCTTCCGGAACGTTTCTGGCGTAGAATTCAGATCATCCGGGGTACAAGCTTCCGGAACATATCTGCTGTAGAATTCAGATCATCCGGGGTTCAAGCTTCCGGAACATATCTGCCGTAGAATTCAGATTATTTAGGGTTCAAGCTTCCGGACTGTTTCTGGCGTAGAATTCAGATGGTCCGGGGTTCATGCTTCCGAAACATATCTGTTGTAGATTTCAGAACATCCGGGGTTCAAGCTTCCAGACTGTTTTTGGCGTAGAATTCAGATGGTCCGGGGTTCATGCTTCCGGAATATATCTGGCGTAGATTTCAGATCATCCGGGGTTCAAGCTTCCGGAATGTATATCTGATGTCGCTGTCTTCAGAATGTCTGGGGGTCAAGCTTCCAGAATGTTAAGATGAACCGTACACTAGACATTTGTTGAGAATAACAGAAGGAACCGTACATCAGGTTGTAACAACATGAGTCATCTATTTAGACTATACTAGAATGCGCCGTCCATTAGGAGATGTCGAGAGAAGCCATACATTAGGCTATATCAGAAGAGGCCATACATTAGGCAAGCCGTACACTAGGCTATTTTAGAAGAGGCCATACATTAGGCGAGCCATACATTAGACTGTATTAGAAGGTGCCATACATTAGGCTGTATCAGAAGGTGCCATACATTAGGCGAGCCATACATTAGGCTGTATCTGAAGGTACCATACATTAGGTGAGCCCTACATTAGGCTGTATCAAAAGGTGCCATACATTAGGCGAGCCATACATTAGGCTGTATCAGAAGGTGCCACACATTAGGCGAGCCATACATTAGGCTGTATCACAAGGTGCCATACATTAGGCGAGCCATACACTAGGCTATATCAGAAGAGGCCATACATTAGGCGAGCCATACATTAGGCTGTATTTGATTCGTTGATGATACTTGCTTGACCGGTTGGTCGACCTGAAAGACAAAGTTAATTTTATGAAATATCATGATGCATGTATTGTATGTTTTTTTTTAAATGAATGAGAATGTTATGCATATGCCATGAGATGTATGATGCATGAATGCAAAATGTTGTTAACGATGACATCAAATTGTAGCAGTGTTTTGCGGGAAAAATAAATCCCTGGCTGTTCAACGCCTTTGAGAGATTATTTGAATCTTGACTTGACTGTCCCAGATGAATTGGACAATAACATGTCATGCCCCTTGTACATATTGGCGTTTTAGCCAACAGAGTCAGTCGTAGGAGATATTTTCGCTTTTCGGAGCACTACTGAAGCATGCATGTCGGGAGGGCTTCTTGAGATATGTGATGTTATAAGCAACATGCCTCAGTATCATGAACTTAGGAGCAACGCCCCTGATTAATCCAGGTCGGAGGTAGTTTTCAACTATGCTTGGGCGAATGCCCCTGATTGTTCAACACTTTGGAGACATTCTTCGAATCTTGACCTGATTGCCCCAAATTTACTGAACTATTACTCAACGGAGTATCCAACTGCTTTTGTGCCCCTGAGGGTGATCAGAATTTGAGATATTCTCGCTCGAACTCAACGGACTTCTGAAGACAACTTGTCCCTTGAAAGGATTAAAATTTTCATCTGCAGTTCATGATGGAAGCTTTCCTGGTGTCAAGTACTTGCTCATATGCAAAGAATGTTTAGTATGAGAAATATAATTCTAATGCAAAGTTCATGTTTGTCTAGAAATTTGAAGAAGATTTTTTTTGAAAGGATGTTAAAACATCAATTTTTTATGAAAGGTGGTGCGATACCAACTCAAGCGTTTAGCAAAAACTCCTAGGAGTCAGTTTACCGTATTCGCGTTTACAGTATGCTTTCGAATTAACCCTGCTTCAATTAGGACTTTTGTGGGTTGTAACGTGGCCAGGTTCATGGTTTTTAGAAGAAAGGATTTTTTAGGCTCAAAATTTTATTGGTGCCCACCCCCTTCATAATGTTCTCCAACCTAAGTTCAGTTAACTTGATGCGAGCATTCATCCTTCAAGAGGAGTTTGAGACGATTGAGGAATTGATGAGGTGTTTGGACATGACAGTCACTTTACCTTTCATATTTTGTGTCTGATCACACGACTTGTTCTTTGAATTTATAGTCACACGACTTTGCCCTTTTGTTGAGGATCTCTTTTTTGTTTCCCTAACTTTTGCCAGGACAAATTCTTTTGAATTATAATTTTGATGTCCAGCGGGATGCCCTAACTTTTGCCTAAGTCACATATTTTCAAGTTTGTTGACTTAGCGTGCTTTCTTTTTTCTTTCTTTTTTTTTATTCGTTTTTTTTTGAACAAGTCGTATGATCCTGACACGTCTTCAATTTGTTGGAAAGATTGTAACTGCCTCATTTCTTGGTCGACGAGGGATAGTCGTTGTTGCATTGTCATATTTTGACATCCTGTTGCGAGAGATGACCATCGCGGTCTCGACTTTTCCACAACCTTTTGAAAGATAATCATTGTTGTATCTTTAGACGCGTGCTCCTGATGAATTTTGAATGCTCAATCAAATTAACTGAATACTACCCTGCCCCTAGGTTAAATGTGAGGGTTTTTCGTATAGAAAAGAAACTCCTACTTCAAGGCTCAAATGGGTTGACAAGGGATTAACTTCCTTATATCTCCAGTGTTTGGGAATTTGAAACAATGCCTGTACATCATCAACAGGGTTTTACTCGAAAGCATACCGTTTGAGATTATAGGTATTATAGGTTCGTCATTCTCCCTTCAGAGTCATCATGCTTTATCACTGAGATTTTGGTATCACAAGCAAAGAAAAACATATTAGAGCGAGAGTGAATGAATTTTTTCAAGACAAACATATCCAATGCATCATTATTATAGTTCAAAAACAAACAAGTATTGCATATAAACAGTATTGAACAAAAACAAGAAAGATCACACATGAAAATGCATGATAAATTACGAATTGCCAACATTGAGGAGATTTTCTTTGTATGGACTTATTGCTTCAGAAGGTCCATTGAGTCAAAGGAGAACTTCAAATCTTGCTTTGCAGGTGTGAATGTGATAACCTTTGCATCTATTAGGTCTTGAATCTTGTCTCTGAATGGCTGAAAATCATTAACCGAATGGCCAAGTGCCCCATAGTGGAAAACAAACTGAGTGTTAGCGTCTGAACCTGCAGGGCACTTTAGATTACTTCTAGGAATAAGATTCCGAAGAAGTCACACAAGAGTTGTAGGTATCCATCTTTAGGGATTTGAGGAAGAAGATGAGAAACTCGTTGTCTAGTTTGCAATATTAGAAATGAATTTGGTCGCAGCTTCGTCTGAAGAATTTTGACTTTTGTCTTTGAACATCCTTCTATAAGAATCAAGCTCACCATATCCAGTGGGTCATAGCCTCTGATTCAGGGTACGTTACTTTTGAGTTTAAAGGCGTACGGCTAAAGGAAAATAAATCCTCTTGCCCCTTGATAGGAACTGTACCTTTGAGTTTGAAGGTATCTGGCTAGAGGAAAATAAATCCTCTTGCCCCTTGTTAGGAATCTGGCTCTTGATGATGGCACCTGGAATTGCGTGCCCTAAATACTTGAGATCCTTGAAAATGGTTAGTTAGGTGATGAGGACGAGTAAGTCCTATAAAGAGTTCAAGTTGTTAGTGTACACACAAATCCTATAAGGAATTCAAGCTGTTAGCGTACACACAAATCCTGCAAGGAAACCAAACGGTTAGGGTATAAACAAATCCTGCAAGGAAACCAAACGGTTAGGGTATAAACAAATCCTGCAAGGAAACCAAACGGTTAGGGTATAAACAAATCCTGCAAGGAAACCAAACGGTTAGATAACAATCAAGTCACACAGGTGTCCTTAAGTTTCAAGGGCTTGCATGGAGTCCATAGGTAAGTACCCTCCCACTGAAGTTTAGTTGGCTCAACCTGTCCTATAAAAGATCGGGTTCTAGGGAGCTCATATCATTGACCTATCTCGAAGGCGCTTATCTCAGTTCGGCGATCGAATCACCAACCGAAAAGGTCCCGAAAGTCCAGTCCATACGAGTGTAGCTTCGAGTATCAACCAACTTCAGTCGGAACCAAAGCCAGCCATCTCGCTACTTTCTAAAAGGCCAAAGTTTAGTTCAACTAAGGTTCTAGGGGCGAATTAGTGCTTAATGACACCACGCGGTAGCCAAGCATTTCCTCGAGTCGGATCCCAAGGAACACCAGGACAAACCAATGTGTCGCACTAACGATGGCCATCAGATCAACCACATCAGTATACGCTGTGCAGTCTCCTTGATCTCATGTCATTTTCCTAAGGTACTCAGATCCGGGTGTAGGATCTTTCACACAATAACAAACCCAAGCATTTCCCTTTAAAAATAAAGCACACAAACAAACAATTAAAAAACATTTATAATGAACTAAGCCCTAAGGTAAACCCCTCTTAAAGACTCCCCAGCAGAGTCGCCAGTTCTGTAATTCGGTGAACTGACTTTTATTTTTAATATGCAACAATGTTGCGGTGAGCAAGAGTCGCCACCGACTTTTATTTTGTCCAATGTCAGGAAAGGTAAAAAGTACAGAAAAAGACCTTGTTTGAAAGAAAGCGGGCTCGGGGGGTAAGTTATGAAAAGGGAAGGTGCAAGCACCCTTTTCATCCGTAGTTATCTACGGGCTCTTAACTTGCTTAGCTCATGTTTGTTTGTTTTGAGTTGAAAAGAGGCATAAGGACTTTAGCGTAAATGCGTAGCCTTAGTTTTTCGAAAGAGTGTTGAAAAGATATTTTTTGTTGAGCTAGGCAGATTAAGAGCACTACCCTAAATAGTTGGTCTTTTTCTATGCTTTTTAAAGTTCCTAGGACTATCCATACTATATAGAAGTAGGAAGTCCTTGTTTATATTGGACGTGTTCGGGACAATCGAAGGGTCATCGAAGGTCGTTGAAGGCAGCAGGTAGAGGTACCTTTAGCAATTTCGAAGGGGCGATCGTCACTTTTTCGTAGGCAACAGTCGAGGGTCATCGAGGGACTTAGTGACAATTTTGTATTGAGGGACCTTTGCTAATGGATACCTCTACATTTCGAGGGACACGACCTTATAATCGAAGGCAACCAAAGAGGGGCGTACCCTAGGGGTGAGTGAGTGCAAGTGTGTTGGATTCGATTATAATTTATCTTGTATTAAGTTAGCTAGCGATTGATTTTAAATATTTACATACAATCCTAAGCATACATCTAGCAGTTAAATATATACAGAAAAATAAAAATGCAAAAATTAAAGCCCTACGCTATTACATGGCTTCGGGGATAGGGATTACAAATTTAAACGAATGGGGGTAGGAAGCTATACTACTAATTATTACAAACCAAAGATTAATATGTACAAAAAAAAATCAACAAATTATAAACGAATGTCCATGAGATAGTCAATGGCTCAATGATAGTGATACCTCGCAAAAACACGAAAATGTTAGCGACGGGTGTATAAAATAGTGATGAGAAATAGAGAGAAAAAAAAATTATGAAAGGAATAATGATAAGAAATTTATAATAGAAGAGTAATCTAAAATATAAACCAACACTAAATTGGAATAAAAAGAAATAAATATATTTTTAATGTTTTGTCACGTCTGATTTTTAGTGATGTTGGTAAATGTTAAAATTATTTACAAGTAAGAGCTAATTAATTTAAATTATTAGGAGAAAACAAATAATTACATTTCTTATATTAATTAAATAACCTAAATAGAATTAATAAAATTACTAAACTATTATAATACAAGAAACCTATTTTTTGGTGTTTTATAATAAAGATTTACCAACCCAAGATTAAATCAACGAAAAAAATCTAATACAGGCTAAGTTATTCAACTAATCCTAATCAAATAAAAATAATTAAACTATAATAATATATTGTTTTACCTAAACATTAAATAAATAACTAAAAAGAGTTGAAAACACATTTACAGTAAGAAGAAAAAACTTTGACTTTTCAAACTAATAAGTAAGAGCCACTAGCTTCGCAACATGTGGCGATACAATTGTTAAATAAAACTTGTATCATGTAACAAAACGGATCGAAACAGCAAACCTTCTTCTCCATATTTTCTTTTCATTCTTCCTCAACCAAAGTTTAAGCAATACCCATTTTGAGATAATAACAATTATAGAACCAGAAAGTAATGAAAAAAAAGTGTATATACAATTACCGTCAACGGGATTTAGCAGAGGTAGTGGCAAGGCCAGCATCGGGAATCGTGATCGAAATGGTGGTGTTGCGCTGGTTGTTGCCGTCATCGGAGAGTTGAACGGTGGAGGCTGCAGTTGCGCTCGCGGCGGTGTTGGGTTGTTGATGGAGGTGTCGCTGGTGATGCTTCTACGTGGTGATGTCTGCGGTGTTTGTCGGAGTTTAGCGATCTTCTTTTCGTAATAACAACCTGCGATTGAAACAACAGCAAAAAATGGATAAAAAGAGATGTCACATGATTGAAGGTTGTTGTCACACAACCTGTGATGTTATTTGTTGATTAAAGGTGAGGGATGAGTTTTGTTAGTGAATTGTTTATGGTTTATTTATGATGAACAAGGGTGTTGGTGGTTGGAATACACCGGCAGCTCCTTTTGAATTGTTTTGTTTAAGATGGTGGGGATTGAATGTGTGTTGTATGGTTTGTGACATTGTATGGAGGATTGGTTGGATTATGAGAAATTTTTGCAATACAGACAAGGTTGAGAATTTTGTACGTGTGTAAAGATTTTTTTGTGAGTTGAATTGTTAGTGTACTGTACGTGAGAGTGCCCCCCAGGGTTAGTTTTTGTGTTGTTCTTATAGCTTCACAAATATGACACTAATGGTATTGGACAGACAGAATAACTAGCATTATGAGCTTTGTCCCTAGGTGTTAATTCATTTTAATTTTTCATGATTATTGTCTTGGGGTTGTTTTGGAAGGTCATTAATATTGTCTTGTATGTGTTTTTTTTGTGTGATTTTTGAATGAAAAGTGAAATAAAAATAAAAAAAGAATATTTAAAATAATGGTTAATTAAAAAACGAAAATTAAATTAAATGATTAAAAAAAGCTTATTTTTTGTGATTTTTTTTTAATATAAATAAAAATAAAAATAAAATTAAAACTATAGTTAGAAACAAATAAAATGAGAAAGTGTTAGAAGTGGGATTTGAACTTGGAACCTTATACTTACCAACCTTACCTTCTTACCAATTGTGCTATATTATTTGTTCGAAATAAAAAGCCAATTGAAAGTTTAAGAAGCATCAATCAATATTTTGCTATTTAAAATATAACAATTTAAGAGTAAACTATTATATTTTAAAATAGATTTTAAATCGAATATTTATAAAATTCAGGATATCAATGTAAATGAAACCTAGATTTTATAAAAACCCAATTTTTGAAATAGTTTTGAATTTTTGAAAAGTGTGGGCAAATTTTGGGGTATGACAAACCCTTTTCCTGACATACTCGATAACAAGATCTTGTGCTGGTTCAGAAGCGAGCAACGTATAGCGTGCGTATACCGAACGGACTCGATGAGACTAGGCGGTGGTTGATTGCTAACCCTTTCCGCGCGCCTTCCATGAGGACTTAACGGAGTGCCATATAGGACTTATTACACCGTGACTCCCTGCCGCAAAGCACAAATATAAATACACCAACAAAAACAGAGCCTTTTTCTAGGGCTTGGCCAGATGCATGTCTAGGTCCTACTTCTCATGTTAAAGGATGATGCGGAAAGCGGTAAAAGGGACAAGGAGACAATACCGAGCGGATAGCAAATCCGCAATGAGCTAGCAAGCGTAAGCAGAGAAGTCCGAAATACTTCGCGTAAGCCATCATCAAGCAAAGCGAGTCAGAAAGCGTCATCGTGAAAATAAATCACGAGCGACATGTGGTACACGTCGATCATAACCACACGAGCAACCTGCAAGGGAAACAATCCAGACAATACAAGAGTATACATCTCAATGAATGAGAGATCAGGTGACTGGCATCGGAAATAGGTTCGTGTCCCACAAATAAAGTGGAACACGACGCAAATCAATCGCACCGGAAGCGAATTCGTGTCCCACAAATAAAGTGGAACACGAAGCAAGTCGAATCGCAATCGAAGGCTCTCTCGAAGTACCTCGCACATCTCAGCAAACAAATCAGTAGTAACAAGGAAGCACGCTATAGAAAATACTAGCAATTAAGTTCTAATTAAATTCTAAACAAAAATCTAACAAAATTAAATTGTTTTTTTGTGGCATTTTCATCTAAAAGTAATAGAACAAAGCTATCTACAAAACATCTAAATTCTAACAAGGAAAAGATATTTTTATCACTTAGAACAAATATAGAAAACAAAAATCTAATTCTAACTAGAAAAAAATACATGTTTTTATTATCATTTCATTCAACCAAAAGCTACCGAAACAAACTATTCGATTAATTTCTAAAATCTAACAAAACAATATCAAGATTAAAATCCTAAATCTAACAAAGTTTATTATGATTTAATGTTTTTGTTACACTAAAAAAAAGATGGAGAACAAACTAGATAAAAAAACCAAATCTAAGATAGAAAACTATGAACATAGGGGGATTCACTGTGTAAAACAGTGGTGTATACAGCAAACTGGCGCAAGGGCCCAAGGGATTAAGCCCAACAGTTTTTTTGTTTAGATCTTTGTGTCAAAACAGAGGTGCATTGGGCTCATGGAGGTATGGATAGCATTTTCGGTGATGGCCCAAAGAGTATTGTTTGCAATCCAGAAAAAGGGAGAGGCGCATGGGCCTTCCTGGGGGTGTGAAATAGCAATAAAATCGTGAGGCCCAAAGCTGATGATGATCCATGATGATCCAGTTCTATGTAATACTGATTAGTACTCAGGTTTTCCATTAATCCTAATTATTAACACTAATTAAGTTCAATTGATTGCATTAATCTCTCAATTGTTCATATTAACATCACTTAATCAGGCTAACAATCACAATTAACATAAGCACAAAATTAAAAGGGAATTAGGTTTACGTGTATTGTGACACTCAGACTTGTTCTTCTTCCTCTCAACACTCGGTGAAACGGCGCGGCGGATGGAGAGCTCCTCTCCGACAAGAAATCTCCGTCGTGAATCGAAGAACAACCCCATCATCTTACCTCTCTGCCTCACTCACACATACTTCTCCGATTCAACTCTCACCTCTCCGTTTCGACTTCATTCTCAATATCTCTTCTCTCTCGATATCTCTATCGGACAACGACGGAGAGATTGAACCAAAGAACCTTCACCAAACTGCTCTGGTATACATGCTTCCTCTACTAATTGTAATGGATTCAATCATATTCCTCTTCACTCCTCTGAATCTCCTTCTTCTCTTATTCTTTTGGCTGTTCAACTTTGAGCACATCGCGACGTTGTAGTTGTTCTCGCGATACCGAAAGGATTGAAGAAGCACACTGAAGTTTGTTGAAGATGAATCGTGCGGCGAATAATGGACACTGAAGCCGACGAGCGTGGTGATTGAAGAAGACGATCTGAAGATAGTTTATTGCCGGTGATGATTAAACAGAGTCGCAGATGAAGATCGTGGTGATGAAGATGTACTGAGCAAAGAGAAAATCATAGAGGGAGAAGATCATCGGTGTTACAGGTTTTCTCCTCCATTTCAATTCCGTTGCGAATTTCTTTGTGCAATTTCTGTTGAAGTTCTGAAGATGATGGATCGAAATTGATGAAGGTTGAAATGGTAGGTTGTCAAGATTGAAATCGGTGATTTGAAGATTCTATTCTGTTTTCTTTTTTTTGCAGGTCTTGTGATTTTTTTTGTTGAATTCGTGATGGATGATTGAAGATTGTTGCAGTTATTTATGTGTTGAGTTCTTGGATTCAGAATGAATGAAGATTGAAGCCTGGAGGTTCCGATTGAGGGGAGGAAATCGAATCTCTGTTAAAGATTATGGTGAGTATGAAGATTGGAAGTGGAAGCTGGATTGAAGGATTGAATTCTGAGATTGTGTAGATTGAACGGGGAGAACCAAAAGTTTGTTACGTCAAGCTCCTTGAAATCTCCAGAAAGTTTGTTACGTGAAGCTATCTATTTTTTCCCTCGATTTTTGCTGTTCTGATTTTTTGTTATGTGAGTCTCTCTTTTGTTATCCAATACTCAGTTTTGATGTGAACCGATCTTTTTTTGCTGCAGAGTGTGAGGTTCGATGGCCGGTTCGGTTTATTTTTTATGCTACAGAACTTTGGCTTTGTAATTTGAATATGGACTTGAGAAATTATGTAATGAACTTGGAATGAATTTTGTGATAATTGAATGAGTTTGAATATGTAAATTTGGACTTTCTGTAATGATTTTGAATGGATTTTGTATGAACAATGAACTTGGATAGAAATTTAAATGAGCTTGACAAATGGTTTTTTATCTTGTATTGAACATAATTGAAACTTTGAATATTAATCAATAAACTCTAATCAACTCGCCATTTCGATGAAACTTGGTTCACTTGGTAAATCTTTGCTTCTAAGCTTCAATGACAACCTTGAATCCTTAATCTTAATTCTCAAAATACCAATTAACTTGTGATTGAAGTAACAAGTATTTGATGAGAACCACAAAGTGTATTGGCCCAAGCAAGTGAACCAATCAATCTCTTATGCCACCCACTTGTATTTCAAAACACCACAACACCAATGCATTGAAGAATCCTTGAGGAAGAAAGTATTTGAGGCGTAGAGAAAACCTCAACATATAAGCCAATTAATCCTTAATCGAACCTCCACAAATTCAAGCACTCGGATGAGAAACCCTTTACTATTTTCTTGATTTTTGGCCGACGAAATAAACGTCTTTGATAACTTATAGCACAGATAAAGAGGGAAAATTTTGGGGTGCAACAGCTGCCCCTATTCAAACTTCTTAAACCTTACGAGTGAGAAACGAAAGTTTCGAACTGTTAATGTGGAAGGAGATTGAATACCAGAATGAACTCGAAAATTTGCGCTCTTGATCAATAGAAGATTCCGTCTTGCAATAAGAAGGAATGTACCACCAGGCAGGGGAAACACTTCAAATGATCTGGGCATCCAGAATAAGTAAGCCTTCATCTGATCTGACGGTGTCCAGATAAGGAGACAAACTTCTTCTGATTCGAACATCAGGATAAGTGCCTGTAATGATTAGGCGAGCTGCTCTGGGAGGCATTTTGAAACTTGATAACTTTCCTGTAAAAAGAGACAAGTATGACATGATTTATGCATGATGCATGTATGAATGTTTTATGGAATAGTATTCCGAGAATGGAATCACTACTCGCTTAGAGAATGTAATGCGAATGATGCATGATTCGAACGTTGCTTAGGGAGACAACGGAAGAGCACTTAATTGCTGAAGCAGTCCTGGAGAGAGCATGTAACTCTGTGGGGAGGACAAGATGAGTGACCAAGGGTCACAAACTGCGAGCTGGCAAAGATGGATCAGAAATCTGCTGGAGATGATCAAATCTGATTGAACTCTGTTTGGGGAATAAATCCTGCTTGGGGGATTAGAACATCCTAATTAACCGCTTGGGGAATACCCTGGCAACTTCACTGGAGAAGCAAATTCTCGACACCCTGAGGATGTGGAGATAAGGGCAAGTCATGGAGACAACTCTGATGAGGAAAGACACCCTTGCTGGTGCATAAAGCGTTCCGCTGGGGAAATCCTTGAAGGATACGTGCTGAGGATGCAAGTGAAACTCTTTTGAGGAGAGAAACTCAGTAGGGAATATGAATACTCCCACATAGCGATCTGCTATGGAAATGAGAGATCCGCTGGGGATAAGGATCTTAGCATAAGAACCTTTGTTAAGGCAACTCCACTGGGGAATAAGATGACTCTTTCGGGGAAACATGTCAATCTGTTGGAGAGAGAAACACTCTACTGGGGAGAACAAGAAACTCAGGCAAGGAACCTCATTAAGAGCTTGCTGGAGAATCAGATACCATCCAATCATGATTCAACTGGGGAGAAGGCATTCCGACGGGGAATAACGCTTCTGGAGCACGGAGAATGCATTGAGATGCACTTTGCTTCGGATATGAGAATCTTGGAAGAAAGTCTCATCTAGATGTAATCAGCTGAATGAGAATCTCATCAGGATGCGCTCAGCTGGGGAGTGTGAATCTCTCATTAAGATATACCCACCAACGCGCATACACAGCATACTCGAAAGGATGTACCTGCGAGGTAAACACATGAAAATGCCCCCGAATATGGCATGACGTCCACGGGATTTCCTCACATGGCAGAGGATGGTAATTGCTCACCCACAATGGGCAAATGCAAGAGCAAACAGATTATCAGACATCTGAGCTTTGAAACTCTCCACATAGGCAATGGATTCAATGAGTTGACAGATAAGCAGTGATTAGAATACCAAACGAGCATCGGCCGGAGCATCAAACAGACATTGGTTCTCCAAGAGAATGCCACCAGGAAGTGGGCTTAAAGGGTCAAACAAGTGTTGACTTCAAATGGACCAAATAGGCATTGGCTTTCATAGTGTTCTGCATATTCGTATTGATTGTAAAGACACCAACAAGTAACGGGCTTACAGACACATTGGGGTGTACATGACAACTATCCACAATTGTTGGAAATCCACGACACGAGGGTCGGAAACTCACGACTCGAGGGTCGGAAAGGAGATAAGCTCACGACACGAGGGTCGGAAAAGAAATAAACTCACGACACGAGGATCAGAAAGGAGATAAACTCACGACACGAGGGTCGGAAAGGATATAAACTCACGACTCGAGTGTCGGAAAGGAATCAAACTCATGACTCGAGGGTCGGAAAGGAGATAAACTCACGACACGAGGGTCGAAAAGGAGGTAAGCTCACGACGCGAGGGTCGAAAAGGAGATAAAAATCACGACACGAGGGTCGGAAAGGAGGTAAACTCACGACTCGAGGGTCGGAAATGAGGTAAAACTCACGACACGAGGGTCGGAAAGGAGGTAAACTCACGACTCGAGGGTCGGAAAGGAGGTAAACTCACGACTCGAGGGTCGGAAATGAGGTAAACTCACGACTCGAGGGTCGGAAAAGAGGTAAACTCACGACGCGAGGGTCGGAAAGGAGGTAAACTCACGACTCGAGGGTCGGAAATGAGGTAAACTCACGACTCGAGGGTCGGAAAAGAGGTAAACTCACGACTCGAGGGTCGGAAATGAGGTAAACTCACGACTCGAGGGTCGGAAAAGAGGTAAACTCACGACGCGAGGGTCGGAAAGGAGGTAAACTCACGACTCGAGGGTCGGAAAGAAGCTAAACTCACGACTCGAGGGTCGGAAAGGAATCAAACTCACGACTCGAGGGTCGGAAAGGAGATAAACTCACGACTCGGGGGTCGGAAAGGAATCAAACTCACGACTCGAGGGTCGGAAAGGAATCACACTCACGACGCGAGGGTCGGAAAAGAATCAAACTCACGACTCGAGGGTCGGAAAGGAGATACACTCACGACTCAAGGGTCGGAAAGGAATCACACTCACGACGCGAGGGTCGGAAAAGAATCAAACTCACGACGCGAGGGTCGGAAAGGAGAGGACTCACAACTCGAGGGTTGGAAACTCACGACTCGAGGGTCGGAAAGGAAACTGACTCACGACTCGAGGGTCGGAAACTCACGACTCGAGGGTCGGAAAGCAAAGGACTCACAACACGAGGGTTCGAAACTCAAGACTCGAGGGTCGGAAAGAAGATAAACTCACGACACGAGGGTCGGAAACTCACAACTCGAGGGTCGGAAAGAAGATAAACTCACGACACGAGGGTCGGAAAGCAAATGACTCACAACGCGAGGGTTGGAAACTCACGACTCAAAGGTCGAAAAGCAAAGGAACTCGATGTCCACATAAGAGGACTCTAGTTGAGGGATACCAATAAGAAACGGTTGCAATCTCTGGAAGGGTTTTGAAAATCACACTGAAATGCAAAGAGATGCCACTAAAGATTGAACTTTCAGCTTCTGACAGCTGAGGATGACGACCCTGACGGTTCTCAAGTTCATGAGTTGTTTAGCTCACACCTGAACTTTAAACTGAACACCTCATGATGAGGAAAGAATGCCATTGCATATTACTTTGCCCCAGCCTGTAGAGACTTTGAAGAAATCAATCTCGTAAGGACCTTCTGATATCTGTTCATATCAAACTGCCTTACCCCAGTATCATGAACTTTGAAACTGTGCCCCTGCATGGCCTGTGTTGGAGGTAGCTTCAAATGCACTTGGGCGAATGCCCCTGATTACTTAGCACTTTGAGAGATTCTTCAAATCTTGACTTGATTGCCTCAGATTGAGTGAAAAATTGCTTAGTAGAGTAATCAAACGCTTCTGTGCCCCTAAGGGTGATCAGACTTTGAAATATGGCTGCCTCTACTCAACAGAGTTCTGAAGACAACTTGTCCTTCAGGAGGATAAAACTGTTCATCTGAAGTTCATGATGGAAACTTTCCTGATGTTAAGCACTTGTTCATATGCAAAGAATGTTTATTATGAGAAATATAATTCTAATGCAAAGAGTATGTTTGCCTTGAAGTTTAAAGAAACTTTTTGAAAGGATGTCGTAACACCGATTTGTTGAAAGAAAGATGAGATGGTGTGATACCAACTCAAGCGTTTAGCGGATCTCCTAGGAGTCAGTTTACTGTATTATCATGTATAGTCTGCTTTCGAATTAACCCTGTTTCAATTAGGACTTTTAAGGGTTGTAACGTGGCCAGGTTCACGGTTTTTTAGAAAAAAGGATTTTTAGGCTCAAATTATTTGGTGCCCACCCCCTTCGTGATGTTCTACAGTCCTAAGTTCAGTTAACTTGACACGAGCATTCATCTTTCAAGAGGAATTTGGAACGATTGAGGAGTCAATGAGGTCTTCTGGACATGGCAATCACTTCACCTTTCTTGATCCCCTGATTTAACATCACACGACTTTGTCCTTGATTAACAATTTCATTATCATTTCCTCTTTTTTCCTTTTTTTCTTTCTCTTTTTTTTTCTTTCTTTTTTCTTTTCTTTTCTTTTCTTTCTTTCTTTTTTTGACAACTCATGTGATACCGCACTACCTTTGCTTTATTGGAAGTGATCGTGACTGCCTGAATTCTTGGTAGATGAAGAATTACCATTGTGGTATCGTCATCCTTTGACCTCATGATATGAGGGATAACCACCGCGACTTTGATGTTGGTCTCAACCTCCTGAGGTGAGGGATAATTTTGATGTCTCAACCTCCTGAGGTGAGGGATAACCATTGTGGTTTTGGCGTTTCGTCCTCCTGATGCGAGGGATAACTATTGTTGTATCCTTAGGTGCACACTCCTGGTGAATTCCGAACGCTTGATAAGGTTAACTGAACACTATCCGCCCCTGGCTTAAAAATAAGGGTTTTTTATAGAGAAAATAAACTCATACTTCGAAGGCTCAGAAGGGTTAACGAAGGTCTATCTCCCTTATATCTCCAGTGTTTGGGGATTTGAAACAATGCTTGTACATCATCAACAGGGTTCTACTCAAAAGCATACCATTTGAGGTTCTTGGTATTATGTTCATCATTCTCCCTACGGAGTTATCATGCTTTATTAACAAGAGTTGAGTATCACAAAAAGCATAGAGAAACATATAAGAGCAAAAGCGAATGGATTTTTTTTCAAGACAAACATATCCAGTGCATTATGATTATAATTCAAAAATAAACAAGTTTTGCATGCAACAATATTGAACAAAGCAAGAAAGCTTAAACATGAACATGCATGATGATTTAACAGTTGCCAATGTTGAGCAGATCCTCTCCGTATGGACTTATTGCTTCAGAAGATCCGCTGAGTCGAAGGAGGACTTCAATTCTGGCCCTCAAGTGTGAATGTGATAGCCTTTGAGTCAATCAGGTCTTGAACCTTTTCTTTGAATGACTTACAGTCTTCAATCAGATAACTAGGTGCCCCAGAGTGGAAACACACCAAGCGTTGCATACGTTCCTGTAGAACCCTTCAGATTACCTCCTGGAAGAAGATTTCGGCAAAGTCATACAGAAATTGTAAGTGTCCAGCTTTTAGGGATTGGAGCCATGCAAGTGGTGCACAAACTCAAGATACAAGGCGTCTTGCTTATCCCTCGGTCGGGAGTCCCAAATATAGCGACTGGAGTTTGTGAATGCTTTAGGGATTCGGGCTGCCAATGATGCAAACTCAAGAACTCGGAGTCTTGCTTATCCCTCGGTCGGGAGCCCTAAATACATCTGCTGAAACAGAAATCACCATCATGGATGGAGAAACTTTGTATTTCTATCGGTGAACAACAATAACATTTGCGCTTGGCCATCAAAGTCCTCACTTGGAACCCACAATGGTTGTTGGGAAGGAAACTTCTGGAAGTATAGATTGCAAGTGATTTTCATGAGTTACGCCTTGAGGAGGATCAAATATTCTACTTGCGGAAAATGAAATGAGATTGACCAGTAGAAACCATTATGACTAAACTCAAACATCTCTGTATCGAGCAAGTCTTGGACTCTTTGTACCTCAACACCTTGTAAAGCTTGACATCATGATCAGGTGCCCCAGCATGGAAAACACCGAGTATTGTCATCAAAGTCAGGAGAGCTATCTATGGTGAGGAAGAACCAAAGCATGAATCTTAACCAACTGAAATTCCAACAAGCAGAGAAGCAACTGAACACCAGGCATTAGGATTACATTAGATTGCTTCTTTTGCTCTTTCTGTCTCGGTTGACAAGCGACGGCTACTGAATAGGACACTCCAGGAAAGGAGGAGGTGACTCAGAATATGAATCAGAACCTTGAGAATGAGAGGTGTGCCCTTGCAGATCACTCTTGATTACTGTCTGACATAAGATTCTGGCGAAGTCACACGAAATTTGTAAGTGCTTTAGGGATTCGAGCAATGCAAATGGTGCAATGCTCAAGATAGACAATGTCTTGCTTATCCCTCGTGCGGGAGCCCCAAGCAACTTCGAAGACTTGCAAATACTAACATCACGACCAGGTGCCCCAGAATAGAACTCACACCTAGTGTCATCGTCATCTAGCAAAGAATATGTAGACATCCACACAATACGGTGCTTAACCAGTTGCAAATAAAGCAAGCATGGAAGCAAATGAGCACAAGATGCGTCCTCATAAATAACCCCAACTGAGCTTTCTTCTTGGTCACCTCACAAAGTTGTTTCATGACCCATCTTTGAGCACACAACAAGAATAAGTCTCTGAGTCTGGTGAGAGTACCGAGTTTGAATAAGAAATCCTCAATCTTGAACACCTGTTATGCGTGAGATATATGGGATGCATGATATGCGTGCAATGCCATGTTCATTCGATTTCCAAGGAATCCTCGTGTTATGATTTTTTAGAAAGTAAGAGATGGAAAAGCCCAACACGAGGCTTAAAGATATGATTCCTTGGAAATGAAAGGAACATGTATGCTAGTTATTTTTTGTACATCATTTTTTGGAAAGTAAATATGCAATGATGCAAAGTGGTGGGAGCCACAATACTGGATACATCTGGGATGCCGAGAAATCATACGGCACAAGTTTAAAGTTTCAGCTCCAAATGATAAACCACACGGAACACGGAATGTCAATCCACGGAACCAAAACCCATAGAACATAGATTACCACTTGAACAAGAACCATAGTACCCCACGAACAGGAACCAATAGTACACTCAAACGAGATCAACGGTAACCCACGAACAAGGACCATGGTAACCCACGAACGAGGATAGCGGTAACCCACGAACGAGAACAGCGGTAACCCACGAACAAGAACCAAAGTCACCATCAATGTACCTGTTAAGCAATGATTGATTCCCGCCCCACTCACGGGTAAATCTAGGCCAAGGTAGGTCGAAAAGCCAACAGAGGATCGAATGTAGGCGTTATCATACGATATTGCCTCATTCCACCAAGCCCTGCCCGTGGATACGTGATCAGATCAATCAGGCATACGCCTTTTGTCCGTCACGGCCACTCTAGTCCTAGTTCCTAAGGTATCACTCATGACCTGGGTATTGGGTCTTTTACCTCTTGAAACACCCACCCAACAGACAGAAATCCAGACAGTACAGAATATGATGCAGAAAGGTAAAAGCGCACATAGAATGCAATGCAAACAGAAAAATATGCAAAGCAGTAAAAACACCCAAAGATAAACACACAAGCGCTAGGATTGACTCGCTAAGTCCGGACCCGCAATAGGTCGAGATCTCCCCAGCAGAGTCGCCAGCTGTTGCTACCGCGAAAATTAACAGAGTCGCCACTAACATATTTATCCTGAAAAGGAAGGGAATGCCAGCAAACCACAAAACAAAACAACGGTCTCACGACCAGAGAAAAGGGTAAGGGAGTCGGTTACGCAAGGGGAAGGTGCTAGCACCCCTCGCGCCCATCGTACTCGATGGTATCCACGCTAGTGACTAAATCTATGGGTGTGTAACAAATCTACGCTAATCTGGACTAAAATGAATGCAGAATGTAGGGAAAAGAAAGGATTATGCTCGCACGGGCCCTACCCCGCTGCCTACGTATCTGTTTTGCAGAATCAGAGCTACCGTAGCTCGGCTAACTAATTTCTGTTTGTTTTGTGTTTTTTAGGTGAACGAGTTACATTCACACTCCGCTGCTCGACCTTTGGAGACTTATGCTTGGGAATGGAGCGGAAATAACAAGCTCTTAAGAAAAGAAAATCAAAGAGTGTGGTTTGTGTTTTAAAGAATGCATGAGGAAGACCTAAGCTAAGGGGGAAAGCTTGCTACCTAATGTTATCATACAAAGGGTACCAGTCTAAACTAAACTAGCGACCTATGGGGAAGGGGGGAAGCAAACAAATAATATCACACAAACGAGCTCCGCTCGTAAAGAAAACAAACCAACAGCACTGGCCGAATGGTAGAAAAGCGGTCCCGCCATAGCCAAGGGGAGCAGCTCAACCCAGGTCAACCAAGTATTAGACCTTGCGAAAATGATCGGGCCATAGACAAGAGGAGCGAGTCCCTCTCAGCAACCAAGCCGTCACGGATCTGAAAGGAAAACGGTGCGTGCGTACACCGAGCATCAACGTCGAGCGACGCAAACTATAGGAAAGGTGGGGGTCTGGCTGCATGAACCCTTTTCCTGACATACTCGATAACAAGATCTTGTGCTGGTTCAGAAGCGAGCAACGCGTAGCGTGCGCATACCGAACAGACTCGATGAGACTAGGCGGGGGTTGATTGCTAACCCTTTCCGCGCGCCTTCCATGAGGACTTAACGGAGTGCCATATAGGACTTATTACACCGTGACTCCCTGTCGCAAAGCACAAATATAAACACACCAACAAAAACAGAGCCTCTTTCGAGGGCTTGGCCGAATGCATGTCTAGGTCCTACTTCTCATGTTAAAGGATGATGCAGAAAGCGGTAAAATGGACAAGGAGACAATACCGAGCGGATAGCAAATCCGCAATGAGCTAGCAAGCGTAAGCAGAGAAGTCCGAAATACTTCGCGTAAGCCATCATCAAGCAAAGCGAGTCAGAAAGCGTCGTCGTGAAAATAAATCACGAGCGACATGTGGTACACGTCGATCATAACCACACGAGCAACCTGCAAGGGAAACAATCCAGACAATACAAGAGTATACATCTCAATGAATGAGAGATCAGGTGACTGACATCGGGAATAGGTTCGTGTCCCACAAATAAAGTGGAACACGACGCAAATCGATCACACCGGAAGCGAATTCGTGTCCCACAAATAAAGTGGAACACGAAGCAAGTCGAATCGTAATCGAAGGCTCTCTCGAAGTACCTCGCACATCTCAGCAAACAAATCAGTAGTAACAAGGAAGCACGCTATAGAAAATACTAGCAATTAAGTTCTAATTAAATCCTAAACAAAAATCTAACAAAATTAAATTGTTTTTTTGTGGCATTTTCATCTAAAAGTAATAGAACAAAGCTATCTACAAAACATCTAAATTCTAACAAGGAAAAGATATTTTTATCACTTAGAACAAATATGGAAAACAAAAATCTAATTCTAACTAGAAAAGAATACATGTTTTTATTATCATTTTATTCAACCAAAAGCTACCGAAACAAACTATTCGATTAATTTCTAAAGTCTAACAAAACAATATCAAGATTAAAATCCTAAATCTAACAAAGTTTATTATGATTTAATGTTTTTGTTACACTAAAAAAAAGATGGAAAACAAACTAGATAAAAAAACCAAATCTAAGATAGAAAACTATGAACATAGGGGGATTCACTGTGTAAAACAGTGGTGTATACAGCAAACTGGCGCAAGGGCCCAAGGGATTAAGCCCAACAGTTTTTTTGTTTAGATCTTTGTGTCAAAACAGAGGTGCATTGGGCTCATGGAGGTATGGATAGCATTTTCGGTGATGGCCCAAAGAGTATTGTTTGCAATCCAGAAAAAGGGAGAGGCGCATGGGCCTTCCTGGGGGGTGTGAAATAGCAATAAAATCGTGAGGCCCAAAGCTGATGATGATCCATGATGATCCAGTTCTATGTAATACTAATTAGTACTCAGGTTTTCCATTAATCCTAATTATTAACACTAATTAAGTTCAATTGACTGCATTAATCTCTCAATTGTTCATATTAACATCACTTAATCAGGCTAACAATCACAATTAACATAAGCACAGAATCAAAAGGGAATTAAGTTTACGTGTATTGTGACACTCAGACTTGTTCTTCTTCCTCTCAACACTTGGTGAAACGGCGCGGGGAAAGGATTAGCACCCCTCACGTCCTTCGTACTCGATGGGATTCACTTTTGTTGGTATCTGATCAAAGGGTGAATCTACTATATTACTTGTTAAAGATGAATGCAATGCATGGATAACTAAAGTGTTTTAATAATTATTGTGCTCGCTATAGTTTCCTGAACTCTATGCCTACGTACCTCCATAATGCAGTGGAGAAGTTAGAGCGTCGTAGTTCTACTAACGACTTTCTACATTTTTTATGTATGTTGCGTGTTTTTTAGTGGACGAGAGTCCTTATGTAACTTGGTTAGAGACTTAATAAAGTCATCAACCATGGGAAATCAATCCTGTTGGTCTGACACGAAAAGCTTTAGACACATTGTACAATTAAATTGAACATGAAAGATAATAGATTACTGAAATTGGGAAATCAAAGTCATTATAGATGTTAATCAGGGACATCCCCTAGCATTTAGGGGTTTAGCTACTCATAGGATTCAAAGAAATTAAACAAATATCAAATAAAGACATTACAATATGGATGATGAACTTTGATCTTCAATCGCTCCCGCTCATGAAAGTTCTCTGTTCTTCCCCAATTGCACAAGCTTCAATCTTCAATTGTATAATTCTCCATCTGCCAAAGATACTTATTTCTTCTCTAAATAAGGTTTAAATAGTATTATGTCATCCCTCGGTATTGCAAAATGTATAAAGAACCCTAAAAGATTCAAAACACTTAAAATTCCAAAAAATCAGAATTTTAAGCGTATTTGCTGACACGGGCGTCTGTGTCAGCTTCTGGCCCTTTCCTCCAAATCACGCCTTTGGTGCAGTATTGGTGACACGGCCGTGTCATTTGACACGGGCGCTCGTGTCAGCTTGTGTTTGCTGCTTCAAATCACGCCTTTTGTGCAGTAGGTATGGCACGGCTGTCTCGTCTGTAATACCCCATATTTTCGCTTATTTAATATAATTAGAATTTAAATTATTTATTGGAATTATTTAGCATTTATTGGATTAATAGGAGAAAAGTGGGAAATAATGTTATTGGGCTTGGTGTCGTGTTTAGTGAAAAGGGGTGCTAAGTGTTAGGCCCTTACTAACGCTATTTTTATTTTCATAAAATAAGGAAAAGAGGAAAATTGGAAATTAAAAGAAAAAGAGCAAAGAAGAGAAGGAGAAGAGAAGTACGTGAAAGCGCGAAGAATAGAGAAAGAGGAGGAACCCAAGAACTAAGCTAAGGTAAGGGGGGACTCTTCCGATTATCATCTTTTATCGGTTTATGAATAGTAGGATTGAATTTGTATATTTTTTGATTCAATTGGGATGTATGTTAAGTTTTGGGATTTTGGGGTAAATGGTGTAGATTAGATGAAATTGATGAATTGGAATAAATTGAGGTTGTGTTTAATGTTAGACAACCCAAAAACATAATAGAAATGTATTATATTATGTAAATTGGTACTGTTTTGATGTTACATACGTTTTGGTATGTTGTGGTTTGAATTAGAGGAGAAGAGATGCTGTCAAAATAGCTAAAAATTGATTTTTTGAGTCTCATAACTGTTAGAACAAGATTTGTTCTGATCAATTATCTTAGTTTTGATGATAACAATAATATGAATTTTGCTTAAGATAATATGGTACTCTAATCCAATGCAATTTCCTTTTCAGGAAATATATAAAGAGTATGCATAATTCAGCGCTCAGAAGCTTTGTCTCAAAGGGTTCAGCATGCAACATCAGAACATGGTCTGGCAAGACATCAGAAGATGGTCGAAGCAGAATCAGAACATGGGTCTATGGAAGCATCAGAAGAACATGAGATCAGAAGCACTGAAAGTCTGATGGTATCACGCTCAGAAGCACTTCAAGGTCAGAAGATCAGAAGATGCTTTGCACCAAGCTGTTTGACTCTGATGATATTCAAACGTTGTATTCACAAACATCAGATCAGAAGGAAGTACATGTGGCAGGCTACGCTGACTGACAAAAGGAACGTTAGAAGCTATTAAAGGCAACGTCAGTAGACACAGCGTGAACAAGGCTCGAGGTAGTTGACAAAAGCGTATAACATTAAATGCGATGCTGTACGGAACACGCAAAGCATTAAATGCACTCAACGGTCATCTTCTCCAACGCCTATAAATATGAAGTTCTGATGAGAAGCAAGGTTAACGATTCTGAACAAAACAACTCATATTAACTTGCTGAAACTCTGTTCTATTCAAAGCTCAGAATCTTCATCTTCATCAAAGCTCACTACATTGCTGTTGTAATATATTAGTGAGATTAAGCTTAAACGTTAAGAGAAATATCATAGTTTGTGATTATAGCTTTTAAGAAGCAATTGTAATACTCTTAGAATTGATTACATTAAGTTGTAAGGAACTAGAGTGATCGTGTGGATCAGAATACTCTAGGAAGTCTTAGAGGTTATCTAAGCAGGTTGTAACTAGAGTGATCGTGTGGATCAGAATACTCTAGAAAGTCTTAGAGGGTATCTAAGCAGTTGTTCCTGGAGTGATCAGTGTGTGATCAGAAGACTCTGGAAGACTTAGTTGCTGACTAAGTGGAGAACCATTGTAATCCGTGCGATTAGTGGATTAAATCCTCAGTTGAGGTAAATCATCTCTGCGGGGGTGGACTGGAGTAGTTTAGTTAACAACGAACCAGGATAAAAATAACTGTGCAATTTATTTTTATCGGTCAAGTTTTTAAAGCTACACTTATTCAAACCCCCCCTTTCTAAGTGTTTTTCTATCCTTCAATTGGTATCAGAGCGCCGGTTCTAAGGTGCAAGCACTTAACCGTGTTTAGAAAAGATTCAGGAAGAGAAAAACGCTTCAGTAAAAGATGGCTGATGAAACTGCAAAGTCTACATCTACATTTGGCTCTGCTGAGCAACACAACGGTAACAATGGTTATACTAGACCGCCGGTATTTGATGGTGAAAACTTTGAATACTGGAAAGATAAACTGGAAAGTTACTTTCTTGGTCTAGATGGTGATCTATGGGATCTTCTGATGGATGGTTACAAACATCCGGTAAATGCCAGTGGCGTAAAGCTGACAAGGCAAGAAATGAGCGATGATCAGAAGAAGCTTTTCAGGAATCATCATAAATGCAGAACTGTTTTGCTGAATGCTATCTCTCATGCTGAGTATGAGAAGATATCTAACAGGGAAACGGCCTATGACATATATGAGTCCTTGAAAATGACTCATGAAGGAAATGCTCAAGTCAAGGAGACTAAAGCTCTTGCTCTAATCCAGAAATATGAAGCCTTCAAGATGGAGGATGATGAAGACATTGAAAAGATGTTTTCAAGATTTCAAACTCTTACTGCTGGATTGAGAGTTCTTGACAAGGGATACACCAAGGCTGATCACGTAAAGAAGATCATCAGAAGCTTACCCAGAAGATGGGGTCCTATGGTGACTGCATTTAAGATTGCGAAGAATCTAAATGAAGTCTCTTTAGAAGAGCTGATCAGTGCCCTGAGGAGTCATGAAATTGAACTGGATGCAAACGAGCCTCAAAAGAAAGGTAAGTCTATTGCATTAAAATCCAATATCAAGAAATGCACTAACGCTTTTCAGGCTAGAGAAGAAGATCCTGAAGAATCAGAATCTGAAGAAGAAGATGAACTGTCCTTGATCTCCAGAAGGCTAAATCAACTCTGGAAGAACAAGCAAAGGAAGTTCAGAGGCGTCAGAAGTTCAAAGAAATTTGAACGTGGAGAATCTTCTGATGACAGAAGATTTGACAAGAAGAAGGTCATGTGCTATGAATGCAATGAGCCTGGACACTTCAAGAATGAATGTCCAAAACTTCAGAAGGAAAATCCCAAGAAGAAGTTTCATAAGAAGAAAGGTCTTATGGCAACCTGGGATGAGTCAGAAGATGATTCAGACTCTGAAGATGAGCAGGCTAACTGTGCGCTGATGGCGACAGAAGATGACGGATCAGAATCTACATCAGAATCAGATTCTGAAGAGGTATTTTCTGAACTTACTAGAGATGAGTTAGTTTCCAGTCTAACAGAACTTCTGGAATTCAAGTCTCAGATTAGTCTCAAATACAAAAAGCTGAAAAAGCTATTTGAATTTGAAACAAAGAAGCTTGAGTTGGAGAATTCTGAATTAAAAGAAAAACTTTTAAAATTATCCAATAATGTTGGATCTCCTTCTGATTCAGAAAAATCCACTCCTAGTCTAAACCATATTCTGAAAGAATATGATTTAAGTTTCAGGAAGTTCTTATCTAGAAGTATTGGCAGAAGTCAGCTAGCTTCTATGATATATGCTGTGTCTGGAAACAAAAGAGTCGGCATTGGTTTTGAGGGTGAAACCCCATACAAACTTGAACCTGTTGATGAAATGAAAATCACATACAAGCCATTGTATGATCAGTTCAAGTATGGCCACTCCCATGATATTAGGCACACTTCACATGCTCAAAGTTTTCACATTACACACACTAAGAAGCATGTGACACAACCTAGGAAATATCATGAAACTCACATTAAGAATTATCATGCTGTTCCTCCTATTGCTTACAATGTTAAATCCAAGTTCAATCAGAACTTGAGAAAATCTAACAAGAAAGGACCCAAGAAAATGTGGGTACCTAAGGATAAGATTATTCCTATTGCAGATATCCTTGGCTGCAAAAAGGACAAAGCACAACATGTCGTGGTACCTGGACTCTGGATGCTCACGACACATGACAGGAAGAAGGTCTATGTTCCAAGACCTGGTGCTTAAGTCTGGAGGAGAAGTCAAGTTTGGAGGAGATCAGAAGGGCAAGATAATTGGCTCTGGAACTATAAAGTCTGGTAACTCTCCTTCCATTTCTAATGTACTTCTTGTAGAAGGATTAACACATAACCTCTTATCTATCAGTCAATTGAGTGACAATGGTTATGATATAATTTTTAATCAAAAGTCTTGCAAGGCTGTAAATCAGAAGGATGGCTCAATCCTATTTACAGGCAAGAGGAAGAACAACATTTATAAGACAGATCTGCAAGATCTTATGAGTCAGAAGGTGACTTGTCTTATGTCTGTTTCTGAAGAGCAGTGGGTCTGGCACAGAAGATTAGGTCATGCTAGTTTGAGAAAGATTTCTCAGATTAACAAACTGGATCTTGTGAGAGGACTCCCTAATCTGAAATTCAAATCAGATGCTCTTTGTGAAGCATGTCAGAAGGGCAAGTTCTCTAAACCTGCATTCAAGTCCAAGAATGTTGTTTCTACCTCAAGGCCATTAGAACTCTTGCACATTGATCTGTTTGGCCCAGTCAAAACAGCATCTGTCAGAGGGAAGAAATATGGATTAGTCATCGTAGATGATTATAGCCGCTGGACATGGGTAAAATTCTTGAAACACAAGGATGAGTCTCATTCAGTGTTCTTTGATTTCTGCATTCAGATTCAATCTGAAAAAGAGTGTAAAATCATAAAGGTTAGAAGTGATCATGGTGGTGAATTTGAGAACAGATTCTTTGAAGAGTTCTTCAAAGAAAATGGTATTGCCCATGATTTCTCTTGTCCTAGAACTCCACAGCAAAATGGAGTTGTAGAACGAAAGAATAGGACTCTGCAAGAAATGGCCAGAACCATGATCAATGAAACCAATATGGCTAAGCATTTCTGGGCAGAAGCAATAAACACTGCATGCTATATTCAGAATAGAATCTCTATCAGACCTATTCTAAATAAGACTCCTTATGAATTGTGGAAGAATATAAAGCCCAACATTTCATATTTCCATCCTTTTGGATGTGTATGCTTTATTCTGAACACTAAAGATCATCTTGGTAAGTTTGATTCCAAAGCACAAAAATGTTTCCTTCTTGGATATTCTGAACGCTCAAAAGGCTACAGAGTATACAATACTGAAACATTGATTGTAGAAGAATCAATCAATATCAGGTTTGATGATAAGCTTGGTTCTGAAAAACCAAAGCAGTTTGATAATTTTGTAGATTGTGATATTGATGTATCAGAAGTTGTTGAGCCAAGAAGCAACGCATCAGAAGCAGAGCTTCTCAGAAGCAAAGAATCTGAAGATCAAGTATCAGCTTCTCTGGAGAATCTAAGCATTTCTGAAGAACCATCTGTCAGAAGATCATCCAGACTCATCTCTGGTCATTCAGAAGATGTCATTCTTGGAAAGAAGGATGATCCAATCAGAACAAGAGCATTCCTTAAGAACAATGCAGACTGTCAATTAGGTCTTGTATCTTTGATCGAGCCAACTTCTGTTGATCATGCTCTAGAAGATCCAGACTGGATAATTGCTATGCAAGAAGAACTGAATCAGTTTACAAGGAATGATGTTTGGGATCTTGTTCCTAGACCAGATGGATTCAATATAATCGGTACAAAATGGGTCTTCAAAAACAAGCTCAGTGAGAAAGGTGAAGTGGTAAGGAACAAAGCCAGACTGGTGGCTCAGGGTTATAGTCAGCAAGAAGGGATTGACTATACAGAAACCTTTGCACCAGTGGCCAGGTTAGAATCTATTCGTCTATTAATTTCATTTGCCACTCAACATAACATCACTCTCTATCAGATGGATGTTAAGAGTGCCTTCTTAAATGGTTATATAGATGAAGAAGTTTATGTCCATCAACCTCCTGGTTTTGAAGACTCTATGTCTCCTAATCATGTTTTTAAACTAAAGAAATCGTTGTATGGATTGAAACAAGCTCCCAGAGCTTGGTATGAACGCTTAAGTTCTTTCCTTCTGGATAATGGTTTCACTAGAGGAAAAGTGGACACTACTCTCTTTTGTAAAACCTTTAAAAGGGATATTTTAATTTGTCAAATATATGTAGATGATATTATTTTTGGAACATCTAATGCTACACTTGGAAAGGAGTTTGCTGAGTCTATGCAGGCTGAGTTTGAAATGAGCATGATGGGAGAACTCAAGTATTTCCTTGGAATACAAATAAATCAAACATCAGAAGGAACGTATGTTCACCAAACCAAGTATGTGAAGGAACTTCTGAAGAAGTTTAATCTTCTAGACTGCAAAGAAGCCAAAACTCCTATGCATCCAACATGCATCCTAGGTAAGGATGAGGTAAGTAAGAAGGTAGATCAGAAGTTATACAGAGGTATGATTGGATCTCTTCTATATTTGACTGCTTCTAGACCTGACATTCTGTTCAGTGTTTGTTTGTGTGCTAGATTCCAATCAGATCCTAGAGAATCTCATTTAACTGCTGTTAAGAGAATTCTAAGGTATCTGAAAGGTACTACTAATGTTGGCTTAGTTTACAGAAAATCTAAAGAATACAACTTAGTAGGATTCTGCGATGCTGACTATGCTGGAGACAGAATTGAAAGAAAGAGTACTTCAGGAAGTTGCCAATTTCTTGGAAGTCATTTGATCTCCTGGTATAGCAAGAAGCAAGCAACTATTGCTCTATCAACAACAGAAGCAGAATATGTCGCTGCTGCTGGTTACAGTACACAGATGCTCTGGATGAAGAGTCAGCTAGAAGATTATCAGATATATGAGAGTAACATTCCTATATTCTGTGATAATACTTCTGCTATATGTTTATCTAAGAATCCTATTCTTCATTCAAAAGCTAAACATATTGAGATTAAACATCATTTCATAAGGGACTATGTTCAGAAGGGTGTTCTATCTTTAAACTTTGTGGATACAGACCATCAATGGGCTGATATCTTTACAAAACCCCTGGCTGAAGATAGGTTTAAGTTCATTCTGAAGAACATCAGTATGGATTTATGCCCAGAATGAGAAGATAAGAAGTTCTTATGTATGAGTATCTTCTGAAATGAAAGTGGATTATTTTTTAATCAGAAGTTCTGATTGAAATCTTTTAGTAATTATGATTCGGTTATTACTAACGTTTCATTGTCTAAGTTGATTCAGAATCTCTTTAAAAGCAAAACAGCTGTAACTGGCTATCCAGATGGTAAACACGTGTTCACTATTCCTGGACAAGCGTGCGTGCAGTTGAGGGGACGTCTACTTAGGTAATTGTGCAAATCACGTCTTTTGTCATTATTATCTCTCCTCACGTCACGTAACATTAAATGTTTTTCATCATTTACTCTCTTTCAGTTTTCTTTTTATATTCTTCAAACGTTTCTTTTCCCTCTTATATTTCTTCAAACTTAGCCAATGCTGAGTTTCGCTCCTTCATGGCAAGGCAAGCTACAAGCACTGACGGGATTCATGATGTTCTGGCGCGGATTTTGCGTAGGCTAGGATCTTAGTCTTTGGTCTTAGTAGTTTTCTTTCCTTGTTGCATCTGCTTGTTAAACATCTTCTCATGTAATATCTATTGATTATCAATGAAAAGTTTCTTTGTTTTGCATTTCATTGATTTTGTTTGTCGTTTTATACATCTGAATCTTTTGATATATTCTTTTTGATGTTATGACAAAAAGGGGGAGAAGATAAATGATAAATGATTTGATTAATCTATCAGTTGCTGGGTAAAAGACCCCACATTTACTAACAGAAGCTGCAAGCTTCATATGTTTTTAAGTTGTGTTGCTGCAGGAATCATTCAAGACCAACATGAGGAGCAACAAGATGAATCAAGTTCTTGGATTCTTGAAGCAAGCTGAGTGCTATGAAGCTTCAGAATCAGAAGCAAGAAGAAATGATCAGAGATAGCTCTTGGAAACTGAAGCAAGCTGAGTGCTGTCAAGCTTCAGAATCAGAAGCACTGATAATAGAATTTGATCCATATTTGTCTATTTGTTCTGAAAAAATTCTATTTGCTCTGATACATTATTTTAGCCTATATGGCTCTGATACATATCATGTGTTCTAATATACATTTTATGTTCTGACTCGTTCATGCTGACTTTTGTCGTTTAGTTTTTGTTCTGTAACATTTCAGGATGTAGAGATGCTCTGATGATGCTCTGGTACATTCAACAATGTTCTGATACAAATCTAGCATGAAGTGATGTTGGTAGAAATTCAAAGCTCTGAAGCTATCCGAGGGAAGCAGAAATCAGAAGCTGTGAATGTTCTGAAGATCAAAGAAATTCAAGTTCTGAAGATGTCCTAAATGGAAGCAGAAATCTGAAGCTGTGAATGTTCTGAAGATCAAAGAAATTCAAGTTCTGAAGCTGTCCTAAATGGAAGCAGGAATCAGAAGCTATGAGTGTTCTAGGGATCTAAAGAAATTCAAGTTCTGAAGCTGTCCAATGGAAGCAGAAGTCAGAAGCTATGAATTCTCTGAAGACAGAAGCTTATGTGATCGTCTCTACCGAAATAATCAGGGAAGTCTTTTATTAAAGTTCTTCGAGTATTTATTTCAGGGGGAGATTGTTAATCTCAGGGGGAGATATATTCACATGCTTATGCTATAGCTGTGTAATTTGTCTTTTGCCGTCTGCTCTTTCTGATCGCAAATTCATATCATTTATATATGTTTTTGTCATCATCAAAAAGGGGGAGATTGTTAGAACAAGATTTGTTCTTATCAATTATCTTAGTTTTGATGATAACAATAATATGAATTTTGCTTAAGATAATATGGTACTCTAATCCAATGCAATTTCCTTTTCAGGAAATATATAAAGAGTATGCATAATTCAGCGCTCAGAAGCTTTGTCTCAAAGGGTTCAGCATGCAACATCAGAACATGGTCTGGCAAGACATCAGAAGATGGTCGAAGCAGAATCAGAACATGGGTCTATGGAAGCATCAGAAGAACATGAGATCAGAAGCACTGAAAGTCTGATGGTATCACGCTCAGAAGCACTTCAAGGTCAGAAGATCAGAAGATGCTTTGCACCAAGCTGTTTGACTCTGATGATATTCAAACGTTGTATTCACAAACATCAGATCAGAAGGAAGTACATGTGGCAGGCTACGCTGACTGACAAAAGGAACGTTAGAAGCTATTAAAGGCAACGTCAGTAGACACAGCGTGAACAAGGCTCGAGGTAGTTGACAAAAGCGTATAACATTAAATGCGATGCTGTACGGAACACGCAAAGCATTAAATGCACTCAACGGTCATCTTCTCCAACGCCTATAAATATGAAGTTCTGATGAGAAGCAAGGTTAACGATTCTGAACAAAACAACTCATATTAACTTGCTGAAACTCTGTTCTATTCAAAGCTCAGAATCTTCATCTTCATCAAAGCTCACTACATTGCTGTTGTAATATATTAGTGAGATTAAGCTTAAACGTTAAGAGAAATATCATAGTTTGTGATTATAGCTTTTAAGAAGCAATTGTAATACTCTTAGAATTGATTACATTAAGTTGTAAGGAACTAGAGTGATCGTGTGGATCAGAATACTCTAGGAAGTCTTAGAGGTTATCTAAGCAGGTTGTAACTAGAGTGATCGTGTGGATCAGAATACTCTAGAAAGTCTTAGAGGGTATCTAAGCAGTTGTTCCTGGAGTGATCAGTGTGTGATCAGAAGACTCTGGAAGACTTAGTTGCTGACTAAGTGGAGAACCATTGTAATCCGTGCGATTAGTGGATTAAATCCTCAGTTGAGGTAAATCATCTCTGCGGGGGTGGACTGGAGTAGTTTAGTTAACAACGAACCAGGATAAAAATAACTGTGCAATTTATTTTTATCGGTCAAGTTTTTAAAGCTACACTTATTCAAACCCCCCCTTTCTAAGTGTTTTTCTATCCTTCAATAACCGGTTACTCTCAGGACGTAACCCGTTACGGTGGTGTTTTCGCGATTAGGGAAGTGTTGTTCGTCATGCGTAACGCGTTATGCTGTAGCCTTTTTGAAAAATAAATGATTTTTTTGTTAGGCGTAACGCGTTACACTATTTTCGTAACCCGTTACACTTAAGGTTTTCTGGAAAAAAAATTAACATTTGCATGGACGTAACCAGTTACGCTATTTTCGTAACCTGTTATGCTGTAGCTTTTTGGAAAAATATTTTATTTTCTAAAACTCATAACTTTCGAACCGTAAGTCCGTTTTGAGCGTCATTTTATGCATTGGAAAGATAATTTAATTTTCTATCTAATAAAATAGCTTAAAGAGAAGTAGCTTGATTTTATTTTAAAAACCCGGTATTTTATGGTGGTGAATTATACTTGTATGCATAAGTAATAAATGTATTTATGCGGTGGCGTTGCGGCAATGTATTTGCTATGTTGATGTTGTGTTTGGTGTGATGTAAGTATTACATGATTGTTGAATGGTGTTAAAATATGAATACACTATTCGGTGTTATGTTTGTGAGTTGGTTATGATAATGATGTTTCATTTTAATCGGTATTGTTTTTGGTGAGTTTATACATTGTGTGCATATATTGATGAATGTGACAATGTGGTAATATGGTGAGGATATTATTGTGATTATTATGGTGATGAATGATTTGTTTTGAATGATGCTGAGACATGTACATACTTTATTGGTGATGATAATGGTGAGTTATGATGAGACGATGTCGTTCATCGGATCGGTGATGTTGTAAGTATGTTATATGTGTGCATTCATTCATAAATCATTTTGGTGGCTGAATCTAGGTGATGTGTTGGATCAGTGGAGGGCATAACTCCCATTCTGTGGAATTTGTGCCGGCAGGGCTGTATCTTGGTGATGTTTGGATCGGTAAGATGGGTTAATCCCATGTTGATACCACATGCATAGTGTCAGTACATTGCATATGCATATTGTTATAGCATGATTTGATGGTTTCCAATGTTATATTTTGGTGATGTATCTATTGTTGTTTTTTATGAATAATTTTCTGAAAAATCTGAATATATTACAATTGGATGAATAATAAACTTATGATATGTTATTATTTATGGACTCATAACATTTGTTAATTGCGAATGAGACTCACACTTACTGTTGACATTTTTCAGATTGAGGAGTAACGGCTTTGTGCTTTGGTGAGGATAGCTCGTAGAGTAGTCCTTTTAGTTACGCCGTGTCTGTGTCATGCTCTGGTCTTGTAAAACTGGGGAACGTTTGCTTTAGAGTTATTTTCATAAACTCTTGTTTTTAGCTGTTTGGTTTATTCTGATTGGATTACGAGTCCATGGCTCTTTGGTGATGATTATTAATTGTTTTGAGTTATTCAGATTTTGAAACTTTTCCGTTGTGATAAACATGTTTACTGAATAATGTTGTTTTATGTTCCTCAAAAGGCATGACATGATTCAATGTTTTAATTCTCTTAGAGTTGTAATGCCCTTGTACATGTTTTTACTCTGAATTTATTTAATATTTCGCGGGGGTTTAGAAGGGTGTTACATCGTCTGACACGGACACCCGTGTCAGGACCCCTGTAGCTTTCATATTTCTTTTGCCTATGCACTTTTTGCATTGATTTATTCCGATTTCTCCATCTGAGCCTAAAAACACTAAAAAACAAAACCAAAGCATAAAATGAAGAATAAAGCAATGAAACGCTTAACGACATAAATCAAAGATAACTTAAATAAACATGTAAAAACCACTGAACAACCACCCACAACAATGAAACCCAAAGGTTGAAAAATTATCAAGTCTCTAACCAAGTCCACTTTTAATCAAGAGAGTACACAAGTGAAACCCAAAGAAAAAGAACCATAAAAGGTGGAGGAGAAAACAAGCATGCATCACTAATCAAGTTAACAAACAATCAATGCATAAGATAAGTGTCAAAGCATGTAGATGGATGAAAGAGATCCTAGGTAAGTATCAAATCATGTGTTTAGATATATAAAATAAATATCAAAGTCTCATGGCATCACATAAGAAAGTAGCTCACAAGTTGTGTCAAAGTAGTAAATGAGTCAACACTTGTTCAAGTAACAATCATGTAGCATTTAAGATTAACACATGGCATACAAAAGCATGGGGATAGGTCATGGGGCAGTAGAAAAGCACACATTGACAACCCATTTTGTTTCACAAAGAGGTTTGGGAATTAGAGAAATCAACATCAAGAATCATGTACTATAATGACCCTCCATCACGATAGAATTCCTAACTAGGTTTACTAGCAAGGAGATGGAGATTAGATAAAGTGGAGCCTCAAAGAACACCAAGTATAGTCAGCCACAACACTCAAATTATAGGTCCAAGACCTCATGGTATCTCATGTTATTCAACAAGTTCAAACCAAAACAATTATTCACCTAACATGTATCAATTAGGTTAAACAAGTGCCAAGAAGACAATCCAATTTAAAAGCATGCTTAGCATGGATTTATTCAATAAAATCCAGAAAAGGAATACCTATAAGAGGTGTCAACACATATAATATTTCATACCAAAAGTATCTCACAAGTTTACAAGTCAAGCCAACAAGTATGTTTCAAAAGTTGGATAAAAAACCACATTTTTATCATGTTAAAAGAATGACTTGAATAAGGCAAGAAAGGATGGTTTAAAAATCAAATTATAGGTCAAATAGAATCCTTAAAGACCTCTCATTATATCAACAAAATTGTTCAATTTATTTGCACAGGTGCATTACCTTCAAGTGGTAACAAACAAACAAGTATATCCGCAAATGGGAGAAGAATCGAGCCTCAAAGACTCACACAATTGAACAAGAAAAAATTATTTTTTGGACTTGAAATTTTAAAATCAATATCATACATGAAGCTTATGATTGCCATTAAAATTTGAGTTCAAAACTCAATCATTAAGACCTTCAATCAAATCAATTAAGAAAAGGTAGTAAAAAATGGCAAAATTGGTATACATGCAAGAAAATGGCTTAGTAAAAATATCAAAATAAATGGGAAAAATCAACAAACATATTGACAACCATCTTAACAATATATAGGATTTAAAACACATTTTTTGCATATTTTCATTTGAGCCAAAACTGAATTATGAGTCAAAAGTTATGGGTTAAGCAAAATTGAAGTAAAACTAAAATTTGCCTTGGCCAGGGTGCATTAGCAAGTCAGCATTGAACTAAATTTAGTGCGGCGCACGCTTGGGCCTGATCAGGAGAGGTGCAGAAAATGAGATATGTTAAGCCCAAAACAAAAACATGCATTGGCGTTTAGTAAATGGGGTGTATGAAATCAGCAAAAATGCGTTAGCTCAATTATTAAACAGTTTTTCGTGGCCCAAACCTCTCTCCATACTATCATATTTTTATAACCTTTTATTATTTCCAAATCTATAGCCTATACAAATATCAATCTTTATGTGACATGAAATAAAATACAACATGCATCAATGATTTAGGTTTAATTTTAAGTCACTAAATGACAAAAGAAACTCCCATCCAATCAGTAAGCAACACGCAATATTCCACATCCTCTCAAATTCAAACCAAATAAAATAAAATAAAAAGAAAACATTGAATGTTCGAGCCAATACCAAAATGCCATGTATAGGAAAAGAATAAAACCCATATCACTAGACGCCGGAGCTAGGGCTCCGGTCGTCTTTTCCGGCCAAGCCCTCCAGCGGAGCTAAAACAACATGTCCAAAAATTCCAACCATGACCACTCTCCCACTAAAAATCATGCAGAGAATCCAGATCCGTGTTAGTTTTCAAATACAACCCCTCTAACATCAAAATCAAGTGACATTCAGTATGCCCTAATTTCTGAAAGTTCAAGAAACTTATTCCAATCAATGTAATCCATCATCCTACTCACACATACTAAGATTATAGCGGCTGAAACACATGAATACCAAAGAAATGCAAAAATAGAAGAATCATGGGCATTCATCCACCTCAAGTAGTTGGTACTAACCCAGCCTCCGGTGGCGGAGCACAATCAGAAATGCACATGCCCTAATATCATCATCTAAGTATGTAGATAAGGGTTATGAATCTTACCTGGATAAATCTTTAATCAAATTTCTAGAAAACTCTACAATGCTTCCACTTTCGATGATGATAATTGCTTCAAGATTGTTCCACTTCATTGTAAGGTAAACTTAGCTCGCCTTGGAATCAGTAACCTTGAATAGAGGTGATGAAAGCTTTGAGGAGCCAATGAGAAATAAACTTAGATTCCCCTTAAATCTCTGGAAGCGAGCTCAAGAATGTTGAATACCTCTAAGGAATGAAAGAAGATGATTATGGAGGAGGAAGGTGAGATTTGATGATGCTGAACGGAGAGAAAAAGTAAGGGTGATGGTGATACACTGATGAAAGTTAGAAGATGATGATGAAGATGAGACTTGACAGTTGTTGAGAGTTGGTTAGGGTTATTGGAGGTTGCTGGGAGTTTAAGATTAGAGTGAAAAGGGAGAGAGAACAATGAAGGGGAGAGAGTGTGATTATGAAAACTGAGAAAAGAAAAATGAGCGTGAGAGTTAAAAATGTGAGGTTTGGCTTTTTATATTGAAGTGAATGGTGTATGATGGAAGTGAGTGCAGCTGATAGTTACTTTAAGACGAACAAGCTTGTGCATTTGAGGAAATCTCTCTATTGCCTCTTATGTAGCAGAGCTGGCTTGGCCATTCGGAGTAAAGGCAAGGTGATTCTTTCATGTAAGTTGTAGCCTAACATTTTATTTTGATATCCCACGCAGATGCAACCAAATTCAAGCTTATGACATCAACTTCCCCCGCGCGCATCTCACTCCTCACCTTGTTATTTGGCATGAGCTTGGTATCATGGTGAAGAGGAAACAGAGGAGAACAAGATTGGTTTTGGGAAGTTTTTGAGATGGAGATTGTAAGTATATGCAAATGAGCCTCAAACTGTGTGGCTTGTGACAGGCTACGTGCGAGGGCAAGAGCTGGGTATGACTTGGAATTGCAATAACTTCAAATGGTGGAATTTATGGCCCTCTATCTTTCTAACCAATTGCCCAAATGTTTAGTTCTTGGATTCATATCAAAGATGATACATGATAGAGCATATTTTATGTTGGACTTTCCCTTTTTGGCAAGCCTTTATTAACCAACTTTCCAAAATTAGCAATTTTGATCCAAACTTTAATTTTCACGATTTTTATGACATTTCTTGATCAAATTTCATCAAATATCCACATTATGAGTATTGACCCTAATTTTTACCAAATTCTTGAAAAAGTCAACTGTTGACTTTGCGCACTAGATGAACTCCTTGACTAATTGTACTCGATATTGACTTTAATCACTGAACAATCACTAAACTCAATGGAATAACACATGATGGACCCCTTGACACCTCATAATATATCCTAACACTTAAGTATAAGTCTTGATCAAAAAGTCAACCCCCAATTGACTTTGATCAAGAAACCCTAATTTGAGGCCAAATGAATAAATAAGGCTTGTAGCTTGAACAAGATATTTTAAATGTGATGATTGTGAATCTCTATCTATTGAGGAGACTTGATGAAAGTATTGTGGCCGAATGAGACATCGACTTCCCTCTTTTGCTCAAATAGACTCTCAAAAGAAGATCCTATCTTGGTAACCTTTTGGAGAAGAATCATGGATGAAATGCATGTGATTAAGACCTAATGGAATATGCATATAAGTATGATCCAAACCTCTTCTAGGCTACAAAAAGGAGAGAAAATTTTGGGGTGCAACACCGACCACAACTCTATTTGCATTTATGGCAGCATCAATTCTAAATATCGATAAAGTGCCCACTATTTTTGTGTCCACCTAGTCGTACTACACAATATTCGATTGATCTCGAAGATACAAATGGGCTTTCACATCAGCATCGTTGGGCTCACACCCATCGGTCTTTAGGCGAAGCTAAATACAATCTTTAGCGTGTTCTCTCCAATCAATTTTGATTCTGCAACAGAACACAAAATATTTGACTAACTACGCTATTAAACTAAAAATAAAAAAATAAAATAATATTATAATATTTTTTTATTAATGTTTACTTTTTCAAATATGTTAAAAAAAATATAGTTCAAACATTACTTGAAATAACGTATAACTATGAATTATGAGCTTAAAAATCTTAATAGTTAATTTATCAAACATAATTAACTAAAAGCCCTCTAGATAATTAACTAAAAGCCCTCTAGATTGTCACTACTTATTTTTTACTAATCAAACTCAATTTAATTTGAACATTTAACATTATTTATTTCTTGTGATTTATAATAACGGATGCACTTTCCTTTAATACAAACTGAAAATTATATGACAAATGGAAGAAAAACTTTTATTTTGTTATATATTTTTTATTAATCATTGGTGAAATTTTATTATTATGAATTCGAAGTTAAAAAAAAATTTGGGTACTTAATAGTTTTTGTTGATTATCGATATATTTAATAAAATATATTTAAATTTTTTTATTTTTTAAATAAATTATAAATCCGGAGTTTCTAAAATAAATGTTACATTAATAATAATTATTTTTTTTAAAATAATTGTCTTTTGAAATTTCTAATGTATTTTTAGATTGTATCTTTCAATTACATCTTTAACTAGTACTTCTAATTTATTATTTCTCACACATTACATTAATGATAATTAAAATACACCAATAGTAATTAAGAATAAGTTTGATAAATCACTATTATCTCTTTCATTTATATTTTTTTTAATCTGTGTAAAATTTCTACCATAACACTTATTTTATTATCTCTTCCATGAATGATAATGGTTGGATATCCTACCAAATTTAATGGATTCAAAATATATTCAACATAAAAATAATTAAAAACCAATAATAATGGTGGTATCCTACCAAATTCAATGGATTCAGAGTACTCAAAATATATGTATTAAATGCATTGAAAATATAAATAATTTACATTTTTTAAAGAAGATTAGGTGTATTCAATGCATTGAATCTAGAATATTTTCTTAATTTGGAATGCTTAACCAGTGCTCCTGGGGCACTCGTTAGCATAACCCTAAAAATAATTAAAATTTTTAAATATATATATATATATATATATATATATATATATATATATATATATATAGAAATTTAAGGTTGTCATGACAACTCTATCCATATGTTATTTGATATTAACTCTAGGCATGTCATTTTGATATCAACTCTAAACACAAAATAATAATAATAGTAATAATTTATTCGACCACCATTATTAATAATAATAATAATATAAATAAGAGAAAAAGGGATATCTATTGAGCGTGTAAAATATTTTTACACTGTCAACCAATCACAACCATGTATCCAATTAAAATACAATTTTAATTTAAAAAAACTAATATGACTTGGCAAAGATAAGGATTTTGATTGGATGTATGTGTAAAGTTAATTTACACTGTCATTGCACTACCTTTAAACTCTAAAAATAATATATAATAATAATAATATAATATTTAGCTGATAATAATAATAATAATAATAATAAAATAATAATAATAATAAAAGAAAATAATAATAATATAATAATAATAATATTAAATTACCACTATTATATCTTGTTACTCTAACTCTCACTTTTTTATATATAAAATATTTAATTCTAAAATTAATAGCCAATAATAATAATAATAAAAATAATAATAATAATAATAATAATAATAATAATAATAATAAAAGAATTGATATAAAAAGTGAAAATTGAAAGAAATAAAATTAAGATATGGGAAAGATAAAATAATACAAAAATTTAAAAATGAGATGGATTTTTTGGATGACAAATAAAGAATTCCACCTGTTATGCTCCTCAAGTTCAATTTTGTATGCAAATTAACTTTTTAATTTTATATTTAAATGAAAAATTGAATAATTATTCATACAAAAATCAAACAAATATCTCATTTATCTTATCAATGTAATTCTCACATTTTTATATAAGAAGTCCTTGATTCTCAATTTAATAGCTAATAATAATAATAATAATAATGTAACTTTAAAATATTTTTATTAGCTTTTATAATTTTATATAATAAAAAAATAGTGTGTCTTAATAAGTCATTATTAAAAAATTCTCTGTAAAAAATTCTCTAATTTCTGCATTTCAAGTTTCCATTTTTTAAGAAATTTAATGTTTCTTAATTTTATGCTTAATTCTTAATATTATTTAAATAATTATGAAAATAAAGATCAAATCTAACAAGCCCCTATTTTTTAAACATATTTTTTAAAATTTTATCCATTTTTTATACGAAGCCTTTAATTTTCACTTTAATATCTTTAAAAATACTTGTCATTTCTATAAATTTCTCAATTTAACAACAATGTAACTATTAAAACATTTTCCCCTTAACTTTAATAATTGTTAATAATAATAATTAATCATTATTATTATTTTTATTATTATTATGAAACCTTAAAAAGTCCTCGAAATTTCTATTTAATATATTTTAAAGCATTTGTTTTATTAATTTTATAATTTTAATTATTATTAATATATTATCACTCTTTCAATTATTTGTCTATTTTCTTAACTATCTATCTTCACTCACACGACTCTTTTTATATAGATTTAAAATTTTTTTTTCTTTACCATCATGCAACTAAATATATATTAAATTATATCAATCACTTTTCTTTTTATTCATTGTCCTTTCTTTGTAATTTTTAATTATTGCGGTGTTTTGTAAAACTTTCATTGTGAGCTCTATACTTTTTATTTATTTTTTAACATTAAGTGTCAATATTATGAATAATATTTGCATTATAGAATCTAATATGAAGTTTTTTTTTTCATTGCATATCAACATCAATATATATGGGAAAGATTGTTTAACAAGGACTTCTTTTTTTCTCACATTTCTATTATTTTTTGTAACTCTCAATTAGTATTACTAATCATTTTTGTGTCTTCAATTACTATTACAAGAGTTATGTATATATTTTTTAATTAAAAAATAATGATAAAGAATACGCGGACTCTTTAATTTTATAATGTAATTTAATTCTTTTTTTTTTATTTTTCTCATAAATTTAATATTTTCTGATTTATGTGTTAGGTTAATGACTCAACTTACTATATTATATTAATTTACTGAATATTTTAGACACACTCTTTTATAATGATTTACTTAAGTATCAATATAATTTTTATTTGTAATATAATCATTATTATTTCATTTTGATATGTATTAAATTCAATATTTTACTCTATCACATAAAAGTGGATTGAGATTTTAATTATTTTACTTGCAATTATCATAATACTCTTTTCTTATTAAAATATATTACATAGCAAAGTTGGAATCTAAATATGGTGTTATATCCATATCAAACATCTTGAACTGTAATTGATCAATTTAATAATAAAATCAAATAGAAACAGAAATTTACATTTACATATACATGCAAAAGAATCTACATATATAATGATATGATGACTTTCAAGAGAAAATCAAACTTACGTAAATTTTCAAAAACATATTTTATTTTTTTAATTAACTACTTTTTCTATTTTTAGTTATTTAGTAGTCATTCTAATTTACATCTCAATATTTTTTATTTTACTTCGGTTTCAAAATTTTTTCATTATCTTTACTTTATACAAATTTTCATATTAAAATAATTATAAGACTATTAATTATATAATGAATGATTTAGAAAAATATTTATTATAATTATTACTTTAATAAAAAAAATCAATTTATGGTACACATGTATTTATTAAAATATTTTCAATTTTATAATTTATAGAAAAAAACACGTATGTCAATCTTTTAAATATTTATTTTTTGGTTATAATCTATTAGAATATTAGTACAAGAATTATAAACTCAATTTGATATCTAAATTAAAACTCGGATAATAAAAGTCTTTTTAATTCGGTTGATACATGAACAAAATTTTCTTGATTATATGTTAATAAATATTAATAATATAAATAAAACTAAATATATAGGCGTAAGAACATAGAATAAGTAGATAATTTATTCAACAACTATAAATAATAATTTAATTTATTAAAAAAAAGTACATTGTTATATTGAATTATTTCTTCACAAAATAAAATTTTAATGTAATTTGTTTTACATTCCTAATAAATTATTATATACAAAAATTATTTTGTCACAGTTTTATTAATTCATCTTAAAATTTGAATTTTTTAAAATAAAATAGTTGAATAAATGAATTACTAAAATATTTTTCTATTTTTTTCCAAACTCCTCATATTTCTCAATCTCGCCTTTCAAATATTTTATTAATTTTTATTACTTCCAACTAATATTATTGATAATTTTTATAGCGACTAACTAATATTCTTAATAATTTTTTAACTTCATTTACTATTAAATTTATATTAAAAAGTGATATATGAAAAATAATATATACTATTACTTTTATTTATCAAAATTTAACTGATACATGATTTCTAAAAATATAAACATAAAAATAAATGATATATAACTTCTTAATTATGCACACAGCCGCGCATCACGTAGGTCACAATCTAGCGAATGATAATGAATGAGTATCCTATCAAATTCAATGGGTTCATAGTATTCACCATAAAAATAATTAAAAACAAATAATAATGGGTGAGTATCCTATTAAATTCAATGGATTCAAAGTATTCACCATAAAAATAATTAAAAATAAATGATAATTTGTGGGTATGCTACCAAATTCAATGGAAAAATAATTAAAAACAAATTATAATGGGTAGGTATCCTATCAAATTTAGGGCTGGGAATAGGCTAGGCTGGGTTAGATTTCATAAAACCTGATCCTAACCTACAATAAACTTATAAGAGTCTGGTCTATGGCCTACTATGGACTCTTTTTTCAGCCTGACCCGATATTTTTAAAAGTCTGGCCTAACTTGAAAGCCTATTTAAAAATCTATTTCTCATTAAAGTTTTTAATTAATTCATATTACTTAAGAAGTCTTATAAGTCGGCCTATATATGAATATTTAGGTCTATCTATTTAACATTTTTCTAATTTATATGCATATATAGACCAACCTATTTAGCATTTTTTTCTAATATATGTGCATATATAGGCCAACCTATTTAGACTATTTTTAATATTATAAAAATATAGGTCGGCCTGTAAGGCTTCATAGGTTTTTTTAATAGCTTAAGTCTGGCCTATATAATTAAATAGGCTTTTAAAAAAGCCTAAGCCTGACTTTTTATCAAATAGGTCCGGCCTGACTTTTTATTAAATAAGTCTGGCTTGGCCTGGCCTACCCTGACCTTAAATAGACAAGGCTATAGGCCCCTGTAGACCGGCCTGGCCTATTCCCATCCCAAATCAAATTCAATAAATTCAGAGTATTTACTATAAAAATAATTAAAAACTAATGATAATGGGTGGTATTCTGCCAAATTCAATTGATTCAGAATATTCATCATAAAAATAATTAAAAACTAATCATAATAGTGGGTATCCTACCAAATTCAATGGATTCAGATTATTCACTATAAAAATAATTAAATATGAATGATAATAGATGGGTATCCTACCAAATTTAATGGGTTCAGAAGAGTATTCACCATAAAAATAATTAAAAACGAATGATAATGGATGAGTATTTTACTGAATTCAATGGATTCAAAGTATTCACCATAAAAATAATTAAAATAAAATTATAATAGATGGAAATCCTACCAAATTCATTTTATTCAAAGTATTTACCTTAAAAATAATTAAAAAGAAAGTTCAATTTGAGTATAATCCAAATTCGAAAAACCCAAAATCAAATGTTCAGTTCTCAAAACTTGTATTTGACCTAATTCCCCAAATATTCCCACTCACACTCATCGAGACATCATTGAATTCTTCAATATGAAAAGAAAAAGAAAGCCTCTAAGATCAAAATCAATGATGGCTATGGCTTCTTCTTATTCTTCCTCCACACAAACTAGGAGCAAAACATTAGATATGCTTTCAACAAATCATTATTTACCAGATGAATGTTGGGAACGTATCTTCAAATTCCTTATCAACCATGACACCATCGACAACCATCGTCGCTACATTCATTTGAAGTCTGTTTCCATGGTATCCAAACAGTTACTCTCCATCACAAATCATCTTCGATCATCTCTCACGATCTATAATCCAACATGCCAACTCTTTTATACCCTCTTCCGTAGATTCTCCAACATCGCCTCCCTCAACCTATCCTCCTACTATGGTGACCTCAACCCTGTTCTTATCCAAATCTCTCGTTTTCAATTGAACATCACATCACTCAATCTCTCCAATCAACTAAAAATTCCAGCAAAGGGATTGCGAGCTTTCTCCAAAAAAATTACAACTTTGACATGTCTCGTATGTTCCAACATTGGTACTCTGTATGAAACCGACATGTTATTCATTGCCGATCGCTTCCGTTTCCTTGAGGAACTTGACCTCAGTAACCCTAGGGAGTTCAAATTTGATCGAAACTCCATATTTCTCTCCGCAACGGCTCTTTCATTGGCACTTTCTAGAATCCGTAAAGTTAATCTCTCTCATGATAATGTTTTCTTTCAATTATCAGTCTTTTACTTATTCAAGAACTGTAAGTTTCTCGAAGAGGCTACCATTATTGACTACTGTAGAATCCTGAAGATGGCTTCTATTGTCCTCCAAAGACCAACATTGAGGTCTTTATCCAATTCGAATTCTAAGAGTACGACATCTTTTGAGAATTTTACTTCACATTTCATTGCCTCATTGGTAAGTTTAAAGAGTTTGACTTCTCTTGATTTATTCGCTTGGAAAATATCAGATGAGTTGTTGTCCTCTATAGCAAGGGAGGGTATTCCTTTGACTAAGCTTTTCCTCCATAATTGTGTCGGTTATAGTTATGCAGGAATTTTTTGTTTGTTATCCAAGTGTCAAGGTATACAATATTTGGATCTTCAAAAGGCTGATTTTCTAAATGATCAACATGTCATTGAGTTATGTTTGTTTTTGGGTGATTTGGTGTCTATAAACCTTAGTCAATGTAACATGCTAACAGAAGTTGCCTTGTTTTCACTCATTAGAAATTGTCCTTCACTTATTGAGATCAAAATGGAATGGACATCTATAGGAAAAGAGAGTGTAGAGAATTCTAGTTCTTTGATGGATTCTATTGTAAACTATCAACTAAAGTCTCTCTATTTGGGTCATTGTCCAGAATTAAGAGATGAAACTGTCATAATGTTTTCTTCCATTTTCCCTAGTTTGCAGCTGCTTGATTTGAATTCTTGTCAATTTATATCTGACCAAGGTATCGGTCAAGTTTTAAAGGGATCTGGTAACATTAGACATTTGAACATATCCAATTGTTCAACAATGAAGCTACTTGTTGGAATGGACTTTGAAGTTCCAAAATTGGAGGTGTTGAATTTGTCACTTACAAGGGTTGATGATGGAACACTTTATGTGATCTCAAAGGGTTGCTCTGGCCTTTTGCAATTATACCTTGAAAATTGTGATTGCGTCACAGAGAAAGGAGTGAAACATGTGGTAGAAAATTGCACACAATTGAGAGAGATCAATCTACAGGGTTGTGATAAAGTGCGTGCTAATATTTCATCGATATTATATTCAAGCCTATCTTTAAGAAAGATAATTGCTCCACCACGTTTTCGTTTCAGTGAAAGAAAGATGAAACTCTTCTCGCGTCATGGATGTCTTGTTTCCTAGCATTCTCAAAGTGGTCTACCCAAGTTCAAACTCTTAAACGTAAGATTCTTTTTTATTTTACTTCTACATTATATTTACTTTTATAAGATTTTCGTGTCATACTTATGGTATTCCTAATTAGCAACATGATTTTACATACTTTCTGCAACACACTTGCACTTTTTTCTCATATGCTATTTTACTCATCTGGGTTTTTTGTGTCTACGTAAGTTGGGATTGTACATTAGAGTTTGACCTAACTCATCCTTATAAAACCGATTGGTAAGTTAAGGAGTGTCACTCTATATAAACTCTTTCAATGCTCTATCTCCAACTAATGTGGGACTTTAGGATCTTCTTAATACACCCCCTCACGCCCAACATTCTTTTGGGCTTGGTGCGTGGATATTAACAGTGGACAGCCCATAGTCCGATCGATAGGTTCTGATACCATATTTGAGTTTGACCTAACTCTTTCTTACAAAATCGGTTGGTAAGATGAAGAGTGTCATTCTATATAAACTCTTTCAATGCTCTATCTCCAACTAATGTGAGACTTTAGGATCTTTCTAAAATGGTATCCTTATTGCAAACTAGGAAAACATCTAATATACTGGTTGTATGTTCACTAACTCTCAACATGCTTAAATGCATTTATTTTTTGATTTTTTTTATAATTATCTAAAAGAATAAACATAACTTTTTCTTTTATGATACAGTTTAAAATGCTAAGAAAAGGAGAAAAAGCAACTGTCAGAGAACATTACAAATTTAGATACGCAGAAGAGGGTAGAGGTTCATCCAATAATTTTTGTTTTGTTTTGTTTGAAATATGAAGCTATCGAGGCAAAGAAGATTTAACTTTTTTTCACTCTCTTAAGTAAAGCAAAATGATCATCTACTTTTATCTTTTAAATTAAAAAAAAAAATTGCTATGGTCCATATGTTAGTTTTATATTTTACAAATGCTATAGTTATGGGTTAAAAAGGAGTTGCTAAAGTTAAAATTTCATGCTACATTTTATGGAGAATAAGTAGTCCATACTTATTTTAATGCCTCAATTATCCAATTACTTTATGTAGTTTTGTTGTTCCGTCTTTCCTACAATTATGAATTCTTAGAATCATAAGTTTTTGGTATGATTTATGTAATACATTGTTAATAATGATAGCAAGGACCATATCATTTAAGTGGTACATATATTCTACGGACTAGTATCAACATTGAAATTTCAAAAAATTATTTAAGGTCTGATAAATGTCTTAAATTTTATTTTTAATTTCTATTGAAAAATTATTATATTTTAGTTCTTACAAATTTTTTTATGCATTCAATTTTAGTCTTCATATTTTTTAAAATTTTGAAAATTATTTAATTACTCCTTAACATTTAAATTTTTGAATAATTTTTTTTACGTGTTATTTATCAAATTTTACAATTTTTTAAAATAAAAATAATTAAATATGAGTATTTTAAATTTCAAAAGATAATGATAAAGTAATAAAAATTATTTAATTGCTTGCATTTTTTTCCATTTCTTTTTTCATTTTTGTGTAGCTGTAAATTCTTCTATGGTGAAGATTCAAATAAAGAGTTGGCTTTGAAAGCGGCGCTCATATTGTGTGGAACATCCAAAGAAACTAATAAACTTTGCATTTTTGTTTTTGTGATTATTTGATTAATGAATTTAATCTTTGAATACAAATGCGTTCACAATACATTATGAAAAGTTAAACACTTTCTACATATTGTTATTGTTTAATATGTATGTGACGTGATATGTTACAAGGATTTGCTTTGATTTGTTGCAGTATTTGCTTTATCATCTCTAATTCGTTTGAACAAATTATCTTCTTGTTTTCACGTTGATTAGTTTTGAAACCCATTTCATTATTTAGTTCGTATAATACAATCTCTCGCAGATTTATTTATACTTCTAATGATAATGTGTTGCATTTTTTATTCAGTTGTCATAATGTCATTCTCTTCTTGAAATTGAGTATGATATGTTTTAATTATTGAGAAGACCATTTGGTTAATTTTAATAATATTGTCAATCGGTGACTTATCTAATTTTGTATAGAGGTTAGGCATGTCCAAAGGTTTCCCAATTTTGAAGGAGGCAAGGTTCATGAGACATACTTATCTTGTGATCTTTCATATATAAAAGCCCAACCCTTTTGGTTGGAAGTAGGTAGAAGAAAAAAGTGCTTAAGACTTTTGATAGAGATTGGTATTAGTGTTATGCGTTAGTATATTTTCTGCTTGTTTCTTGTAAGAGAATTTTGTCTTAATAAGCATCTCATCTCATTATAGTATATACAGGGCCATCTTTGAGGGAGTGCAAGGCGGGCTACCGCACAGGGCCTCAAACTTTTCACGGTTAAAGTTTTACTAAATAGGGCCTCATAAATCTTTGCCTCTATTAAAATAGGGCCTCTAATTATTTTGCCATGGTTGAACCATGATTAACCTACACATGGCCTCCAAAAAATTGAGACGGCCCTGTATATAGTTTTTTTTTAAGTAAGGTGATATAAACGGGAGAATTAAGGGTAGTCTAACCTGTTTATACAATAAAACTGAAAAAAAAACTCGACAAAAAGAAAAGAAATTACCAACCAATTGAAGTTACGAAAGGAAAGCCAACGGATCCTTAGTAAACTCGTAAAAGTTATAATTGGGATTGGTAATTTCTCTCAAAAAAGACCATTTCGCTCTGGCTGTAGTGGGTTCTTTTCCTCAATTTTCTTGATTAATTTTTGAAAATTATAGTAGAACATCTCTCTTATAAATCCAACATTCTATCCATTCATAGGCGATGTGGGACTGTAACCACTCACACTTTCACCCAACACCTTTTACACCTCCCTCCACCAGCAACTGTTCCTGCATTTTTACTAGTTTCTTGCATGTGGTTCATGTTTTTAGCTACTTGATTCTGTGTTACAGTTCATTGATTTCAACCTCTGTTCTATTATTGATTAAATGACTTCGACTTATGAGTTATCCTTTATTTCTTGATATTTATGAATTTTTCTTACAAATTTATTATTATGAACTTTGTTTAATGTTGTGATTTAGAAATTGTTGTCTTTTTGTATAGTAGTTTTTCTGTGATCAATATTTTGGGCAAGAAATGTTGTTGTAGTAACATGGAAACTTGTTGGAGTTTTCCTGATAATTACACCAAGAACAAGTTAGAGAAATCTAACTTGTTCCATAAGTTACTTGGTTAGTTAATATAGTTAATCGTAGTTACTTACCCAACACAACATACATCTGACATTTTTTATAAAATATTATTAACCTGTAATAAATTCTGTGATACTCAAATCAATTTAATATTTTTAATGTTTTTTGAAATCCAAATTGTTTACACTGATATTAAATATCATCATACATTTGACATGAAATAGAAATTATTGTTTCGTACTCCCCTTCCAAGCTACTTGAACGACTGCATCACAATTTATGAAAGTATGCATGATATAAGACCTATTATTTCAGTATAAATGAAACATGTTTGCACACGCTTAAGAATTATGTAAACGATAATAACATAAAGGCTTAATGTATCTTTTGATCCTGTAACTTAATTTATTATTTCTCTTTGGTCCCGTATATAATAAGCTTTATATTTTAGTCCTTCAAAAACTATTCTATTAGCCAACTTAGTCCATTTCGTTAGCTTTAACTCTAAATGTCTTAGGTGAGATACTATTATTGAGTATCTACCACAGATTTCAATTTTTTTATTTTAACCATTTGATATTTTTGACGAATTCTACGTCGTTGGATCTTGACAGTCTATTCATTATTACAGTACACCATCAACGACTAATTTTTTTTACCTATCTTCATCTTCTCCCCCTTCTTCATCTTCATATACATCACTATCTTCATTAATCTTCGCCAAATTTCCAGAAAAATTAAAATTTGAGAATATTTCTCCAAGATTTTTTCTAGATCCTAAAACTCAATATAGATAACAATTACTTAGTCTATAATTTATTAAACCTATTTTTGATCTTGTTAATCGTTATCACACTAATTCAAAATTTCCAGCTGTGAGATATTGGATCGAACTCTAGTATGGTCGAAGGGTAGCTAGTGTCAAAACGTGCATGTTGTAGTCGAAGATGGATCTAGCATGCAGGTGTCAAAGATGTTAGGGTTATTAGCATGTTAAATTAGGTTTTAGTGTTTAAACCCTAATTTGTTAAGTTAGCTTGTTTATTAAGTTAGCTTGTGTAATGGGCCTTGTGGAAAAAGCCCATTAGTTAGTATGTTAGGTTTTATTATAAATAGCATACTAGTCTCTCACCATTGCATACTGCAAATCCTAATTTAGGGTGAGAGGGTTATTTGTCATTCTTGTAACTTGTAATCTTGTTTAAAGAGAAAGGAAAGAATAGCAGTTATAACCAATCCTTGTTGTTCTTCGTGTTTATCATTTTTCTAACCTTTGTGTGTTTCTTGATCACAAAGAAATAGTTTATCCTTTGTTTATCAAGGCATCCTTTTCACAACAAATTGGTGCGGTGAGCATGGAGAAGATGCCTTCAACAAAGTATGAGATTGAAAAGTTCACTGGAGTGAACGATTTCGGTCTGTGGCTCTTGAAGATGAAATCCCTACTAGTTCAGCAGGGTTGTTTGGAAGCGTTGAAGGGAGCAGCAACTATGGATACTGCGTTAATTGAAAAATAAAAGATGGCCATGATAGAGAAAGCCCACAGTGCAATTTTGTTGAGCCTTGGTAATAAGGTCCTTTGGCAGATATCAAAGGAGACGACGGCATCAGGGTTATGGGTGAAACTTGAAAGTGTGTACATGACCAAATCGCTGGTAAATCAACTCAACCTGAAGCAAGCTTTGTATTCATTTAAGATGATTGAAGATAAAGTGTTGGTTGAGCAGTTGGATATGATTAACAAGCAGATTCTTGATCTTAAAAATATTGATGTGAAGATCGATGATGAAGATCAAGCGTTGTTACTATTGTGTGCCTTGCCTCGATCACATGCTCACTTAAAAGAAACTCTCTTATATGGAAGGGAGTCCCTGATCTTTGAAGAAGTTCAATCAGCCCTGTATTCTAAGGACTTGAACAAACGAAAGGAGCATAAACCTTCGATTGTTGGTGAAGGTTTGGTCGTTAAAGGAAAATTCTTGCGAAAGGAGGGTAAGTTCGACAAGAAGAAGGGCAAAAGTCAGCAGAAGTCTTACAGTGGGGAAGCATCTTGCATTCTATGCTATCATTGTAAGAAGGAGGATCACACAAGAAAGGTGTTCCCTGAACGCCTGAAAGATCATGGAAATGCAACCATTGTTCAAGATGATTTCGAATCATCTGATGTTCTTGTGGTTTAGAGCAATGACTCGAGAAGAGAGTGGATTATGGATTCAGGTTGCACTTGGAACATGACTCCAAACAAAGACTTGTTCGAGGAATTATGTGATCAAGATGGTGGATCTGTATTGCTGGGAAACAACAAAGCTTGCAAGATTGCAAGTGTTGGATCTGTGAGATTCAAGCTCCATGATGAGTTAATAAGGTTTTTGACTGAAGTCCGGTATGTTCCTGATTTGAAGAGAAATTTGATTTCTCTTGGTGAATTCGACAAGAAAGGATATGTTTTCCAAGGAGAGAAAAGTATCATAAGAGTCATGAAGGCGTCGAAGGAAGTCTTGAGAGACATGTAGAAACAAGGCTTGTATACCCTTGAGGCTGAAGTTGTAAGTGGTTCGACAAATGTCGCATCCATGAAAACTTTTTCGAAGACAAAAATATGGCACATGAGATTCGGCCATGTCAGTGAAAGGGGACTGGTCGAATTAGGGAAACAAAATATGCTTGGTGGAGACAAAGTCGAAAAGCTGAAGTTTTGTGAACCCTGTGCACTTGGAAAATCTTGCAGAGTGAAGTTCAATAAAGGCAAACAAAGAACACATGGATCCCTTGATTATATCCATGCTGATCTTTGGGGGCCTACAAGGTATACATCACATTCAGGAGTGAGATATTTTCTATCCATAGTAGATGATTATTCTAGAAAATTATGGGTATTCATCCAGAAGACTAAGGATTAAACTTTTGAGAATTTCAAAAGTTGGAAGACTCTGGTCGAAAATCAGATTGGCAGAAAGGTCAAAAGGTTGAGAACCGATAATGGTCTTGAATTTTGCAATGAGGCGTTCAATAACTTTTGTGCTGCCTCTGGTATTGCAAGGCAGAAACCTATTGCAGGTACTCCACAGCAAAATGGTTTGGCTGAAAGGTTTAATCGAACTATTTTGGAGAGAGTCAGATGCATGTTGACTAGTGTTGGGTTAAAGAAGGTGTTTTGGGCTGAGGCTGTTTCGGCGGAAACATATCTGATAAACAGATGTCCTTCGACAATGTTAGATATGAAGACACCTGAAGAAGTTTGGCCGGGACATCCACCAGATCTCGACAGACTTAGAGTATTTGGATGCGTAGCCTATGCTCACATTAGGCAAGACAAGGTCGAACCTAGAGCTCTGGAATACATGTTCATGGGATATCCTGAAGGAGTCAAAGCTTATAGGCTATGGTTCCTAGAGCCAGGTCACAGGAGGAGTATCACCAGTCGAGATGTAGTTTTCAATGAAGCTGAAATGGCTTTTAAGAAAACTGATGATGTTGATCAAAGTACAGAAAAATCTGACAAAGAGCTGGAACAGGTAGAGATTCCTGTCGAGGTAGAGCAAGTTGATGCTGAATTGCATATTCTAGATGGAGTCGAAGAAGAAGCAGAAGATGTTGAGGAAGTTGAGGAAACTGTCGATGACTACATGTTGGCAAGAGATAGGTCGAGAAGAGTCATCAAGCCACCTCAGAGACTTGGGTATGCAGATCTTATAGCTTATGCCTTGATCTCTGCAAGTGAGGTTCTAGACGAAGAACCTGGAGACTATAAGGAAGTTATGAGGAGTCGAAATAATACTGAATGGCTGAAGGCCATGAATGATGAGATGAAATCTCTTCATGATAATCATACTTGGGAACTGATCAAGAAACCTGCTGGGCAAGGTTAGTCAACTGTAAATGGATTTTCAAAGTTAAGGAAGGAATAGAAGGAGTTGCGTCGAAAAGATACAAGGTAAGGTTGGTCGCAAGGGGTTTCACTCAGAAAGAAGGTGTTGACTTCAATGATGTGTTTTCTCCTGTTGTGAAGCATAGGTTCATTCGAATGTTGCTTGCCATGGTGGCACAGTTTGATCTTGAACTGGAACAGGTGGATGTGAAGACTGCGTTCTTGTATGGTGATCTAGATGAAACGATACTGATGAGGCAGCCTGAAGGGTATGTCGAAAATGGGAAGGAAGATTATGTGTGCAAGCTAAAGAGATCTTTATATGGACCGAAACAGTTTCCTCAATAGTGGAATAGGAGATTCGACAAATTCATGGCACGCATAAGTTTTGTTAGAAGCCAGTTCGACCATTGTGTTTACTTCCGATTTCGACCTGGTAATTCATTTGTTATTTTTTTGCTTTATGTGGATGATATTCTCATAGCAAGCAACAATGTCGAAGATGTAAAGAGGATGAAGGCTGAACTCAATAAGGAGTTCGATATGAAGGATCCGGGAGCTGCATCCAGGATTCTTGGAATTGACATTCAAAGATATGGAAAGCAGTCGAAATTATGCTTATCTCAAGAGGCATACCTGCGGAAGATTCTCGACAAGTTTGGTATGTCTAATTCAAATCCTGTTGTGACTCCAACAAACCCTCAATTTAAGCTGAGTATTGATCAGTGTCCTAGTACTGATGTCGAAAGAGCCTATATGAATATAATATCATATGCTAATATAGTTGGTTCTTTGATGTATGTTATGGTATGTACTAGACCTGATATAGCATATGCACTCAGTCTTGTAAGCAGTTACATGGCGAGTCCTAGAAAGGCTCACTAGCAAGCATTGAAGTGGATTCTAAGGTATATAAATGGATCTCTTAAAAGAGTTCTAACTTATGGTGGAGCCTTGAGTGAAGATAGTAAAGCACCAATCGAAGGATATGTCGACTCTGATTATGCAGGTTGTATGGATTCCAGAAAATCTATTTCTGGGTATGTTTTCACTATGTTTGGCACAACCATTAGTTGGAAAGCAACTCTTTAGAAGGTTGTTGCATTATCAACCACTGAAGCAGAATATATTGCCCTAATTGAAGCTGTGAAAGAAGCATTGTGGCTTGAAGGTTTTGCTAAGGAGCTAACACTTCAAGGTGAAGGTATCACGGTTAAATGTGATAGTCAAAGTGCAATACAGCTGTCGAAGAATTCAGCCTATCATGAGCGAACTAAGCTCATTGATGTGAGGCCACATTTCGTCAGAGAAGTAATCGAGCATGGAGAAGTCCAAGTGCTGAAGGTTTCGACTGAGGATAATGCTACTGATATGATCACCAAGACATTGCCAAGTTGCAAGTTTTTCCACTGTATCCAGTTAATAAAGCTGCATGAAGAAAGCTAGTTTGTTCCCTTGGTGTTGTAGAGTTAGGTCCAAGGTGGAGATTTGTGAGATATTGGATCAAACTCTAGTATGGTCGAAGGGTAGCTGGTGTCGAAATGTGCATGTTGTAGTCGAAGATGGATCTAGCATGTAGGTGTCAAAGATGTTAGGGTTATTAGCATGTTAAATTAGGTTTTAGTGTTTAAACCCTAATTTGTTAATTTAGCTTGTTTATTAAGTTAGCTTGTGTAATGGGCCTTGTGGAAAAAGCCCATTAGTTAGTATGTTAGGTTTTATTATAAATAACATACTAGTCTCTCATCATTGCATACTGCAAATCCTAATTTAGGGTGAGAGGGTTATTTTTTATTCTTGTAACTTGTAATCTTGTTTAAAGAGAAAGTAAATAATAGCAGTTATAACCAATCCTTGTTGTTCTTCGTGTTTATCATCTTTTCTAACCCTTGTGTGTTTCTTGATCACAAAAGAACAGTTTATCCTTTGTTCATCAAGGCATCCTTTTCACAACACCAACTTAGAGGTTGTTGCTTATGACATTGAAGATCCTTTTTTTCATCTTCTTATTCTTCATCTTCTTAGTGTAGTTGTGGTAGCAATAGCAACAAAATTTCTTTTGGGTTTTATTTGAATTTAACTTAAGTTCTTCAAATGGATTTATGGAGAAAATTTGTAGGGATGATGATTGGTAATAAAGGGGTTAAGCATAATATGGGTTCTTCATAATGTTTGCATTCAACACCGACACCGATTCATTTCCAAGTTCAATGGGGATTTGCATTGACATTATGAATAATCAACATGAGAGACTATAAATAAACTCCAAACAAGTCCTATTCCATTTGTTTCTTCACACATAATAAAAAATAGAAAGAGTAGTAGCCATGGTTACCAAACTGTTAGCTGAAGATTTCGTTTGGGAAGAATATCTTTCGAAGTTTGAAATTCGAAGGAAGATGGTTACTGATGACCATCTGTTGGGATAAAAAATGGCTACTGATGGCCATGTTCGAAAATGTTGGTTTAAGTTGGAATGGAGATAGTTCGTATTGAAGCTAAGTTCGAAAAGAATTATCTTTGGGGACTTAAACGTTTCACGAGATATGCAAAGTACTGAAGCTTAGCGTATTTTTGTGGTATTATTGATTCTGATTACTTTGCCACGCGTCGAAAGAGGATTCAGGCGGGATGATTTGAATTTCGAAGTAGTTTTATGTAACCGCACGAAGACAGATGGCATCCCTGGATTTTCTGCGGGCAACGTGGCATTAGATTAGTGTAGGACCGTTAGGGTCGAAACTAGTATAAATAAGGATCTTAATGTTAGGATTCCGTGCGTTCATTTTGTACAAATCACTCACATATTGCTCAAGTATCAATTGTTAAGAGAACGAGTTTCGCTGAGAAATGTACGTATGACACCACCATCAATTTAAATACATTTGTATTTTCCTTTATTCAAGTATCTTTTGATATTATTGCATTTCGTTTACTTCCTGCCATTTACATTCCTGTACTCTTTATTTTCGTCCTATTTAGTTTCGAAGCATTTAAGTTTCTGTACTTTAAGATTCGTGCACTTTACAGTTTTGTCTTATATTTTATCTTTATTTTTTCTTTCGCTGATGTTGTATTTACGTGTATAACAAGGTGATTGTTAATCTTTATTTCTTTGATAAAGCATTTCTTATTTCGAGACAAGCCAACCATGGACATGATTCGAACTATCATGAATAACAACCTTTTTAACTATGTCCTAGGATCAATCTAGTCGATCCTGCGAGTAACCAAATCATATTTATTATAGTTTGGAAGACTAGCGGTTGTTTACCGGAAATCACCGTAAATAAATTGGCACGCCCAGTGGGACAGTGTCAAACAGATTGTTATTAATTGATTGCTTTGTTTTGTCTAGAAAATATCAAGACCTTGTATGAACCTTAGGAACGGTAAATTAACCAACAGTGCACAACCGATTCCTAAACGAAGGTACAACAAGAAAATGGTCAATGTGGCTAGTGCAGGGGGAGATCAGGATCCCCCATAAGGGTCAGGAACAGTAGCGGCAAGTTCTTCACATGTTTCGACTTCTGCTCCAGAAACCCAGGCTATACCGGTTTCGACGGAATCTGATCCTATAAGTAATTCCCAGGCGATACCTGAAAATACCACAGGGACGACAGGAACGCTCCCAGTTTCGAGTTCGACTGCTATCCCTTCATTAACAGGTACAAGCGAGATACCGCATTTCGCAACTAATACCACAAATCAGATGTTTACCCCAAGACCACCACCTGCCTCAGAGATGTGGAGATCCCATTTCCAATACGGAATGCCACCTTCATACTTGACAGGATTAGGAGGAGCGGGGCCTACATACACTACAACTAACCCAACAGCGTTTTCGCCTAATGTTGGTTCGATAGGTCGAAGCGGGCAGAATACGGCTTTCTCTTCCCAAGTACCCCCTTTTACCACAAATAGTCAAGAAGCATTTCGACAAGAAATGGATGCAAGTAACCATGATATGTTAGTAAATCTTGCTAAAGAATTGGGGTCCATTTTGAATCTGTTAGCAACAAACATTGCTAGGACTAACCACGATAATGCGGAAACCTTCCAAAAAATATCATCTCAAATGAATCGAATGGCAGATTTTCTAGGAGTTCCACAAAATAGACGAAGGAACAACCAATCAACTTATCAAGAGGGGCAACCCATTCTAGAACAAGTTAGACCCCCAGTACCGCCACCTAGGCCAACATCAGTCGAACAAAACCAAGTGATAGACTTAGAAGCTTGAAGTCAAATGACTAACGCTGGCCAACAAGCAGTTACCCAGCCACAACCTAATTTAGTGGTGGTAAGAAGAAACGAACATCCTGATGAAGTGGTGCATAGGGTTAGGAGAGACAATTTGGCAACAGAGAACAACCTCACTTCCATGATAGAAAGAATAATGGCTAACAACGGCCTTAATACCGGGCTTCGACGCCCAAACTATACATCCCCAATAGCAGAATATAATATGCAAACGGAATTGCCAAGGGGTACCAAAGTACCAAAATTTACTAAGTTTTCAGGGGACACCAATGAATCTACCGTGGAGCACATAGCCAGATATCTGACGGAAGCAGGGGATCTAGCAGGGAACGAAGACTTAAGGATTAAATACTTCCCTAGTTCGCTAACAAAGAATGCTTTTGTTTGGTTCACTACTTTGCCCCCAAATTCCATAGATGCATGGGTACACTTGGAGAGATTATTCCATGAACAATTCTACATGGGTCAAACCAAGATAAGCTTGAAAGAATTGGCTAGCATCAAGAGGAAGTTCACGGAATCTATAGACGATTACTTAAATAGGTTCCGTTTGTTGAAATCAAGATGCTTCACGACTGTCCCAGAACATGAATTAGTTGAAATGGTTGCAGGTGGCCTAGATTATTCAATTCGAAAGAAACTGGATACTCAATACCTGAGAGATATGGCCCAATTGGCAGACAGGGTTCGACAGGTCGAACGGTTAAAAGCAGAAAAGGCCAGAGCGAGTAAGAGTTATAAGAAGGAGAGAGTAGCATACGTCGAAGCAGACGACGGTGTTGGCGAACCTTTCGAAGATTCATACGACATAGAAGAGGTCGAAATAGATCTTGCTGAGTTAAAAGAAGCGCCACCTTATTCTTGCAAACTGCTTACCCCTTCTAATGGAAAGAATCCAGTAGAGAATGACAAAAGCGATAGATTTCCTAAGAAAACTTATACATTTGATGTCACTAAATGTGACGAAATATTTGATTTATTAGTAAAAGATGGCCAGATGATAGTACCTCCCAATTCAAAAATTCCTCCGTTAGAACAACGGAAGAAGCGAGGTTTTTGCAAGTATCACGGTTTTTTAGGCCATAAAACTTCACAAGGTTTTCTTTTCAGGGATCTAATTCAGAATGCTATCAAGGACGGACGTCTGAAATTTGCTGACAAAACCAAGAACCTTATGAAGGTTGACGCAGACCCCTTGAATGTGGCTGACACTAACTTGTGTGAACCACTTGACGTCAACATGGTGGAAGTATCTGAAATCGATGTTGCCAAGTCGGAGATAATTTCAGGGGGGAAAGCAGGCTACTGAAAGCCTAAATGCCAATTCGATCTTCAATACTGATGTTGAAGGATCCTTTGATGCTGAAATGACTGAAGATCTGAAAGGAAAAACAAGTGAGGCCACTGAAGACCTCACAGTAAAGCTTCAGCAGATACGAATTTCTGAGGTTCCTCCGGCAGGTGTTAACATGGTCAATGTTAGACGCCTTTTATCTGAAATAGAAGAACTAGAAAAATGGCTGATAAGGGAGAAAGGAAACATTGAAATCCCGCCAAGGGGAAACAGTCTGAAGGCCTTGGAGAGGAGGAAACTTGCTGCTGAAAGTATACCCAAGGTCTGAAGAAAGCTTGGTTGGTTTCTTGGTCAGGTGTCACAACGACAACTCTGAAGTTGCACAGTGCCCTAGATGTGGTGCATTCTATGACGAACTGCTAGCAAGATCATTCGAAAGGGTGTATCTTTATATGGGTCGGGAGACTCAGGGACTTCTTCCTAACTTGTATGGGTTCGACAACCGGACCCCATCAAGGAGGCCTGACAGCCCACACCCTAGAGCTCGAAGGGTCACATTCAAAGTTCCTGCAGACATACCCAGGGATAGATGGATGCAAGCTGGTACCAGAACCAACAAATGGCGAAGTTGGGACCAAGGAGGAAGAACTGCAATGGCATATAGGAAGCAATTCCAGACTTCCAATCGAGAGATGTACAGGTTGGAAAACTACAAAGGCAAAAATCCTATGTCCAGATCCCAATGGAGAAGGCACCAGAGGATGAAGAAAGCCCAAAGGGAGTACAAACCAAGGGAGACTGGAGAATCAAGTAGCAATCAGATCCCAATATAGGGGGCAAGGACAAGTAAACCTCCAGTGGAACGTAAGTTGTTCGATTCTGAAAATGAGAAAGAAGAAGAAAAGATGCATTCCAGCCCTTAGAAGGAAGACGATAGGCTGACGAATAACTTCGAATCAGACGGAGTATCGTCTATAAATCTCAATTGCAATGTTGTGTCAGTACTCCCTCATGAGTATAACCAAGAAACAGAAGTCGAAGATTGTGAGGAAGCTGATGAGGAAGAGATGGCAAGACACAGACCTGTGTGTTACTATGTGTTGAACAATGAGGCAGTCGAAGAGCAGAACGCTTTCTTCGAAAGGCCTGATAAAGGTATGAGGAATCATTTGAAACCACTCTACACAAGAGCCAAGATTGAGAATGTTGGCATTAACAAAGTCTTAGTGGATGGGGGAGCAGCAGTGAACCTAATGCCCCAATATATGCTGAAGAGAATTGGTATGTTCGATACTGATATAAGACCACATAATATGGTTCTGTCCAACTATGAAGGCAAGATAGGGCAAACTTTAGGAGTAATTCAAGTGAATTTAACTGTGGGTTCCGTCACCAGGCCAACGATGTTCATGATGATACCAGCAAAAGCTAACTACAATCTTTTGCTAGGAAGAGAGTGGATCCATGGAGTGGCGGCTGTGCCTTCGACGATGCATCAAAGAATAACCATTTGGAGAGAAGATGGCATAGTAGAGAACATCGAAGGATATCAAAGTTACTACATGGCTGAAGTCAATCAGGTCAATAAAACTAGTTTTGACAGGAATCTGGCGAACATAGGACCTTGTCATGCTGCTGAAGACATATACACTCCAAACAGAAATGCTTTGTACTATTTGTCTTTACATCCTAATGGATTCCAATGGAATAGAGAGATAATGGATGGTCCAGAAGATATCCCACCAACGGAGCATTCACCAACAATACGGCCAACAGGCTGGGACGACGACGTTGATCATGTCTGAAGCATCCTTTTTCGAAAAGATTTCGGCTTATATAGCCGAGAATAAAAGAAACACGGCTCTCGAAGCCGAGTTATCACACATGACAATAAGTACGGTTCAAAGAGAAGCAGAAACGAGGGATTCTGGAAGACACCCTACCCCCCAATCCCTCAAAGATCCAGTTCAAGCCAAAGAGATCTCAGGGGAAGAGATAAGTCAAAGACTGGATGCAATCTACGACGAAGAGCCTTTGGGATTCGAGAAAGACCCAATGGGGGCAAATATCAAAATGTTAGCCCAAGATCCACTCGAAGAAGTAAATCTCGGAGATGGAGATCAGAAGAGGGTAACATACATCAGTGCGAAACTGGCGCCAACGCTGAAGGCAAAAGTCATTGCGTTGTTGAAGGAGAACAAAGATTGTTTTGCATGGGACTACGACGAGATGCCTGGTTTGGGGCGAGATTTGGTCGAATTAAAGCTGCCCATAAAGGAAGGAAAAAAGCCCATCAAGCAAACTCCTAGGAGATTCGCACCAGAAATTCATTCGAAGATCAAAGCCGAGGTCGAAAGACTTCTACGATGCAAGTTCATCAGAACCACGAGGTATGACGAATGGATTGCTAATATTGTACCGGTTATTAAAAAGAACGGTTCATTAAGAGTATGTATAGATTTTCGTGATCTTAACGCAGCAACGCCTAAAGATGAATATCCCATGCCTGTGGCAGAAATGTTAGTGGATTCAGCCGCAGGCTTCGAGTATCTAAGCATGTTGGATAGATATTCTGGGTATAACCAAATCTTCATTGCAGAAGAATATGTGTCTAAAATAGCTTTTCGCTGCCCAGGGGCCATAGGCACCTATGAATGGGTTGTAATGCCTTTTGGTCTAAAAAATGCTGGGGCAAATTATCAAAGAGCAATGAATTCTATATTCCATGATTTCATAGAAACTTTTATGCAAGTATACATAGATGACATTATGGTGAAATCTGTTTCGGATAACAGTCATCTTGACCATCTGAGCCAATCGTTCGAAAGAATGAGAAAACATGGCTTGAAGATGAACACCCTTAAATGTGCTTTCTTTGTGCAGGCTGGAGATTTCCTAGGTTTCGTGGTCCACAAAAAGGGAATAGAAATTAATCAAAATAAAACAAAGGCTATTATGGAAACAAAGCCTCCATCCACGAAGAAAGAATTACAGTCTTTACTGGGGAAGATAAACTTCTTGAGAAGATTCATTTCCAACTTGAGTGGACGCACGCAAGCATTCTCTCCCCTACTTCGAATGAAGCAAGGAAAGTTCGAATGGAGTGCTGAACATCAAGAAGCTTTCGAGAAGATAAAGCAATACTTGATGCATCCACCAATCTTATCTCCCCCAAATGGGAAGAAACACATGCGCCTGTATATTTCAGCGTCAGATAATACAATAGGTAGCATGTTAGCTCAAGAAGATGATAATGGCATCGAAAGAGCCATTTATTACTTAAGTAGGGTACTCAATGATGCAGAGACTAGGTATAGTGCAATAGAAAAACTCTGCCTTTGTCTATATTTCTCTTGTATCAAACTAAAGTATTATATAAAGCCAGTTGATGTTTATGTTTCGTCTCATTGTGATGTGATTAAACACATGCTATCAAAGCCTATATTGCATAGTCGAATTGGCAAATGGGCGTTGGCCCTTACTGAGTACTCTTTGATATTTCAACCCCTTAAAGCAATGAAAGGTCAAATCGTATCGGATTTCATTGTTGACCATGCAGTGGTTGAAAGCCCTCAACAATACGTAGAATTGAAGCCTTGGAAGCTATACTTCGATGGTTCAACCCATAAAGAAGGAACTGGCGTTGGAATACTAATAATTTCTCCTGATGGAATTCCAACAAAGCTCAAGTATAAGATCGAAGGTCCCTTATGCTCCAACAACGAAGCTGAATACGAAGCACTGATTGCTGGACTTGAGGCTTTGTTAGAATTGGGGGCAACTAGAGTCGAAATTAAAGGAGACTCTGAACTAGTGATTAAGCAGTTGAAGAAAGAATACAAGTGTATCAAAGAAAATCTGATCATGTATTTTGTCATATCAAATAGGCTGCTCAAAAAATTCGAGTACGTGGATCTAAATCACGTTTCCAGGTTGAAAAATCAAGAAGCGAATGATTTGGCATAGTTAGCTTCAGGATACAGGGTATCAAAAGAGAAACTAGAAGAACTGATCGAAGTAAGAGGCAAGGCAATGGCTACCAGGCTCTCCCCAAGTGACTTGGAGAACTCACAATTAGGTTTTGCCAACAAACAAGAGTTTGAAGTTTTGAATGTAGACTCCTTGGCAGAAACAGACTGGAGAAGTCCAATTGTGAATTATTTGAAAGATCCTTCGACAGATACGGATAGAAAGGTAAAATATCGAGCCTTATCATACTTCTTAATGGGAAATGAATTGTTTAAGAAAACCCCCGAAAGAGTTTTATTAAAATGTCTGGGCGAAGCGGAAGCGTATTTGGCTCTTTCAAATGTGCATAGCGGTGCATGTGGTGCACACCAAGCAGGGCACAAAATGAAATGGCTTTTATTTCGTTATGGAATGTATTGGCCCTCTATGTTGAAAGATTGCATAGAGTTTGCAAAAGGTTGTCAAGAATGTCAAGAGCATGCAGGTATTCAACATGCCCCTGCAAATGAGTTAAGTTCAATAATAAAACCATGGCCTTTCAGAGGTTGGGCATTAGACTTAATTGGAGAAATTCACCCCAAGTCTTCTAGAGGTCAAAGGTACATTTTGGTAGGAATAGACTACTTCACAAAATGGGTCGAAGCGATACCACTTGCGAATGTGGATCAGGAGGCTGTAATTGAGTTTATTCAAAAACACATCATATACAGATTCGGAATCCCAGAAAGTATAACCACAGATCAAGGATCAGTGTTCATTGGGCGAAAGATGCAAGACTTCGCCAAAGAAATGGGGTTCAAATTATTTACCTCTACACCTTACTATGCTCAGGCAAATGGACAAGTCGAAGCAGCAAATAAAATAATAATTGGTCTCATAAAGAAACATGTAGGGAAAAAACCCAAGAACTGGCATAAGACTTTGGACCAAGCGCTTTGGGCTTGTCGAACATCGCCAAAAGAAGCTACAAACACAACGCCTTTCCAATTGACGTTTGGACATGATGCAGTACTCCCAGTCGAAATATACTTGCAATCAGTCAGAATCCAAAGGCAAGCAGAAATTCCTCCAAACACTTACTGGGAATTGATGATGAATGAATTAGTAGATTTGGACGAAGACAGACTTCGAGCATTGGAGATGATAAAAAGACAAAAAGAAAGAGTGTCCAGAGCATACAATAAAAAGGTGAAAGGTAAAACGTTTATTAGTAATGACTTAGTTTGGAAAGCTATTTTACCTATAGATCGAAAGAATCAAGCACTTGGTAAATGGTCCCCACATTGGGAGGGACCCTTTCGAATCTTGAAAGTGTTTTCAAATAACGCTTATGAAATAGAAGAATTGGCAGAAGATCGTAGGATTTTAAGGGTAAATGGGAAGTATCTGAAAAGATACAAACCAAGCATGCATGAAGTAAAGATTCTTGCAAAAACGTAGATATTCGAAGTACGTAACGTAGGCCAAAATGGTGGAACTAACACCAAAATGGTTGTATGTTCAAACAAACATGCATGGTAAGTACAGTGAGAAGACTAAAGAAACGTCAAAATATTTTTTCATTAATACCAAAGGAATACATGCGTTACAGAGAAGTTGGTTCCCAAAAACATTGAAGATTACAAAATGCAAAACATAAAGCCTAAAACAACCCAGATCCTAGTTGATCCTTTGATCTAAACCCTCTAGAGACAGCAGGGGCAAGCTTTCCGCCTCGAACATGTCCTAAGATCCAGAGCTGCGCATCCTTCTCACTATCCCTTTTTTAAGGAACATGTAAGATAAGAGGCTTCCATATGGAAGGCATGTTACTACGCCTTGTCGAGCAGCAGCCATGGAAACTGCTTCAACAAGTCCTTTAAAGATCATTAGAGGAAAGTTAAACTTCTTCCCACGGAGGGCATAGAGTATAAACTCCAAATCCTCCACCATGATGCTATTTTGATCATGGTTTAGTGGACGAAAGTTGCCCACGAGGAGTTGGTGCCAAACCCTGATGACGTTGGCGCTGAAAGGATCATTATCCATAAGAGTCCTCAACATAAGATGAGTGGTCATGTTGAAGGTATTGTCGTCAAAAGTCTCCCCAGAATTGTTGCATCTCAGCAGGTTGGAGATGGTGGAAGGAGTGATAGTGATATGGGCCCTTCGAACCTCAGAGACGATAGTGGTTCTGCCTTTTGGATCTATGCGCAGAGACACAAACATCCAAAAGTCCGCTAACATATTGGGATAAACAGATCCCTCCAGCATTTCATAGTAAGACTCAAGATCTTGGTTAGCAAAGAGAGCACTAAGACTTATGAAGTTTTCATCAAGCTCTTCTTCAGAAAGTTTGAATTCTTTCTTGATGCAAGCCCTGATGTTAGCATGAGTTAGGGGTAGTGCCATTTGGAGAAGAAGAGTTGGAAAAGGTTTTGTCTAGTTCTGTGTTTGAGATAATGCAAGGAGGAACGAAGTTTTGGGGCAAAGAGTTTGAAGAAAGTGTGAAGGAAGAAGTGGAATGCCAACCCTTTATATAGAATAAGTTGGCAGTAGAGGAACGGTTTGTTTTAATGATTGATTGGACTGCGTTTGGTATTCCAAAGAGAAGTTATGGCTTCCGCCGTTTCCCGCCCTTGGAAGTTGAAATATAATCATGATGAGAACTGATGCACGCACGTCTCAAATAGACGTTTTGGAAAAGGTGACGTCAGCTTTCAATGATGGTTACGGCTAAGGGTAATAGAAACGTCAAGTCTAGGCTCAAAGGGCTGCGAAGGATAATCATGTCACGTGGTTACATTTATTAAAATTACTGTGACAGTGGAAAAAGTATATTTTGGCAAATTTTAGAGAATTGCTAAGACATTACTTATGATAATTGCAAAATAAAATATGTGGGGAGATTGAAAGATAAAGTTGCACACACACACACATATATATATATATATATATATATATATATATATATATATATATATATATATATATATATATATATATATATATTCTTGTAGAAATTTGATTACAGAACAAGATAAGTACGCAACACAAAAAGAGTACAAGGTTCGAAGTAACTAATTAAAATCTTTGGGAAGGTTATCTTTTATCTTCAAGTACTGGATCTCCCATAAGGACATATGACGTTCGATCAATGCCTGTTGTCTTTTCAGTTCTTCGATCTCTGGCACTAGCTGCTGTGCCGTCTCGAAGTGTCGAATCCCTGACTGTGCCACTTCAGTTAATTCATCTTGATTGGTTTTTTGGATTTCTACCTGACGAGACTGGGCACCCTTTATATTCCCTTTGAGTTGCTCAATTTCTTTCTTCCAGGCTTTGATATTATTCTCACACTCTTCATATTCCCGTTGGCTCTTTGAACGCTCGAGCTTAAGGGTTTCAACCTTGTTCATTGCATCGTTAGCAGCTTCCCATGAAGAACTGTGAGAAGTCATTTTTGCTGTGAGCTGTCTGTCAATATCCCGCTTTCGAAGGAGATTAGATTGGAGTTGCTCAATTAGAGAAATCAATAAGACAATTACTTCTGAGATTTCCACAGGAACAAGAAGTAAATCCACTTTCTTCAAAAGGTTGTTTAGACCATAATATTTGGTGGAATCCTTGCTGAGAGCTTCGACGAGGTTGGTTTCAAAGAACTTCTCTCTTATCTGACGAAGGAGTTTAGGAATATCATCCTTGTCACCAGCACCTGCCAAGATAGTCGAAGAAGTCCCAAGAGACGAAGCGCTATCGATACTCATCATGGTCTTGAGGAAGCTCACATGATCAGTCTTCTTGAGTTGCTCTAGTTCTGAGGGAGTAGGCACCGCAGGAGCTTGCTTCGAAGTAGTCACAGGACTGACCGTAGTTCCAAGGTTCGAAATTTCATTAGAACCAAGTGTAGCCAGTTTGGAAGTTTCTTCTGCAATGTCCTGTTTAGATATAGTGTCTTCGCTGCCAGTTGGTTATCCAGCTACGTTACCACTATTCGAACATTGCGGATTTTCCTCCATAGTTTCATCTTGATGAGTGGGTGGAGATTCATCATTTGAATGGCTTTCTTCAGCAGATGCAGTCGGAATGATGGTTGCAAGAGGTTGATTGTCTTCGAGGACGGGAGAAAGCACATGAGATTTGTGTTGAGAAACACCTGTGATGGACAGTCAGGATCGATTAAAATGAAAAGGCAGAAAATTCATTTGTCATTCGAAAGAGAAGACATTTACCTCGAAGTTTGTCAAGGTCGATGTGTAAACTTGAGGCTTTGAGATCAGAAGTAGCGGTACCAGCATCATCCTACAATTACAAGGTAAAAATGTGAGCTTAATCATTAGAATTAGAATGTCAAGAAATGATTAAATGATGAAACCCAAAATACCTTGGTCGGAATGTTGTCTGGACTAGAGTTATGACTCTCCATAATGGGGATAGTGCTAGCGGCCTTCAAGGGTGAGTCCTCGGAAGACACCTTGTCACTCGAAGAGGTGAGCTTCGAAGTCCCAGATCCCTTTCATTTGGCTGAAGGGGTAGCAGCTTTTTGCTTTTTCTTTATCGTTTGTCTGGTGCGAGGAGAAGATTTATCTTCATCGTCTGAGTCGGCTGTTGGAGGAGTTTTTCGTTTCGAATGCGCTGGAGGCTTCGAGCTCTGAAGTGCATATTAAAACCAAGTGAGTGACATTCATTAAATTTTATAGGCTAAAATATAAGGTATCCATGTACCGTAGGTTTTTTGCTAGTGGTGACAGAATCACTCCCACTCACCCTGGTATTCCTCGAAGCCCCAGAACTCTTTTGTACAGGGGCCTCCTTGATTTGTCTCTTTCGAGCAACAGCTGCGAACAAAATATCAATCAGTATTTCAATGAAAAAAGGGGGAATTAGTCGAAGGATTATCTAAACCCCAACCTTCAGGCATTGGAGTCAAAACGCGAACATGCTCAATATCTATATGAAGATGTCCTTTGAAAGTATCCAAGGTATGCTTAGTCGGGACCACTCGTTCAGCGCGTTTTTTAGTTTGTTCTTGAAGAATTTTCATAGGATTTCCACACACAAACCAGTCTGGAAAAGGAGGACTTAAAGCCACACCAAAATTAGCACTTGGCAGTGGAGGAAATTTTGGAGGATTAAGTTTGAAAGCCACTTCATAACGCAGTTCTGGTCGAACAGACGGGGGCAGTTTCAACTTATCCAGTTTAGCAGAAAACTTTTCATGTAAAGTAACCGCAGCCTCGCGTACGGTCCGACTAAGGTCATCAGGCCTGCACATAGTTTCAAAGAACTTTTGAAATGCTTGAATTTCTTTAATATGAGTCGAAGTACCTTTCTGGAAATTCTCCTGCACATCAGCAAAAGCTGCAGTTAGTTCCCGAGTAAGGCTGTCAGCATCGAAGATTTGCGTAGAATAATATTCTGTCCACCATTGATGGAAATCTATAGTGGAATAAAAAGCAGGCTCGAAGGAAATAGGAGACAAAGTGGTGATGCCAACATATCGGGAGATTTTTGATTCATATTTATCTTCTGTCAGATGCGAAGTGTGTAGACACATGTGATTCCTTTTGTCATACAAACACTTCGGTTTGAGTTGAACCAGCCCAAATTGTCTTGAAACCAGATTCGGTTGATAGCAGAGGAGACAGCAATGACTTTTTGGAGATCGAAGTCGGTGATATAACAGCTTTGGGGTGAGGAAAGCCTCCAAGATGGTCATAGATTCAGCTTGTTGATCAGGAGAAGTGGCTGGAAATTCTCGAGTAAACCATTCGGGACCCGCCTTACGTTGTACGAATGGAGCCATCGAAGGAGTGAATTGATAACGTTCAGCGAACATCATCATGAATGCCAGGAAAGTTTCACGAAGTTTGCCACTTTCTTCCTTTGGAGTTAGG